>NW_021940535.1:33267688-33701118 GCF_001715985.3 Manacus vitellinus
GGTCTGACCCCTGGGACGGTGCCCCTGCTGCTGTGCTGGGAAATCATTTCTGGGTGGGAAATGGGCACCTCGCTCACAGTAAGCACCCGGCCCGTCAAGTTGAAACTTGGGCTCCTCTCCATGTGCGTCTCCAAGCACAGCCCTATAATGTGCCTTCCAAGTGCGTTAGCCTGCAACTTAACGGGTGTTGGGAGCTTTTGATCTTGTTAACTCACTTGAACCAACATTATTGAAAAATAAACCAGTTTAACCCATCAAGATGGATGGTCATGTCTAGTCTAAAATATAAAGCAGGTACTTTTCGAGAACAATATGTGTTAGGTAACAGAAAGCCAAGGTTTTTGTGGTTCAAATTGTATTTTAATGCATGTTATCTGGTTAAAATGAACTTGGGTTTTAATGAGGCTAGCTAACACATTTTACTGGGACTATACAGTGTCTAAGCTCAGTTTTAGAAGCATATTTGTCTAGACAAGTGTTTAGGTGAGTTGGGTTCAAGCCATCTGCAACTCTACGCTCTAGGATTGGACCTTTCTGTTACAATGCAATGGGGTGGACAGTTTGCAGCATCTCAAGGTGCAACTCTATAATTATCTACTTTAATCTACTCTATGTAGACTGCATCTGTCTCTTGAGGCATAAAAGATAATGGGAACTTGTCCTGCTCTATAAGCGGTACAGTGGCACTGGTAAAATGTCTTATGCACAAACCCCGAATCTACAGACAGTTTAATAAAAAGGTTTTCAGAAGCCTGAATCTTGTTGACCCTGTTAACATCTTTGAAACGGGAACTAAAATGGCCTTTTCAATGTTGTCTATGTTATATTATGGAAGGAAATTGAGAACGGGTGGAAACTGGAACACTGCAGAGAGCAATGCAGGGAAAAGGAGGAGAAACAAAAACTAGGAAGAAACAGGCAAGGGGGCTAGAAGGAAAAAGGGAGGGAGGACACAGGTATGTAAGGATGTTTAATTCAATTACTGCAAAAAATGACATTTAAGTCCTTAATAATAGCTGATAATTTGATCTTTGTTTAAATCTAACATAACTACCCCTGCTCTGAGTGGAGAGGAAAATGCCATCATTGTAAATAAAATATTCTGGTCCAGGAGCTGAAACTGAGTTCAGCATTTGAGCTCTTTGCATTTTCTCTGCATGCCATTCACTCTGTGCAGCCCTGCTGCTCAGCTCAGACTTGTACCAACACCACTATAATTCGGTCTGCGGCTTGCTTTCAGCAATTAGGGATGTCATTTCTGAGAGCTTCTCAGGAACCTGTAATTAACCATGCTTAATTGATAGATGCTGTCTTATGTAGTGAATTAGCCTAGGTCCTAGCACCTAGTGAATTTGGAATGATATTCCCGTTTTTCTCCCTGTGTCTAGGTAAACTATCACTTTACTGTTCGTGAAGGATAAGTCTCTGCCAGGCTACTGCAGTGAGTTCAGCTTTCTTAGAAGAATAGGCAATCAAACATTTCTAATAGGCATCTGGCTTTGCAGCAGCTTGGGAATTATCTACAAGCATATGTCAGGGTCTTTTAAATCAATGAAAATTTTGTCTAAATTAGACACCAGTGTGATGCCAGTGAGAGAAACCCAGGTCTTGTCTTCTGAAAATTGTACAACCTCAGGATACAGAGGTGTTACACAGACTTTCTCCTCCAGATGACAGATGATCTTCCAGCTGTGCACAGATTCTCAAAATGCACACTGCAATTCATGCCATTTTTCCCTCCATGGTCTTTACTCAACAGAAATATTTCTAAGTCCTTCCTTCTTTGTTCTTTCCCCAACCCAAACCTCTTCTGTTTCCAAAGGCACTAGTGTTGAAAATTCACTGAATCCAGGAATGTGGAATCACTTTTGTAGCTTTGATCAAACTCATAAGCTGGTGGTTCCTATTTCTCATCTCTGTATTTCCATCACCCAACTCAGGAAATCAGTAAAGCAGAAACATGTAATTTGTAAACCACAGAGATAGCAGCTACTCTGATGATGATGTTTCGCTTCCTTGTAGGGACAGGCTTTCAGCTCCGGTTTTATATTTAAGTCTTGCAATTTGTGGCATAAAAAAATTTACATGAAAAACATGCAAAATGATACTGCTTTTTGCTGCCTTCTTTCACAAGCCTCTACCAAGTTAAAGCATGTTTGCATTTAATGGGGCATCATCTAGATAATAAAAAGCCAGACATGTTATTTACAGCATCCTTTCTCACATCAGCTCCCTGAAGATACACCCTAAACAAAAACTGCTTGCAGTTACTTTATGACCCAAGCATCTCCTTGCCTGGCTTTGGTAAGAACTCCCTGTAAATCCTGGCCTCCGCTGCTAACACTGAGTCATGCTGAATCACTCTACAAATGTAAGTATTATCAAGTGCAGGAAAAATAGTTGCCAAGATATCACTTGTAAGTTGGACAACAGGAAACATTTGCCTCCCTATATCATGTGAGCCAGCAAGCTTCATCATTTCAGTGTTTCACACTGAGGCATAGGTTATTTCTGAAGATGGGGAGAGAGCAGGGCTGGCAGTTTGTTCATTATTGTGTAAAAGAACATATTGTTTGGAGCTCTAAGCAGTGTGGTCATGGGCCCGGAGCACAGGGTGTGCCAGCAGTCTCCTTGCTGCAGATGGAGCAGCCGCGGTCGTGCTATCCATTACTTGCAGGGTAAGATGAAACGACAAAAAGTAAATCCGTGATGCATGGTGCAGATGGTGGCTCAGGGTGTAATGCAGATCTGTGCACTTTCCAGATCTCAGGGCATTTGCTGTCGATTTTACGGGGTAATTTTACGTGGTCTGAGCTCTCTCTAAACCCCAGTGTTTTCATGTCCCCCCCACCCATCCCCCACCTCCGTAACATTTCTCCTTAGGGGATCTTGAAAGGCAGTGTACTTAAGTTACATTCCTGGGCCAAGTGTTTGAATTTCAGAAACCTTAAGAGCACATAAACAAGCAGTGTGTGTTTGTGGAGGAGGTGGTTAATGCTGTAGATTTGGACTGTTATGTGGGCACAGTAAGACCATGCATCAAGTGATCTGTCCAGGGAGTAAGACTCTCTGGGGTGATGAGATAGTCAGTGTAGCTCCCCTGGGGAGAGAACAGTCTTGTCAGGCCTTCTGCTGCCAGTATAAAGTAGATTTTCATAAATCTCCCTGGCTGGAGACATTCTCCATTAGGCCAGTCTGCTCACCTTGAAAAGATCTCTCTGCTGCAGCGTCTGGGACCTGAGTGCTTGGAGCTGTGTTGCTTGTTAACACAGCAATCTTTTCGTGACCCTCCGGTGATGAAGATGGATGTAAAGTCACATAACGCTCCCCCTCCTCACCCTGTCCCCACAGTCTCACTTTCACTTGTCCTCTAATAATACCCAATCCAAGATGACTGTTGTCTGAAGAGAAAGCCAGGCTCTGCTAACACAAATGGTGCTGTATCCTTAGGGACACAACCTTTAAGCTCTGCCAGCAAAATGCATTAGTGACAAAAAGTAAACTTTGGCAATTACAGAACAGTGTCTGTGTAATCTACATCCACATTGGAACTTGTTCCCCCAAAAAGGTCTCAGAGCTGACATATCATGTGTTGCCTTACTGGTGATTGTCATGAAATCCCAGTTTTTATTAACCTGGGGAAATTTCCCCTTGTTGATATTCCTGCATCCCTGCTGATGAATGGAGGGCACACAGGCCCTCCAGCCTGGCTGCTGTCACCAAACCCTGCTCTGTGGGGGAGGAAGGGACAAGTTAGGGTTCATACACATGATTCCAAAGTCATAATGGAAAAAAAGTGGTTTTCCTGGTGCCTTATGTTTGGCTGCTGGTTAGAAGTGACCTGCTGAACCACCCATGGTTTACGTCTCTAGTACCCTCTCGTGGTCACTTCATTTCATGTACTAATAACGTGTAGGGTCACTTGCTTTCTGTTTCATTCCTACTTTGCACCATCACATCAGGGGTGAAATGGCTACAGGTGGAACACAGCATCTTTAACTTTGAAGCCTGTAGTTCCTGTCCCTGTTAGGCAGCTTCCTTGTAACGTACATGAGTAGTTCATTTCTAGGGAAGCATGAATTCTTTTTGGTTTGGCCATGACATAGAATCATAGGTTAACCACGATAGGCAGCTGAGCACTGCACAGCTGCTTACTCATACCCATAGAATAGAAAAGTAAAAGCAAACACGAGAAAACTCGTGGATTGATAATTTTATAAGCAAAGAAGAAGCAGCATAAGAAAGAAAACAAAAAATAAGTGACACAAGAGCAATCGCTTGCCACATTCCCAAGACAGAATGATGCCCAGCCTGTTTCTGAGGCAAAAGATGGCTAATTTACCTAAACTCCGCTCCTCTCCAGTGTACTGCTGAGCATATCATTATATGGCTTGGAATATCACTTTGAACAGTTTGGGTCATCTATTTGGTTGTATCCCCTCTCCACTTCTTGTACACCCCTAATCTATTCACTGGTTGGGCAGCATGAGAAACAGAGATGGCCTTGATGCTGTACAAGCACTGCCCAGCAATAGCTAAAGCAGTAGTCTATTATCAGCATTGTTTTGGTAATAAATCTAAAACACAGCATCCTACAAGCTGCCATGAAGAGAATTAACTCCATCCCAGCCAGACCCAGACCACACAGATGGATGGAAATCACACTGACGATAGTGAGCGCAGAGAAAAAAAAATCATGACAATGTGTCAGAAACCTACATACTTCAAAGTAATATAATTATTGATTATAAACTTAAAGCTTTTACAGTATATGCTACTGTAGAAATTGTGCCATCTCAGAGATTCTGCTGGGCAAGTATACATACATTAGATTTGCAGGAATGAGCTGAGTTTAACATCATCTGGCTACCTAGCAACACAGCATTGATGCTGAATGTTGTTCCTGTGAAATAAGTGGAAACACCTTTTAACAAGCTCTTTTTTCTTGTGCCATCTTGATAAAAGTCTAGTAAAAGGGAAAATGGGATTTAATATGTAATGGCCTCAACCACTGTGATATCAGATCCCAATGTTTTGAAGTTACCAAAATGTTCAACAAATACTCTCATGATGAAAACATTGCAAAATGAAACAGCAGGAGGGCTGAGGTTGATCCACTTAGATGCACTCAAAAAGTATGTGTGAATCATGTCATTTGATCATAAATATTGAATAAAGGGTGTTTACTGTAACATCATCACTTTTCTTTGCAGAAAAATCTCATCAGCACTGTAGCACTATGTGTACAACTGGAAGGTCTGTGCCTCTACAGACACAAAGCCCAACTGGATGGGGCTGGGAAAATATCATAACTGGCATGTGCAGCAAGGGGAATTTTCTCATGGGCAAGGGTCTCTTGTACATAACTCATGATTTTGAAAACACATAGGCACACAAATCCAGTTTATTTTGGGTGTGAATTTAAGCGCTACATGTAAAATTAAAACCCCATATATTAATATCTCATAGAAGCAAGCTTGAAATATTAACCCTACTTTATTTCTAAGACCTCTCAACTTTTTCTTGATTTGTTTTTGGAATTTTTTCCCCATTCCTTATCTAGTTAAATCATTTACAATTACTATAATTTACACCAGATATTAGAGAAGTGTTCTAGAGAAGCAGTATTATTGGATGGACTCCATTTATTCATATCTCTCTGTTTCTTTTTGGACTGCTTGAGTCTGTAGGACAGAGCATAATGTGAATGTTACTTGCCTGTGCAGAGAGAAACTCTCAAAAATAATACAAAACATTTGCAAGTCTTATATATGAAAGGCTGCTTTGTCAAAATGGAGATATGCCCTCTTAATATGAAAATCTAGATGGACTTCAGGCATGCAGGCAACCACTGTGTTCTTTCCACTTAGTTCTATCCCAAAATCAGCATCTAAGCCAGTTAAAACCAGTCCAGCCCAGCCCAGCCCACATGCCACTCTGCTGATGGAAGATTTCAGAAACTGTATCTTACAGTTTTTTTTAGTTCCTATCACTGTGGTAACGAAGTACTGCACAAAATTAAGTACCCCAGAATCACAACTGAGTACTGTCCTTCGCTACCAGATCACAATATAGTTGGTTTTCATAGAGTCAGCACAAATGAGCACTCCAGGTCTCTCAACTCAGCTCTTTCTTACAATGCAATAGCAGTATAGGCTCTGGTTGCTGTTTAAGGGGCTTATATAGTGATCAGGAGCCACACAGAAGAGATATCTGCTCAGGGAATGTGTTCCCCTCACTGCACATGCCAGTTATGGTATTTTCCTGTCACAAAAGTGTTGCAGTCAATGGAGGACTGTCGCAGTAGATGTGATAGTTGCAGAACTGTAGTACCCATCATCTGCAAAATGAGTCAGAAGCACAGGGCATGGTAAATTGGCCACTATGGAGTATAACTCCCAGGAAATATGAGGTTTTGAGGAAGATGAAAGAGAGGCTTTGTGCTTCTTTAAAGCCCTGCTTCCAGGAGTTAGGGAAAAAGTATAAAGACATTTTAAGGAAAATTCAACTGAAGAAGAGTTGGAAACACTAATTAGAGACACGGGTTGGTGCCACCGCAGAACTTAAGAAGTGCATGAATTTATGTAATTAGGAGATTTAAAAGGAAAGAAAAGGTGGGGGTGTTTAATGCAGCAGAAGGTGGAGAGGCAGCAGAAAGAAACAAAGTGGGAAAGAAATACTCAGTATGATATGTGGGAAATATGACCTATAAAACAGATTTTGGAAGCAAGATAAAGAACCTTTGTCAAACCTGAAGGCTAGGAGCTTGTGGCAGCCAGCCTGTGAGCTGAAGAGAGTTTTAGTTGCATGGAGGAAGAGGAAACGCCACACTGGACAAGAAGTAGCTGCTGGATTTAAAGAGCCTGGATCCTTGTGAAAATTAGATGTGACAATTTCCTCAGTATTTTTTTAAATAATGTATGGAGTAAATGCTAAAAGGTGAAACCTCCTGCAAAATTAGGAAGAGAAAAGCCCAGGTTATTGTATTAAATTTGTGATGAACTCCAGGCACACCAACTAATTATGGCACTTGTGACAGTCTTGTCAGGACAGTGCTGTGAAAACTCACAGTGGCTGACCTATAAACCAGGTGACAACACAAGCTATTTTAATGAAGAGTTGTTCATACAAACTAGCAATAAACAAGTCAGAGCAGTGAGCATCTGCATTAGATTTAGTGGAATCTTCATTCAGTTCACTCCTGCAGCCTGTGCTATCCAGAGTCCATTTCATGCATTGCCTGAGCACTATCTGACCAGGGCTGCACAGCAACAGCCCTCACTGGGATCCTGCTGCCTCTTGGAGGAATTGTATGTAAAATATACAGCTCTCCAAAGGCAATGAAAAAATGGAATCATGAACAAATATCGTCGGATCATGGTGCTAATAACATCAAGGCCATGGGTTTGATCCCCATATGGGTCATTCACTTAAGAGCTGGACTTGATGATCCTTGTGGGTCCCTCCCAGCTCAGAATATTCTGTGACACTTTGATTCTGTGAGATGTGCTGGGTGGAGGGAGTGCTCTCCAAGGGCTGAGCAGTCTCTCTGAAACATGCATTTTTGAGGTACCAGAGCTGGAGGAAAGGAGGCACATCAGAGGGGTGTGGGTGAGAAGATGACATGAAGAGGAAGGCAGCGGACTGGGACAATTCAGCTGAACACGCAAGAGGAGCTAAGAGAGAAGCAGGTTTGGATCTGAGCAGAAGTCAGTCTAAGACAGAGAGGAAGACCTATGAGTCATCCCTGCAAATCTGTAAGCCAGAACTGCAGAGTGGCTTCAGAATTTAATTATAAGAGGTCCCACTGACCTCTCAATTACTTTTGTTGGTCTATATGTAAACATGGATTATTACAAGATAAGCCTGCTTGCATCTGTAATGAATCGATTCCAAAACACATGCAATATTGCAACTAACTTTATTCAAAGTTTCTATTTTTTTATTATTTACCTTACTGAGGATTTAAAGATCAGATTTAAAAATCACTGACTTCAAGCCTGGGACATACTCGTTGTCTGCTAACCTCAAATTTGAAATGAAGTGCCTAAAATCTTTGAATGAAAATTTAGATGAAAATAAGTAGGTGATTCAGAACTAATTTCAATTTTTATTTCTAAGTGTATATACAAAAAATTTACCAGTCACAAGGTACTCTAGGAGGACTTCGTTTACTTGTACAAACATTTTCAGAATATGTATTTTATGTTTCTCCATGATAAGGAGAAACATAAATGTGGCAAACATATATAAAATGCCACATATATAAAATGTGGCAAAATGGACAGGACTTTCAGTGTGATTCAGTTTATTACAATAAGAGTTAAGAAAGTAGGCAATCCCACATTACTTGCTAAAGTATTCACAATATTTCTGAAATTCCTCTTGCAGTTACACTCATCCAGAATAGATGTGTCTGTAAATTTTATAAAAAGTGATACACAATATAAATAAGTGGATATACCCAGGGGAAAAAATCCCTGAGGAGTGATTTGGAAGACAAATTAACTGCAAAGTAATATTTTTCTGGCTAAAGCTTCACTTGACAGAGTCCCTGTTAGAAAAAATGTCTTTCAGAAAAAAAAGTTTGTGAGTGATACAGTCCTAAGGAAAGCCCCTGATAATTCCAGCTTCCTGAGTTCACAGAACAAGTCTCTCATAATTGCATGTGGTGCTCCAAGTATCCCAAAGGAGGTGACACTAAGCCCTCATTCCTCCACGTCAATTAAATGAAACAAAACCTCTATTGCCTTAGACCCTTCTTTTCACCTAGTTCCTCAGCTTCATAGATAGCTACTTTGACATAGAAGAACCTTAAACCTTACATTTTATAAAAATTTATCAGTCTATTTTTCAATTGCTATTGAGAACAGAAAGAGAAAAGATGGAAAGCCAGTAAATCAGAATAACTCATGACCTCACAAAAAGCTCCTTGTTATGAGAGCAACAGCAGGGAAAAGAGACTATCAAGCAGAAGGGAGTATATTCTGGACATTGTTCGGGATAAAAAAGACTAGGAGGTGAAGGACATGGTCCTTAAGGGAACAGACAGATATTGTCAGATGTAGTCAGCTGCATCAGAGAGAGGAAAAGAACTTCTCAGCAGTGATATGTAGATCCTGGGTAACTTCTTTCTAATTATTTACTGCATGAGACAGATATTCCTGGTGCTGTTTCTAAACTGTTGATCATTTTGGACCTTCAAACCAGCAGTATTGTAGTGCCCAACCATTGCTACAAGCCAGATCCTTCTCCAGTGTGCTTCAAGGCACAGCGACCACACAGACCTGCTGCTCTCAAAGGGTCCATTGGATTCTGCAGCTCCAGATACTATACAGAGATTGACATTTTCTGTCATTTAACCTCGTTCAAATTTGCTTTTCTTTATTGTTTACTAGAAACAGGATGATTCCATAGCATCACTCTGTTTTTTTCCCTTTTACACTGAAGATTAGAGGTTGGCCTTGGAAAGTGATAGCCAGTGACCTAGCAGGGCTTTCTGTGGTGCAATCTTGTCCAAAGATTATCTGTCTTTTCAAATAAACAATTCAGCTTCTGTGATTCATGGTCTGTGTTTGATGTCAACAAGAACATTGGTCCCACTAATGACAAACAGCTCAGGCTGCATCTAGCCTTCTGTCCAGCTGAGCAGCTTTCATGTTGAGTAAAAACAGTTTTGAATCATAGATCTTCAGAGAATAACTTAGAAGACTTGCTTTACCGTGTTCAAAATTAATTAAAAAGATACCTGATACTTTGTGTCTTGCTGCAAGTCCCAGTTACCAAATTTTGCTCCTTGGTGCTTCAGTATTCTCTTTCATTAAGTATATTTTTACCTGTCTTAATTTGGCCAAAGTCATGTATCTGTATTTTAGAAAGTCATGTGTCTGTATTTTAGAAGAGAAGTTCATCAGGCTCATCTAGGGGATAAAAGGAAAAATCTATTTCTAATCTATTTGGTGTACTGAAAAGAATGTCAGGATGGAAATTTGTAAAAAAAGACAGTTTTATGGCTTTTTTTGCTTCACAACATGATCTAATTAGGTACTTGTTCAAATGACAGCTCCCTTGTGATTCTCATTTAAGAAAAGTGCTAACCAGTGCAATGATCAAAACCAACATTGTAGAACAATTCCATCATATTCAGGATCCAAGTCCATCACAGGACTGTCTGATCACCAGATTTGCTGGTGTCTAGCCTGAGGGCATTGAATACCTTCTCTGACTGACACATTCATGTCTATTTGCAGAGTCTACCTATTCGTGCTTTCCAAAGTTTAAAAATCTTTTGAAAGAAGAATCTTTCCTCACGAATGAAAACTAAGCCAGCACCGTGCTTTTGTTCCAATGGCCAACACCCCCAGGAGTTACACCAGGCCATGGGCAGGCAGCTGGAACTCTGCTCTGCACAATCCAGCACGGGGGCTTGTGTGCCTGCTCAGTGAGACAGGCTAGAGAACAGATTCCACTGGAGATTCACACACACACAGAGCCAGCCAAAGGGCCTGCAGTAACTCCCACGTGGCCTTCTCCTCTTCTGCTGCTGACACAGAGAGGAGAGAGGAAGGCCCAGCCAGGGCATGCTTGCTACTCACAGACATGCTAATAAATCTGGAGTAGTTTGAGGCAAAATGATATAGAAGGTGGCAAGTGCAGAACTGCCTCAAGGTTAATAGATAGTACACATTACCTTGAGGTGTAGGTAAGCAACAGGTGTCAAAGTGTTTCATTTATTTACCTCCCCACTCACCCAATAGTTTCTAAACTCCTGATTTATTCTCTGGGAGAGAGGAATCTAGCATTTAAGTTGACAAATTCAACAATATATGTCTGAAAATATCATGTATTCTTCCGAATGAAAGCAAAGAGATTTCTATCTTTCTCTATTTTAATCTGATTTATAATACAGTTTAACAAAGGATCTAGAAGTATTTTAAATGCCATGTGAATGTGAAAATAAGCAAGAGTCTAAATTCTTGGAATTCTTTGTGTTCTTTTTAATTCCAGAGAACTAGACTGATAACATACTGTATAGATAACATTTTTAATTTATTCATTATATTCTGATAATTTTTCATATAAGTAATTATATTAATAAACTGGGCATAGTCCTTTGAAGTTCAATTTAGAAAGTACCATGTTATCTGTATGTAATAAACCTCATGTATCTATCCTCCCTCTTCTACTATCATGTCTAGTGACTACCATTACAAGCTTTTTTAAATATTCCTTTGCTCAGTCTAATAGGGATTTTTACAGTATCATTACACATTCTAATTGGGTGATTAGGGGTTTCATGCCACTAATAGAAATGCAGGGTGAGTAACTGGAACTATTGCAAGTTATGTAAAAAGAAATGAGCTACAAGGTTGGTAACAGTTTTACACACACACAGAGTGATGAAACCCAGAGCCAAGTGTCAGGCACGGCTGGCCCAGTGCACTGCAGCCCAGAGCAAAGGCTGTGAACAAAATGCATCTGGTCAAAAATCAACCCAACGAAAAAGGGATTCTCCAAATTTCTCTAGGAAGAGGGGTTTGTACCATTGTCATAAAATGAGTGTTTTAAGGTTCCTCAAAAAATTTCTCAGATCATGGTGTGGCCTATGGGGGAGAAAGAGGATGCACAACCACAACCATCCCTTACTCTTATTTCAATTTTGAGGCCCAAAACCTCCTTGTGCTAGATTCTCTGTATCCAACCATTTTATTGCCTGTTTTGGAACTGTGGTCTTAAGCTGTGCCAGGGGAGGTTTAGGCTGAATATCAGGAAAAAATTTTTTACAGATAGAGTAATCAGACATTGGAATGGGCTGCCCAGGGAGGTGGTGGATCCACTATCCCTGGAGGTTTTAAGATGAGACTGGATGTGGCACTTAGTGCCATGGAATAGTAACCACAGCAGTGTTGGATCAAGGGTTGGACTTAATGATCTCAGAGGTCTTTTCCAACCCGGTTGATTCTATGATTCTATGATCATCAGCCTGGGCAGCTTTGGCTAACCATAATATTCTACATTTGATGAGGGGACCAGCTCATCATTGTGATAGCCTTGAAAACTCTTCTTTTCCAGTTTCATGGTCCATGCTAAAGCCTTAAACACCCTCTTAATATGACATAGATGCCCATATGCATGCATGATAAGCTCTAGGGGAGAATATAGTAACCTATTTTGGTAATGTCAAGCACGTTGCAGTATGATGAAGCTGGTGCTTCTGATATTCCTAAAACATGGATGTGTAATGAAGACAAGAGTGATTCTGCCTTATGCAAATATTCCTATGTTGATCATTTGTTATTACAAACATGGCTTTTTTTTTCTTCTTCATATTTTCCTCACAGATGGGAATGGCAATTCTGATAACAGGGAAATTGGAAATGGGCTTCGATCATGACTACCTCAGCCTAATTTGAGTATACGGTGTTTATTTCCTCCTTGGAAGTCATAGTCCAGCTGATCACACTGACTCAACTTCACTGAAGTTTATTCAAAGTCAGATGGATTTTTCCTGTGTGTTCGCTATCCCTTTCCTACAACCCAGAAGGTGAGGGAGGCAGGATTTCACTTTGCAGATGCCATGCTGACTCTTTTGTCCAGTGCATAACTGATCTGAATTCACTCTATGGTGATCTTGATTATTGGAATTTCAAGAATATACATGAAAAAGACTGCAGCATTAAAGAAAACTATGGTACTTCTGCAGTACAATAGGCAAAATTGTCACCGTGAAGATTACCAACTTGATACATTGCAAACCCTGTTTTGCCATGGCTGAGAACTTAAGAGGTCATTGGTTATAAGAAGTGCCAAGTTCACAGAAAGGAAAAAGAAATAATGAAAAGAAGTAATGGGAGATTGAAGGACTCCCCTTGAGGGCAAGAGTGGTATGTGTGTGTGATTCCTGAATTGATGCATGGGAAATAAGTAACTAGGGCAGGTCTGAGAACATGAAGGGCCTGATACTATTTCAAGTCAGGTGACAAGTAGGGGTACAGTAAAGGTTGCCCATGAGATGCAGACCAGTGAAGTTGTGAGCTTAGGAACTGTGACAGAAACACTGCTATGAAAATCCACCTCAACTTGGAGTAACTAAACATTTCCTAATTCTTTCTGCTGTGCTGCAACTTGACAGTTCCTTACACAGATTAGACTGAAGGTCAAATATAAAAAAAAACCCACAAACCCCAAAACAAAACCAAGTCTCTGGACAGACTGCAAATAACTTTATCTTCATCCTGCATCTTACTTCATCATATTAATACACAGATTCAAGCTTAGAGGGCTCTCAAAGTGACTTTGCTTAGTCTATCACTTATCTGCCACACAACCATTTGACTCGAAGTGACAGCTGAAAAACTGTGCCCTCTATTACTTTTTCTTGTTTAGAAGCAATTGCTATATCAGCAAGAGAAAAGTCACTCCATTTGATTAATAATACATACTGATGGTCGAGACATTCAGTCAGAAGACTGATAAATTGTTAAGCTGCTGAAATCCACTGGCGGGTTTCTTTAGGTCTAGACTTACATTCTGTCCTTCTTGCTTTGTGGAAGCTCATGTAAGACACCACTAAATATTTTCTTTGTAAACTGTGTAAGATAGGGAAAAGATAAGTAAGTTAGTGATTTTCAGCCAGTCTTCCTATACACATTAAGCCTGGTTATTGATGCAGCAAATAAATCAACCTGGGAATGTCTGATAGAGCAATATAGCGTAGATGTGTATTTTGATTTCTACTTAAGATGACAGGACATAACAAAATATAAAATAAAATATCATCAAAGATGTGCAAAAGAGAACACCTTTTTTTGACCACTGCTCTATTGTTTCCCCACTATCTATTCCCTTTTGCCTCCCTTCACAACTCGCAACTCTTCCCATTCGTGGATGGTTTGGTTCATTCACTGCTTGCACATATCCGAGCCTTCACCACTTCACCATGGTTTAAAAGAGCAAGGAACAAACAGTCAGAGTGGAACAAAGAATTTTGTTTTCATCTATGACATTTAATATCTGCTGTAGGAACTCAGAATCAGACAAGCAAGCAGAGATTGTTTTTCTTGATAACTAAAGTGTGTTGTTGAGGACAAACACACTTGAACTCACACACAACCAGAGACACGTGACAGGAAGACCTAGCCAGGAAGCTGACACAGAGTTGACAAAATAGAGTGCTGGGCTTGAGAGCCAATGCACACTTCTAAACATTTAAACATTTGATCCTCTCATGCCAAGTCCAAAGCCTTAATGATGCCACAACAAAGACTAAATGCGTTTCCTCAGTCAGATATTGAGCATAAACCATGTGAAGCCATTAAAATAAATGAAGGTTTTGAATGTTGTTTGAAGGTATCAGAATCATGACCCTTTCACATTTGGGTGAAGCAGCACTTGGGGAATGGCCTGAGAGGATTCTGTCAAGTGTCACCAAGCAGAAACACAACTTTAGGAATACTCTGGAGATATTAATACTTTAGGGATGACATGCCACTTTCTATGCACTTTGACAAGCGTGCCTTTTTTCTGCCCTTCAAGTAGCTGTTCTAGGACCCACAGAAAAGATACATCAGAAAATGGACAGCAAGCTTGGCCCTGCTGCCTTAGGAAAGATGAGAGCATATGTGAACCTTGAAAAGCTTTCACCCACAAAACCTCCCCAATTCACGCTTTGAAGCACAAGGGCAGTCAGAGATGCTGGCTGATTAGAACCCCAAAATTGAAGATGACCAAGCCCAGACACAGGCAGAAACTGGGGGCATAGCCACATGCAATTGCTGCCAACTTCACTGTCTCCCCAGGCTACTGACCTCCTCAGTCTCGTCCTGATCATCTCCCCATGATTTCCTCTCAGTGTGTCTTTTTAGCTTTTCACTCTGTTTCTCTTTGGTCCCTGACACTCAGAAGGAATATAGGAAAAAAAGCATGCCAGCTGATTCCCTCCCACTTCTTTCTGGACCAGCTAAAATCTAGAGAACTGCATGTTCAGCAGTTCAGTTGGGGGCATCCTAGGGCTGCAAGACATCGGCATGCAGCCCAGGGCCCTTCCTCACACACGTACTTGGTGTAATTAGAAACTTTTGAAAGGACAGATGATAAGAGCTATGCATGGGAGTCTGAAACAAAGATACTCTAAGAAAAAAAAATACCATTTTCCAAAATTACTTCCTGGTGTCTATTTAATAATAAAACAACAATCAAGTAAGACATGGTGCAGACAACTTAAAGGAGTTATCATCAAATTCAAGATTTCAGATGTGGCAAAAAGTATGTTCCTGCATTAAGATAAGTTAAAACAACATGCTTCAGTTTACTAAAATTTTCTTTACTTAACACCCACCTACATCACTCTTAAACCTGAGCCACTTGACTTTTCAGTACTGGAAGTTATATCCTGCAGAAAGACAAACACAAATTTTAACTTTTTCACTTCAGAGGTTGCTCTTCTTTTCAGGTAGTAATACCTTCAATACTAAAATTAACAGGCAATAACCACTAAAAGTGCACATAGAGGAAAGAGAAGAGATCGTGAATGAAGGGGAAGTCAGAAAAACACATGATTAGGAGAGATATAGCTCTCAGGCTTAGGTTATCCTGTCTCCCTACTTCCATTTTGTTATTACGTTGCATTCCTTCTGTTTCTTCTGTTGAAAAAGTGTGGAGGGAAAACTCACACTGAAAACGTGAGTTTACCACAAACAAAATCCCTTTGTTTACACACCTGAGAAACAAAGATACAATGATACCTCTTTCTACAGCTGTTTTCCCAATTACTTTTGGCTACACTGAAATACAAAGGCAAGTAACCCTTTTATTGATAAGCCAAAGCCAGTATTTCTGTAAAAGAAAGAAATACTGACATAGAGGAAAGCAGAGAAGGTAATTAATATATTGAAATATTGGGTATTTTCCATCCAATTAATTGCTCCAATGAACAGAGAAAAAAAGGCTAAATAATCTAAAAAGTCTGGGGTTTGTTTGGGGATTTTTGCCTTTTCTATTAAGCTCTAGGCTGCTGTCCACAACAGTCTCATTAAACTCATTAACTGTGTAAGCAAAATTATATTGTATTAGTTGTCCAGCTTAATGTTTTATATAAACTTACTTATAGCCTAAAGTTACAGCTTAGTATATGGTAAATCTACTTAAGATAAATTTGACTGCAGTCATTACCTTTTGATGCCCGCAACTGCGACTTAGGAATGTTAATTCTTCCACCACTTTTTCTCAATATTTTGGTTCTCTAAATACTTTACTGTCTTTGAAATGGTAAGAAAGGTTGTCCCTCCTCCCCCTTTTGTTAGAATACATGACAGCCCTTTGTATGTTGTAGCAGGTGCTGAAGAAAAATGCTTTTCTATTAAGTCAAGAATGTCACTACTTGGGTCGTGAGACAGCAGGCAGACCTTCATCATTTTTGCAAAAGTTATCTCCAGGGAAAACCATCAGCATGTTTTATTTCCACACTATCAACTCACTCTTATCACAGACCATCATTCTTCAAAGACAGCCATTTGAATAATACTTCAGACTTGACAATGGCTGACAGATAAAGAAACATGAAATTAAACACAGTGCCTACTAATAAAGTGCTAAATACGAGTTAAGGAAAAAAGAAAAAAAGAAAAACTAGACCAATATTCCAGTAACATTAATTACAATACAGATTCAGGAAGTGAAAAACATATTTTTATATAAATTCCTGAGAAACTCTATACATAGAAATTTTTTGCATAGGTAAAACCAGTGAAAAAATGGAAGCAAACACTGTACCAAAATCAGTGATAAGTGACAGAATCATGGAATCAACCAGGTTGGAAAAGACCTCCGAGATCATCAAGCCCAAACCTTGATAGTTACTAAAGCCTAAGGAGAAGCAGGTTTTTTGGCACTGGAAAGAATGGCAATTCCCCTCCTCATCCACAGGTAAGATCTAATTCCTGCCACAGAAAGCCAGCAATGTTTTTTCTTCTCCCAAACTCATACTTGATAATTTCTTTTAAACCAAGATAATTTAAAATTCTATGGAACAAGAGAACTGAAGAGAACCAAATTCAAGATGTTAAAGTATTTATTTTAGTAATGTGGATAAAAATAACATGGACATCTTCAATACTGTACATTTATTTAATAGATAATATACAGCAAGGGAGGTTATTTAAAGTGTACAGAATAAATGGAACGTACATTAGACTGGGGGGGGCAGAAGAGCCATTTGCTTGTCACATTGTACTGCTAAGCTACTAAAAATGCTCAAGGAAACACCTCTATGAAAAGAAAGACAGGAAATAAATCACATTATAGAAATATCAACAGAACAATAAAAGGTTAAAAAAATACTGCTTTCTTACTATACTGGGTCTGGCTGGGATTGAGGTAACTTTCTTCACAGCAGCACGTATGGTGCTGCTTTGCTTTGGATTTGTGGCAGGAACAGTGCTGGTAACACACCAGTGCTTTGGCTTTTGCTGAACATTGCTTGCACAGCATCAAGGTTTCATTTTTTCCCCACTCTGATCGCTCCAGCAAGTAGGCCAGGGGTGAGCAAGAAGTTGGGAGGGGACACAATTGGGACAGCTGGCCAGAACTGACCCAAATGATATTCCAGGCTCCCCAAGAAAAACTGAGGGGAGGCTGGGCAGAGATCTGCTTCTGGGAGGTGGTAATTCCCTTTGCATGACTTGTTCCTACTTACCCTCCTTTTCTTCACTTACAGTGTTTTTATCTCAACCCTTTGCTGTTCCCATTCCCTCCCTCATCCCTCTAGGATGGGAGGAAGGGAGGGAGGAAGCAGCTGGGCAGTGCTTAGCTGCTGGCCAGGGTCAGCTCTGGTAAACTGCAGAATCTGGGCAACTTTTTACTTTTTTTTTCATTATACATTAAGCTTACAAAAGAAAGATTTCACACAGACTACTTATGTTTCTTAAATTTGGGCACACATAACCATGTACATTTTAAGAGTGACCTTCTTCCAATTTTGCTAAGTGAAGTAGTTTTTTTTTCACATCAGTGCTATATCCAGAGTACATATTAACATTTCCACAACTGAACTGAATTATTCAAAGACAAATATGCTCCCCTTTCTCAACCCTTACACATTACACTCTTGGAAGATCTTTTTCCAGATAGAAAAAACCTCCACCCACAAGAACGTGCATGCTGTATTTTCTCATCAACTATTTCTGCCATGTGAAGCTGTGCTTCCATGTTGCTTTTTATTTTACATATATATATATAAAATATCTTTATTTAGGAACATGGGAACAACTGCTTTAAATGGCAATTACGACTGAACTCAAACACAATAGTGACTATTAACCATCTACATCAAGTAATAAAATACAGTTTTAAGAAGAGGAAAGATAGTCACAATAAAATTCAGCAAACATTTCAACAAAAAAACCATTTATAAAAATTAGTTCTGTATGACTAGGAGATAGAAACATGTTATTTCATAAAGTCTTTAGCTGCTTCTAGTTTTACAATCAGGAAAAAACACTTCAGGGAAAAAAAAAAACAAAAGCAAAAGAGCACAAAGGGTAAATGAAAAGAGTTTTCCTGTCTTCTGGAGTCACAGTTCTAGTGGAAGGTGCTCAGCTTTATTCATTCTCAAATCTGCTGTACGGGTTATCAGAATCCTGAAGAAGACCTGTAAAACAAAACAGGACCACATTTATCACTTTCTTACCAGTATCACATAAATACCTTGAGTTACTGACTTCAATAGGTATTCCATAAAACAAATCCAAAAGGCAATTCCTGTAATAATTGCTCTATTACCTAAACACTCAAGTATTACAATAAATTGAAAGTGTTCTTAAGCATTCGTATTTCTCAGACTATAATCACAAATAAGTATTTCATGTTTTAGCAGGGAGAGAACATTTCTGTATGAAAAATTATTTCTCATTTGTGAGATATATCCTAAAAAATGCACTTATGAGAGTCAAGTTGACAAAAATCTAAGCATAGAGATGGGTCAGGAAGAACAGATTCAGGCTTGCCAGTTTATAAATGCAAGTGACTATAAGATCATCATCCTTTTAAAATGTAAGATGCTGCTACTTTGACTTAGTTCTACTTCGATTATACCCAACCATCTGTCACATTCAGCCACTTACAGCTTTTCTGCAACAGGACAATAATCTCTAAGAACAAATGAAGATGACTTCTACATGCACTAAAACCTCCAGGGACCAGAAGAAGAGCATCACTTAATCCAGGTTGCAGTATGTTTCCATCATGAAGATTCTTAATGACTTTACCAGAATATTGTCACAGTAAGCACTGCAAAGCTATCCAATTATTCTGAGTGTCTGGATATGCAGACCATCCTCTGTAAGGGTTAGCTGAGCAATCACTGTTCCACATAGTAATTATTTCAAAGAGACTTGAAACCACCCACCAGATTTGGAGTAGGTAGAAGCACATACTAAAAATAAAGGAGTCCTGTAAGAGTCCAGAGGCTGACCTTTTGTTGTGCAAGAACAAGAACACTACTGCTGTCTTTTCTACTGGGGTTTTTATACTGATGTCTGGCAAACCTGGACTCTTCTCTAGTTCATTTGTTCAGGCATGGAGACATAACGACAGTGCAGCCAGGCAAATCACAAATGTTCAGATTCACAATAGTGAAAACAAAATTACACTGGTCACTGCCAAACCTTGTAAGAACTCCCCTCAGACCTTTTCACACCATACCTCTTTTCCACATGCACCTGCACACATATATTGAACATTCACTATTCTACCTGAAAGTCAAAAGCTAATGGTGCCGAAGGCAGACTAGACTTTTGCCTACCTTGTTGCAGTTGGAGAGCTTCGTTTGAACTGCCTGGTTATTTTAAGATTCCAATCAAGAAGCACAACTGCTTAGTGCTGATTACTGTATGAGTTACTGCAACTAACTACCTGATAGGGAACAGCAAATATTAAGGAATAAGTATGAAAAGTCCTATAATCACTCAAATATACAAGATTACGAGCAGTCAGCTTGTAAAAGGTTAATATCAAAACCAGCCCTCATACAATGTCTCTTACTTGTGAAAAAAGAAGCAAGGCAATCACATTTATAAAGCCTCTGCCAGGTAACACGAAATACATCCTATTTACCTGGTATAGTACCTTGCATCAGAGGCACTATCCCCTTCTCTAATTGTTAAAAAAAAAATTACACATTTGTGTAATAAGAATATGCTTAGGTTGAAAATTATCTACAATATTTAGAGATTTTGAAATGTTTATATTTTTAAAGTTTTAGAAAGCGGTTACTTGTCAAATTTTAATCTTACCTTTCATGCGTTTAAACAAAGAATTGTGAGGTCTGTTAAGTCTACTCTAGCTGACAAGTAAGCTAACACATAATAAAAAACCCCTCTTATCCTTGGCCTGCCATTCAACCTTTAGTGCCTTCAGGTAACATTCCTGCATTAATATAAGCCCAAACCACACAGTGAGAAGAAACATTTTCTTTATTTCCAGACCATCACCACCACCCCCTCCTTCCTCCAGACATGTTAATAGTTTGGCAGTTAGAATATATGGATCCTAATACATTTAGTTACCTGAAACACAACTAAGCAGTCCAATTTAAAAAAAAATTTGCAGTACTTCAGTATTTCACCTGTTCCAAATAAAAAACATGTCTACACAACATTTACAGAAGATCAGCATCAATACTAGAAATTACCATTATTATTACAATTGCCATTGCATAAACTCCCTGCATTCATTAAGTTCCACTTAGAAATAAACACACCAAACTTCAGAAACTTTTCCACAAAGTGGCAAGTTGTGGTACCAGACTCCCTGATAAAATTAATGTAGGCTGCATACTTTTCTCTCTATAGAGTCTGGCAAGTGCTTAGTATGTCTTTTTGATATTTCATTCAGGATACATATTCAACATTTCATAGGTCTGAAAGCAGCACAGTAAAAGATACTGTTCTTTACAGTTTAAATTCAATGGAAAAGATTTTCTACATCCAATAATCCAATTTCAAATTAACCAGATGATTGTGTAAGAGTCCTGATAAACTTTTCCTATACCATTCTGAGGAGCAAATATACTTTTCTCTGCCTCTGCCCCAAAACATTTGGCTAAAAAGACATTTTAGAAAACTAATCCTCATATTTCAAGTGAGTGTGTAACTTTTACTCCTCACTGCAAATGTCATTCCCAGTAGTACTTGCTGTCATTTTACTGAATTATGTTTAGGAATGAACAGATATAATCACCACCAACCAGGCATTAGTATGCTTAACTTAAAATCCTCTGATCTGTTTTATTGTACAATACTGAAACTCAACAAGCTTTAAGAACTATGGGTCAATCTAGTGGGAATACTACTGGTCATGACTTCAGAAACTGATCTCCCAGGAAAAATGGAGTCCAAGAGAAATGGCAAGCCTTCCTTCCAAACGAGAATAACCACGGGTTACAACACCTGATACACTTTGTTCTCAGTCTTGCTCTCAAACCTGCATCCAGTGTTTAAATTTCTTTTATCCTCAGCATTCTAAGTACATCATAAGGTTACATTCAGTGAGAGGAGGGAGACAGCAGTTCATCACTTTCACCAGTGCTTACTGAAGAAGTTGTATCAGGCTCCAGTAAGTGGACAAAAACAATCTGGAGAGACATACAAAAAAAGGAGCATGACAAAAAGCTCCAGTCAGCTGCTACAGCTGTTCTTATCTGTGCCTCTCCGAGGAGCTGCGAGCCAATGCTAATGGGACAGCACGTCAGGTTCAGCTAAAGCTCCTGTGCTGCCTTGAACCAGACACGAGTTGTCTCTCCACTGTTTCCCATTTGACATGAGAGCGACTGCCCAACTTGTCATTTACACTCAAAGAAGTTCAGATGTTCAAAGAAGTCAGATGTTTGTAGCTTTAGGAGTCTTGTTTGCAATCAAGTCCATTACATGTTACTTGTGAGCTTGAATATTGACACGCAGGTCACTTAAAAGAACTTTTAACATCTTACTTCTATTTACCCTCATTTTGAGGTTAGTATTTGACCTACTTAGCAGTCAAGTATCTTCTGTTAGCTTGTATGAAATAATGAGGTCTCCTAATATGTAGGAAAAGACAAATGGTAAGAAATTAATACTTCTTTCCAGCATCTTCATTTATATTGTATACCATCTAATTATGCAGGTTCTCAGTCACTGAGATCTGACTCTCATCACATATCAGCACTGACCAAAATCAGAATTAACAACTGAAATATTTACAAAAGTCTATGTTTGGAAAAAACCCAACTTAGTTTACTGCATGTCTTCATCCTTTATTAAATGTTTCCTTTTTATTTTTAACCTCCAGATTGATGACTGTATTCTTGACAACAAACTAAACAGCTTTCAGTGTACAGCAATGCAAGGTTTTCCTACCTTGCATTCAGAACAGTAAAGAAGGTCAAGGCAAAGTACCTACCTTGAACAGGAGCAACATTTACTGTGACAAACTACTGAATATAAAAATCAATGTCTCACATAAAACAAAGGAGATAGGATTACATATCATTAAAATAGTTGATCAAAACCTTTGCAGAACTGAAGCAATGAAATGGTAGTAATTTTGTAAAAATTAAGAGAAAGAATCCTTTTACTAATACCAGGCAAGATCCTGAAATAAATAAATAAGAAAGCAGATCTATACTAATACTATACTGAACACACAATAGGAGCAAATGCAGCAGGAATTAAATTGTAGCTCCTTTGTATAATGCACAAGCTGCAAAGTCTTCTGAATTCTACTTTAAATTTTTCCTAAGAGTCAACATATAATTTGTGTAATCATATTGCATTCATATATGTGAGCAAATGAAAAATACTATGAAATTGTACAACAAAGAAACAATTCAAAGTGTGTACTCCTGGTTGCTAAAGCTCTCTATTGCTTCCAATGCTCCCAAAGGACTGAGGCTAGAGTGACACCTGCAATGCATTATAAATGTGTAATTACCATTTAAATGGAGTATGGAAAGCTGGTGGATGAAATGGGAAAAGGCATTCCCTTAAAGCCAACCAAATACTGAAATTTCGGGCATGATCATCTTAATCTACAGAGTCAGGTTAACAAAGTCATTGTTGTTCTGCCACTCACCCATGCCTACTTAACTGAGAATCCACTCTGCAGTGTGTAAGAGTGTAAAGTAATCTAGTGACTCCATAATTATTTGCAGCAATTTTTATTAGAATTTGTTTAATATGCTAACATCTATATTTTCTAGACAGTAAAAAATGAGGACAGAAGATCCAAGTCTACTCTATGTCTCATTGAATTATTCTGACAATCATTTGTCTGCATATTATCAGAACACAACCCATATATGTAATAGCATTATATTTAGGGATATTTCAAAATTTATACATATTTTGTATTTAATTTTTACTCAGTTACATACATCCTTTCAGGATGTGCCAATTATTTATGTAAGAATTAGGTTTTTCTTTAGGACAAAAATTAATGATGAGAATCCAGGCCTCAAATTGGTATATCTGATAACATAAATTAATATTTGCTTAGGCAATAAAGCAAACCTGCCAATAAATAAGCTTTATACAGAAGTTTGCTATTAAAATTTAAGTTTTATAGTCCAACTGCAATCTTATGCAGGTAAAATGCACTGCAAAACGTAACTGCAATAACTGCAAGAAGATGTTGGTATGAACTTGTTTCTAGTTAAGTCACTGACAGACTAACATGCTTCAAGCAGAGGCAAAATGACACCGGCTCTCATATGACTGTGTGCACAGTACAGCTACAAGCAAGATTTATTGAATTTGGTGTATGTATTCCAGAGGCACTGATTATGCAGTTATTTACTTCAGGAAACTCAGGTACTCCAACAAGATAAAGCAAAGGATCTTGCAGAAGTCTGAAAGTTAAGCACTGAAGAGAGAACTGTCTTCACTAAAATGTAGGGCCATCCACTGACTGAACACAGCCTTCTGAACATTCCCAGTGCAGTGTTTTGGTACCAGAACTGTGACACTGAATTCAGGACCTGTCCACTCTTGGCTGTATCAAGGAGATGCAAAGGTACATGCATGTCTGCACAGAGTGCTGCAAGTTGTGAGGACATAGCCATTGTCCTAAGTTCTTGACCAGATCTACCCCAATGATTCAAACTTGTTGAGATTGACTCTGAGGTCTCTTCTAAGGAGAAACAAGCACAAAAAGCCTCCGTTGTTTTATTTTGCTGTTTGGATTTTGTTTGCTTTTTTACACCTGAACTGTTGTTGTCAACCACTCAAACACCTCTAGAAACTGAATTGTGGTTGGTATACAGGGTCAATTATCCTATAAAATACCACAGGACTGAACTTCAATGACTGATGTTTAACAAAAAATTTCTTCCAGTTTCTATAACATCCTGTAGCTCAAGCTTCAGTGTAGTTTTTCTCCATTCCAGCAAAGGAACACTGTTTTGCAAACGCTCTCCAGGCAGAGAATTCCCTATAGAGATTGTCTGTATCACTTCTGCATCAGCCAAAGGGCAGGCTGCAGATTCATGAAGACATCCCCAGACTCTGCCCATCAGTTTAACAAGAGGATGAAAATTAACGGCTTTGAGTGACTGTTCAGACCCCTAGAATCACCCCCTCTGACATTAGTGCAATTTGCATAATAAAAAATGCAGCAGAGTTTTAGCATATCTTTCTCTGCATACACAGTACTATTAACCCTATGAACAAATCAAATGAAAAGTGCAAGCACTGACAAGCCTACATAATAAGCCTCCTACACAGCACAGCAGGTCCTACAGTCTTGTGATATTCTACTACTGGACCATAGCTCCACTTAAAAACAAAGAAAAAAATAACAATTTTAATCCCTACATTAGGCTGCACCCTCCACCCTTCTTTTCCAATCTTGATTTAAAAAGCTTCCTATCTGCTAGCCAGTCTACCCTCCTTTAATAGCCATGAGTCTAGTGGCAAAGCTCAACTAGCTTGATTTACCACATTCAAGAACAAACAAAAGAGCCCCCCAAATCAGTACTCCTACTTAGGAACAGAAAGAATCACTTATTTTAATCAATATATTTAAATGCCCATCCCAAGCAAACACCCCATCCAGCACACTGTGTCTTGCCCAGTGGGAGCTCAGTGCAGGAAGAGAACAGGCGCATAATAGTGCTGAGATCAGGTGCTCAGGTGTCAGAAGACATGCATCAGTGGGAAACTGGGCTTGATTACTTCTCCTGCTCATAAAGCAGCTTGTTTCTGCTGTGAATTTTAATAATAATTAGGAAAAAGGAATCCATTTAGATACAGAGTATCAAAACAAGATAACACATACCATACTTCTTACGTATTTCATCATGCTTCAGTTTTCTTTCATGTTTCCTGCAAGAAATAAAGGCATCAAAAGAACATTCAGACTGTTTTGAGCTGTAAGCAAAATATAATTACATCTAAAACGGACAACAGCATCTTTTACATAAGTATGCAATTACAAATTTTTAAAAAATCACATTCAGCAGGTACAGATCTTATCTTTCTATATACACTTTATGCATCTGTAAGACTCCCTATAACTTCTGACTAACCAATAATGTCAAAATAAGATGTATTAAAATAAACAATAAGAAATACTGTTTTTTCTACATAAAAGTAATGCATCCACATATATTTATATATACACCCACTGAGGTATTCATGTCTACATAACAAGCAAGGCACTACACTATGCTGGAAGACTCCCTAATGCTTTCCAGCAGGGAGCATAATTGTAAAATTTAGCTGTGAATACAGTACGTTTCAGAATCCTAATTCACTGTAAGAATTCTAAAAAGACAAAATGTGTATTACTGTTTTGTTTAAGCTGTATAGCAAGTGTAAGTGAAAACTACTGGTGTCAAAAATCCAGCATGGCATCCATGCAGAGAATAAATTAAAATATTGTGCTATACAGAAACTGTTTTTTACGTTTCTGATCATAGGACAGTTTTCAAGACTGTATCTAATATTGCCAAACTTTAATTGCATAAACCAAGGGCCTGATGAATCAATTTCTTCTTCCCCTTTGCAAAGGTGAAGGGGGAAAAAAATAAAGGATGTTTAAATGGAAGTCATTCCATCATTCCTCAGATAGTTTTCCTATATTTCAAAAGAAGCATATATTTTGCTTAGTTTGAAAAACAAACACAAAAGCTTCTACATATCTGTTTCAGAAGTATAATCCAGAATCTATATATTTTTAGGAAGGGACATAGAATTTGGCAAAACAATGTTCCTCTAACAAAAATTTAAAAATACACCATTTGCTGTCCCTGTCAAAATTCAATCCAGCTAAACAAGTTGTGACTTTTGCTGAATTCCAATTTGCACATATTCAGTAGAAAGCTGTTAAGCACTGACAGCTTAATTCACCAAAGATCCCAACTGCCCTATGCATATTCCACCTCCAAACAATTCCTACTGCTAAACAGATCCTGTGTGTCCTCAGAAGCAATTATCCTGCTTCCTACAGAGCTGAAGGGCTGAACTGGCCTTTCCCAGCAACTGCACTTCTGGAAAAGCAAGCACATAAAGCATAATGAGGAAAACCAAGCAAGACAGACTCAAAATCTTCCACTTCTATTTCCCTGAGATAATCAATCTCCCTTACATCCCTTTCCACTATTAAGCCCAGGCTGCACAGTAAAGAACTTGACCAAATGCAGGAGGAGGAACTGGTGAGTTAGGGTGATGAAATTCATGTAGATGAAGACAGTCAGGACTGAGATGTTGAAGAGAACAGAAAAAGGACAAGACAAATTGACCTACTGAGGGTAACCTGACAATAAGATTTATGCTTTTTGTGTTACATAAGAGGAAGACATTAAATGAGGCAAGGGATCTCAGGAAGAAAATAAGAGAAATTCTGCTAAAAGCAGCCTCCTCCTGTATAAAGCCAAAACTTTCTTCTGTATAGTTTTCATGTGATATCATGTGATCATAAACCAGGTTTGTTATTGGTGGTACTAATGGCATTTCTTCACTGTTTTGCCTACCCTATGTGAAGTAATGGAGACTCACTGCTGCACTTTCAACTGACAACAGTACTTCAGCAGTCAGTCTGAATCAGTTCTGAACTCAGAAAGCACTAAGAATCTGCATAACAAGGGAGAGTGGAAAATCATGCTGTGCAAGCTTTACACCTCAGAAACACTTCAGGATACTTCCCTAGGGTATTCAAAACAAACCACCAAACACTTAGTTAAATTTGAAGGGTAAAACCATTATTATCAGTGAAATGTTCAAACTCTGACAGGTAGCCACGACTACATCACTTCACCTGTGACTAAATCCTTGCACAGTAAATAAGGCTTAGGCACATATTGACCGAGGAGAATCAGACGCAACTCTCGGTTGTCCCAAGGAGAGCAGTGAGATATTTCTTTGCTAACTCTTTTAGTTGCTAGATATTGGGCTACTAATCGGGATACATATATATATAATATATATTTTATTTTGGTTTTGTTCCTTTTCCCTTCCCCCTTCCCTTTCCCTCGTGAAATTGTATATAACTGTAATATAAGTGTAAATATATTTATATATATTGCTTTAGCTGTCTCTCTCTCGTTTCGGTTTTCTTGGTTGATTTTCTCCCTCTTCTCCCTGAGGTTTGGGGGGGGAGGGGGACGGGACTTCTGGTGGTAAGGTTTGGAGACTTGGCAGGGAGCCAGCTTCAAACCGTATCAACATCACAGTGCTACTTCAGAGTCATAATCATCATCAGATTCAGGGCAAACAGTTACTGTACTTGCCTATATAACCTGTCAGTTCAGAAAACAGTTGCGTGGAGTTGAGTGATTCTCTCAGCTCCTTCCAGTCAGATACATGAGCAACAGCAAGTGCATCTGTAAGACCACCTTACTAACTTCCATTTTTCTGCCCAGTCAGAAACGTACCTGCCTTGTCTCCTTATGTACATCTGTAATAGAGAAACTTTATATCTTCATGCAAGAGCCCCACGAGGATCCTCATGTGGAAGCATGCCTTGCTCCCTAACTCCCTGCTCATATTAACAATCAATTCAAGTTCAGGAGAAAACAGCAGGCATCAGGCAGGCAGTGAAGGTGCCCACCTGTTACTTGGCAGATGAGTCTTCAGAGAACAAAACCAGGAAGTGGCAAACCTAAGACTAATTTCCTTGTCAGCATGTGGGGATTCAAACCCATACCTGACAGCTAGGACACTCTTGTCTTGCTGAAGGCTAATCCACTGTGAATGTCAAAACTGAAGACCTTGAAAGGAAGTATGATTCAAAAGGTACATCTCGTTTGTACCAGGCATCAGTGCCCTATCTATGAAAATTGTTTATCTAAAGAAAAATGTAAAACCCACCAAAAGTCACAGTAGAACTAAGCTATAAAAATCTACATCTGAAGGAATGCAGTTCTCACTGAGAAACACTGTATGAGGGCTGACTCTTGCACTTCTTTTTACACTGTGATACAGCTTTAGCAGAAAGGATGGAAATATGAAATTAGGGCTACAATGAGATCTGAGCCAAAGTTTTCAATTCCTGAGCCAAATTTTGAATAGGTATGTCACTATCAACTTCTCTACCTTTCCCAGACAGATTTTAAAAGAAAAAGAACCAATAACCAAATGAATCCAACAAGTGGGTCTCAACTCTTGATTTCAGCCTCGCTTGGTCATTAACTCATGCCACAGGCAGGCATCAGTCCAGAAGAGACTAGACAAGACTTCAGACACTTTCCTCCTGTTTGCTCTTGGCTGGCACAGAGTACTCACGGTACCTGCCACACTGAGCATCAACCCATTTGCTCCCTGTTCACTTACAAGAATACAGGCTCCTAATCAGGTTCACCAATCTCACATTAAGCCATGTTTTGTAAAAACCTGACACTGTCATACCTAACTCCACAATGTTTCTTTGTTTAGTACTCCATGTATTCCTCAGAAAGGCAGAATACTCCAATAGCACCAAGAAGCATGTCAAGCTGTCCAGACTCACCTCTGAAGAGACTGTAGTCTTCTTTCCTCTCTCTTCCTAGCTAGTTGCTCTTCTTCTTCATCTGGTCTACTAGAAAAATAAGGAGGAAAGTGTAAGAGGAGGAAAAAGCAACTTCACTGCTAAGCAATCACTATTTAGTCACTTGATTTATTTTCAAAAAGAATTTATAGTCTGAACAGAGATACTTCACAGTCATGTAAAATTTAATTGCTGAATAGTATAATTGACAAGTTTCTGTAACTATCCTTTCACATTTTATAATATCTAAATGCTCCACTCATTGTAGCCATGTGCCCTTCAGCCTCCACAGGGCAACTTGCAGCTTCTTAGGAACAGGCTGCAGACTGTTCCAGAAACAGGCCTTGTATTTGCCATTTTCCCCACGTGTCGCACCCCATTTTAGAGTAAATGTACTGCATGTGCACAGCTAAGTCCATTGTTGTCCCCTGGAAGAAGATTGATGGTTCATAAGCCTGTGATGCCAGAACAATTTATCTTTTCAACAACCATTGCTATCCAATCTCAAGCTGCCCCCAGGAAAGCAGTCTGTTCTGGAATGAACAAGGATTTACCTGAGTGCATCAGCTGTGTGATTCTGGGAAATGCTGAGCCTACACAGTACATCTGGGCTGTGCATGTGCTGATATGCTCTACTGAATATAGGCACTTAAGCTTTGTGACCTGCTTTGGGAAAAGTTCAGCTTCACTTAATCATTAGACAGACTATAAGAATTGTAGAATGCTAAAACAAATGCCAAATGTTTTTGTCTTTAGTTTTGTCCTGATACAATTAACGACAGCTCTTCATCATTAGTAAATGGACAACTGCCATGCTTCCCCAGGTGCTAATCATCTTCCAGAAGTGAATGCACTTCTGAAGATGTCCGAGATGAATATTTACAATATTAATATACCTGAAGAGTTGCAGCACCACACATCTGCAGCAACCAGCCTACAAGCTAAGCAAGGGTGACATCCAGTGGTTAACTACAGCACGTCAAATACTTTAAAATACAAAATTCAGACACCAGAACTGGAAATCTGAACTCGATTCTTTAATGTGCTCAATCAGTCCAAATATCTCTGAACATTTCAGTAATTTCAATACAACCCAGTAATTCTGAATCCATGCAATGTTTCCTATAAAAATTTTCCAGTTCCTCCTTTTGCCACATAAAGAATCAGAAAAATCCTGTGGGAGTTTAGCAGCAGGAAACACATGCAACAGGTCACACTTACTGGAAAACTATGTTAGACCCTTCTGTAAAATTAATCAATTCCCCATACTAGCATGTCGAGGAAGACTAGAAGCTCCCATTCTTGGGCACCTTTCTGTAAAACTACTTTACTGGAGACTCCAGCATCTTATAACTATGCAATAATCTCACTTCACATTGGTGTTGCAAAATATGAAAACATCAAATAAATAAAATGCTGGTATATGATTCAGAAAATACATTTCTTCCCTATAATTAAAGAGCATTAAATATCTTCTAATTTGTAGATACTTTGAGGAGATGGAGTTTTTCTTCAAAATTCAGAAAGTCTGAGATTATACAATTAAAAAAAGTGGTTGGTAACTGAAGTTCAAGAGAGTCCATTTACTATAGTTTCATGAATAATTACTATTCATGCAACTATCTCAAGTGCATGGAACCAGACTATCAGAAGTCCAAAACCACATGATAAAAATAATGAACCAAAATAATGCAACAACAGTCCTAGAATTCCTGTGGTAGGAATGGAGACGGGTGAATCACCTACATCCCTGATATGGGGGTTAACGCATTTAAGTATTCTCTGTGTTCAAGGAAAAGGGAAGTGATGGCTTCCTAAACACTTAAACACTGAAACACCACAGCTTAAGAACTCCCAGGAGGAATACTGATCCTTCTGCAAAAGTTTACACCTGAGATCTCAGATAACACCTAAAGAGTGAATAAAAGAGTAGATTTCTATAAACTTTCCTTCCTCCAATTCATAAAAAGAAATTGTGTGGAAAATCAGTCCACTAAAATGAGGAAGAAGAGAGCAAAAGAATTCCTGCTAAGAATCAGTGGGTTTAAAGCCAGTAATACATCAGGCTTCAGTGTAATAACACATTCTGAATCCTCCTGAAATAAGCTGGACCCCACTTTGACAAGACCTTTAAATCCTCTAAGGGTCAGAAGATTAAGCCTGACACCTTTGGAATCCTGGCATAAGATGACTCTCAACTAACCCTCTATTTGTAGAATTAAGATGTTGCAGTACTGATTGACAACTTAGCTACTAAAACTGAAGTCTGGCACAAATATCTCTTTTCACAAGATTCAAGCTTTATTTGTTGGCATGTCAGCCACAGGGGCCTACTCAGTTGTTCTGCAGAGGATGTTGGCAGATCTTACATAAGATCTAAACCTGTTCTATACACCTTCAGGGCTTATCAGCACAGGGCTAAAGAGTTATCCATGTCCACACTAGGGCAGACTTGGTAGACCAACCTACCAGCAAAACAGGTGCATGAATCTTCCTCAAGGAAGAGAGGAAGGAATGAGACATTATTTACAATTATTTTCTCATTTCTTTAAAGTCACAGATGTACTGTATTTCTCTGGCTTGAAGGTTAGCACAAAACACTGTACAGTTATGTAAGTTCTTTAAAAAAACCCCAAACACAACCCTCAAACAAGAACAATGAGTCACATGTACTTGAAAATGTATAGAAATTACTTCAGACCAAGAAATAAGGTCCAAGTTTTATTCATATCAGAAGAACTGAAGGACGTAAGGAACAGAGATAGATGAAACTACACTGCCCAGAAAGCTGAGCTTTAAACTTTAACGGCTTTCCAGGTGTTTCAGTAGGGAATAAGGACTGATCAGTTCACAAGGCAGCACTGACTTACCTAGTTTAGCTACTCATCAACTAATTCCCTCTCTTTGAAGGATATTAGCTAATTAGAGAAGCCAGTTAAAAAAAAAGAGTCCTCCAAGAACATTTAGTTTTTGCAGTATTACTTTACTCAAAAGTAAGTCAGTCATTCTTAGTATCTTAGAGCAAAAGAAGTATTATCTTACATTTAGAATATTTTGTTCAAGAATATTTTTAGCAAGGATAGCTAATCAGTTAGATACTGACAGATTCTAGAGCAACACTGAAGCATGGATACCAAGTGCTCAGTTACTTGTTATCCACCTGGTCCCTTTTTGCTGCACATGAGCTTGCCTTGAAAGAAATCATTTATTCCATTATCACAAGAAGCAAGGTTTTATTTGGTCATTGAAATATTTCATGTCCAATCTTAATACAAAAGGGTAAAATGTAGAAGTAAGGCAACAGCTTACTTAAACTTGAACACATCAGCACTGTTACCACTAGAAACACCACTTCAGTGTCATTCCAGCATCATTTTCAGTGTCAGTACTGCCTGTCTTTTTTTGCTGTCTTTCTCAAACACATAAAGCAAAGTGACCAAAACTCCTTCCAAGTGAAAATATTCTTAGTGTATTGGAGAGTAAAAATTGCAGGTAGGTAGGAAAGACCCGCACCCAATGTTAGTAAAGGAAACAAATATATGTATTTACCTCCTGGAACGTCTTCTGCAGTAACAGCAGTAACAGCAACAGACTGCTACAGACACCAGAATGAGTCCAGCTACTACAGCTATGGCAATAATTAAAGCCTCAAAATTTACTGAAAAATATGAACATATTCAACTTCAGTATTAACATTTCTCTTTCTGATAATCCTTTGCGGGCATTTTTTCATCTCTATATGCAAAAACCCCCACATAATTCTGTGCAACTACCCCAGTTAAAATGAACATACCACATTCAAATTTTGCTATTATACATAGTCCACACTGAACAGACACTAAGTAAAATTTCTCTTTATATCATTAAGTCATCTGTAATACTTTATGTGTTACATATCTACTGGTGTGATTTCACAGTTCTGTCCTTCTGTGGTAAGACAGCCAAATTTAGCAAATGAAGTTCAGAGAGTCTGTGCTTTCTGATTACATGCACAAGCCAAAGAGTCTGTTACTTCTCTGCAGATCTCATCATCTCATGCCTGGCCAAGGCATAGCCTTCACATATCCTGCCAAAGATTACCTCTCAGCAAGCATTTTTGCTTCTGTGTTATCATTTACTGGGTAAACATAGTTTCTAGTTACAATACACAAGTACATTCCAAAATGTAAATTATGGAAGTAATGCATTTCATCATACCACATTTTTCATTCTGTTACTTCCCTACAAGTTACAAACAATTGTATATAATTCATTCTGTAAAAATAAAAAATTGTTTTAAACAAAATTTAATTTTTTAAGGTATACTATTTAATTGAAGCAAAAAAAAATTTTTGAACCTTTTAACAAAGTACAGAAAAGACTGTCAGTTTTCAATCTGCATTCTTGTCTCCACTACCTATTTCATTTGCTTATTAATTATGAAAAAAACCACAATTTAACTACTTTGTATTACACTGCTTCTATGCTGTTCTTCACTTCATGCTGGTTAATAATTTGTCAACACACCTTATTTCATATAAAATTCTAACTGGAAGCCAGTCATTTGTTTTTAATTTTGACAGCTCCAATATTCACCTTCATTTTCAGCAACAGTGAACAACATTAATCTCTTAATTTTATTTGCTCAAAGAAAAAACAGCACCACCACTGTCACAAGTTAATGAATTTTCCTGCTGTGTCTGAAGGGGACAGTCTCAGTAAGACTATATAACCCCATGGCATGCTGCTGCCTATAATTTGTAAAAAATCTATTAAGGAAATGCGTATTTGAGGATTTTTTTGTTCTTGTTTTGTTTTTTTTTCTGAGAATGTGCTCCATTATGAAGTATTCATTTAGTGTTTAAGCTACAGTCAATATAGAAACACAAATGTATAAGCCATATATGTATAAGCCAAGCTATAAGCCATTTCTACAGCAGGAGTAAACTGTCAAGAACACCCTTAGTATCAGTAGACACTGGTAATCACTGTTTTGCAAAAGGAATGTGTTTCTCTACTCGGTGGGTCTGAGAGTGTTAACCTACTTCATAGCAGCTGGTTTTATGCTGTGCTTTGGATTTCTGGCTAAAAAGTGCTGGTAACACACCAATGCTTTTGGCTGTTGCTGAATAGGCTCGAAGAGCATCAAAATATTCTCTTTTTCCCCCCTTCCCTCTGTTCTCCTCAGTGAGCAGGGCTGGACGTAAACAAGAGACTGCAGAGATCAGGAGGGGATGCTGACAAAACAATTGACCCCAACTGGCCAAAGGGGTATTCCACACCTTATAAAGTTGTGGTCACCAATGAAATTTGAGGTAAAAGAAAAATAACTGCAGGGCATAACTGGGTTCCAAGGCGACTACTGTTTGGGGGCATCAAACCCAGTGGGAGTTTACCACTTCCCCTGCCTGTGGGAGGTGGTAAGCAATTTCCTGCGCTTGACTTTTTTTTTCTCTCCCCCTTTTTCCTTCACTTATTAAACTGCCTTTGTCTCAATCCATGAGTTTTCTTGCTTTTTTACTATTTTCTCCCTCCATCCCACTGGGATCAAGGGAGGGAAGGAGGAAGCAGCTGTGTGAATACTTAGCCATTGGCAGGAGTCAACCCTCCACACTTTCAGAAGAAAAGTTTTCTAAACATTTCATAGTAACAGCATTTACTATGATATTGCAAGCCCAGTTTTCTTAGAAGTGTGCCTTATTACTGAAATGATGTCTCTACTGTACCCTAAAAAAGTTCAAAAGCATAAATATTTTTTCTCAGAAAACAAAGTCCAAAGCCCTTCTGTAAGAATAAAGAATTGATGAAGTTCTCCTGTACTATTCAATCTAGTCACTCTGTTTGCAGGGATCAAGTGGTAATGTTCAGAAACTTCCATGTTCCACTTTAACAGCAATCTTCTCTGCTACTCTAATTTAGACTACTGCATAATCTCTCTGTGCTAAGCGTGGGAACTTTCTTCTAAGTTACAGTTAACAGTCACTGATAGTTCACTCTGAATTGTTTTTGTTCTTTAGCCTCCCAGTGTCCATGAACAAATACACAGAAAGCAGCAAGCCTTTGCTTTGCTAGACTGCAGCTGTACTCTTGTTTCATATGACAAGCTTTCCAATGTCTTATTTGTTCTCTGTTACAATCTAGTTCGAATTTAGCCCGTGGTGGCAGCATATGGTCTGTACCGTATTTTGTAATAAAACATGAAAAGCAAACGGAAATCTAAAAACAATTAAATGATGAAGTACTAAAACCTATGGTGGTCCTCTGCAGCTTCCTTTTTAACCTTATTTAACATTATCTAACCTTATCTACACTGCCTTCAGTGCCCACAGACTACCCTGTTATTTCAGTTGTTTAAGCAAAAATAGCATTCAAAATTCCTGTGTGACTCTGCTCCTGTGGTATTGGTTCACTGCTGCCACAGGAATATAATAAAGGAACTGCAGATCTAGGCAAGTCATCCAACACTTCAAGAAATTTTTAAAAATATAAAAAAGTTTTAAAGCCATTGGATCAACATAACTACACTGGCTGTTTACAAAGATCCTTTCCTTAACAATGACTGTTTGCAAGTCCAGAAGATTAGAGATCATTGCTCCAAATCATAACCACTGCCTTCTCCCCCACCTCTCCACATAAATTACCAGGAAACAGCTCTATCAAGCAACAGGCTTACTTTAATCATACTCATAAGTAACTCTCTACAGCAAAAGTAAAATTAGTACCTACTCCAGCAAACTCCCCATCGAGCATTAGAGAGGGAACACAATGAAGATGGTGGAAGAATGCTTCTTACAGGGTAATCAATGCAAGTGTTGTTGGTGTAACACCAAAGGCACTGCAAAAGGAACAAAAAACCCCCCAATTATTCATCTTCAAAAACAGTTAACAATTTAATGCACCTCTCCAAAGACAGAATTCTTATGTGAGTAACTGTAGAAATGAAAGTGCTATATGTTATCAAGACTACTGAAGTCCTGGTACAATTTCTCAGTAAAACCTAAACTGAATTGAGAATAAGAACATTTTGTACTTAAGGCAACAAATACTTATACTAGCCTGAAAATATACGGGGGAACATATTGAGGTACTCAGTATACTAGATGATAAAATGGACTGGGTTTAAAATTACTGGAATTAACAAGAGGTACAAAATCAGAAAGCCAATTGTACAGGATTTTCAAACACCTGGGATCTTTAAGGAATAAAAATACACTTATAATCTTACTTCAGCCCTGCATTTGATTATCAACAGAAACAAAACAGTAAAGAACCCTTACAATTCTACAGGAGGTTTTGCTGCAAAGTAATAAATGATACAGCCTTATCCAATCTGTGCTGCAAAGTACATTGTGTACCTTACAGTTATGGATACTTTTTAAATTTAAAATTTTTTATATTATAGTTACAATGCCAGCATACCATTTCTGCTTTTTAAGCCATCACTAGGCATCAAGCTTACATTTTGGTTTTCTTCTGCAAAAATAAATACTTATTCAAAAGTCCTTTACCACACAACTAAAGCAGTGAAGTAGTTTTGAACAACAGTAATAGGAATCTTTGACAAAACATGTTTTTTTAGGATTCATTACAGAAAGAGTTCATTGAGGAACTATGCTTTATCTAACAGTACTATCAAGAACATCTCTGTCACACGTCCTCAGTTGCACAAAACCTGTTATCTTCCTCTTAACGGGTTAGAAAACGTTAAATACAAAGGAAACCACTTGTAGCAGATTCTGCTTTCTTGAGAAAAGTGGACACAAGAAAAATGTATTAATATTTTGTAGTTGCTAGACTGTACAAGTTAAACATACCCATAAAGACACATCAACAAAAATAATTAAGAAAGTAGAATAAACTTTGCAAAAAACCCTGCCGCTTTAATCAAGGATGTTAGATAAAAAAAATGCCTTTTTTTAATAGAATATTTAATAAGAATTAACAGTTAAAAAATAATGACTAATGGGAAGCATAGTAAAAGTCATTGTTAAACTCTGAATGTAATGTTGGCCCTGTTTTTAGTAAGAGGCTGGACTAGGTGACTCATGAGGTCTCATCTAACCTGAATGACTGTACTGGTGGTGACGAGGGGCCAGAAAGGCCAGCTGTATCACTGATGGAGACTCCTGCATCTAACTACTAAAAATGTGTCTAGCCCACAAGGCAATACCTGATACAGCTACTGACTGGGGCAGGGGCTGAACCACACGAAAATATTTCAATTTACTCATTCCCAATGCTAAAAATTGAGCTAATTATCAAAATCAAGTTACAAAAAGCCCAACACCTAAACACTCAAGAATGAAACATTTCCTTAACTTTGATCCTCATCTACATAACCTAAAAATGAAGACTGAAAAGACTTTATTTTATTTAGAGGTAAGTCATATATCCTTTGCAGAGTATGCTAGGAACAATGTTCACACTCACATGGCTACCAGTGACTTTATTTTAGAACAGTCTCAAATAGATAATGAAGTGCAACATCATTAATTCAGTCTACTCTCATTTTAAAGATATATTTTCAGTATTAAAAGAGATACTATAGTAACTATGAACACAAAATGAATTCTTCTTCCTCTATATTCAGATAAATGTATGCAAGTGACTGTTATCCCTATCCTTCTCTCCAAAAATTGACTATATTTCTTGATCACAATTTCCTATAGCTGGTTTGAGCTTGCCTAAAATCCACTTTCCACAAGAATTTAGATTCCATACATTTATTATTAGGGCAAAGACTGAAAATGACAAAAATAAACAGCTGAGGGGAAAAGCATATTGGTAGACTACTCAAAAGCTAAAAATGAGACTTTGGAAAATTCTCCAGAATGATGAGGCTCTACACATGCAAACAAGTTTTAAAATGTAGTCCTATCTCTAAGTAGTACTTGCATTACACACTGTCACAGAGTTAGAAATATGAAAACTCTCACAAGGTGTTAATCAATAAATATTTACATATTATCTGGTAAGAGATAAAGTTATCAGATTTTAATATACCTGGTGATCTGCTAATCATAGCAGTAAATATTTCTCTGAAGTAAATAAATTGAGTTTCAGAATTCAACAGTTCTAATCAAAACCCTTATGTGTTACCTTTTAATGTACCATCTTGTGAAGAATAAGATGAAATTCAATAGCCTATCTGTCAAATTACCACTCAGAACTTATTGATAAAAAAACCACAAAAAATAGGTATTCATCGACCCATAATGATGATCAACAAAATTTGAGCATTTTGAATTATAATTTTATTTACCCAAACTAAATTACTACATTTTATGGTTTGTTTGGAATGGTTTTTATCTATTCACCAAACATTTAATTTTCATTTTTATGTGCTGCTGCTATCTATTTTATCACCAATATGAAAACCTGATTTTTTTTCTACTGAAGCAATAAAAGTAATTTCAGCAATCTGTTGCTTTTGTATTGCTCAAAGAAGTGCTGATGGCTTTGTTCTGTAGCCTTTTTTTTTTAATGTATGTGCAAATTGCCTGAATCAAGTCTAAACTCCTTTCTTCAAGGTTAACACTGGTGCTGTTGAAGCAGTTGCCCTGAATCATCCATCATTCTGTCACCAAAACAAACCTGGACACTGTCTTTGGTTTGACAGATTCTGAAAGCAATGTATCTGTTAACTCTATAAGTGTTTTCAGCACACAAACACAGCTAAAGGATTTATTTCTCTCACAGGGTGAACATGTAGCTCTCAGGTTAATAGAAGCTCTGCTCATGTATCTGCAGCAGCACTTATTTGAAGTTAGGGTCACACTACTGCCAGTGCTGAACATTTAACTGGTAATTTTCCTTTTCCTATTGATACTTCTGAACATGAAGAGTTCTTTACACAATGCCATTCTTCTGACAACAAATATTCAGGTCTGACAATACACAATAACCACAGCCATACACGTCAATTAATATTTTTCCCTTAAAAAGCCAAAATATGCATAAGACAAGGAGGTAAGTTCAAATAGTTCTCAGTCTTTCCTAGAGAAAATGTTTTGCAGTGACATATGTAACTTAAAGACGCCTGAAATATTTCTTCTCAGTGACATCTCAAGTTTGAATTTGAAATAATGTCTCACTTTACTCTGCAGGGACTGACACCTTTTGTATGCTTATTACAATCCTTATTGTGGACACAAAAAAGTTTGCAGCAAAGGAGAGAGAAACAAATTCTAATGTTTAAATGTCTGCCCTATTGCAATCTCACAGGAAATCTAAACATTTTGCTACCAGAACAGTGACCCAACCTTCCAGTATTAAGCACATACAGTCTGAGGTAGTCAGTGGAGGGGCCAACACACCTGGACATCTACAAAGTGCTGATCCAATCTGCCTCACTTAAATGGATTCTTGGGGCATCTTCAGAGAAAGGCACTTCCACTTTATTTACATTAATTTCCCAGTTCTTCTTTTCGGTATACAAAAAATCCAAGGCATTTTAGCCACAAAAAATTGAGTTTATCTTGTTCTTTTATAAGATGGACATTTAGCTAAGTGCTGCTCACACAATAAGTCTGAACCAGTACCAACATCAAGTTGCTCAGTTGAGCTATGAAAGCCCTGAGCACACACTGACACTGGAAGCCTGGATTCGGTCTGTCCTCTTCAGACAAAGCAGAGACACACTCTGAGTGACCAAATCATGGAGCACCCTTGGCAAAGTGAAAGCACACTGGCAGCACAGGGGAAGCAGCACATCAGTTGACTTCATCATTCAAATAAGAACAGATAATAGAACTGACTGATCTTGACTTCCTCTTGTTAGGGGGAGTTTGAGTAGATTTGCCATTAAAAAAAACTCAAGAAACTCACAGAACAGTCAAACAAACCCCAACAATTTGATTTCATATGCAGTGGAAATTTTCATCAATCAAAAAAGATGTTAAAAATCTTACCGAAACATTTTTTAGACATTCATCACAGGACTTCTGGGAAAATGCTGAACATGCTAAAAAAACAAACAAACAAACAAACAAACAGAGATTATATATTTATTTTTAATCCACAAGGTCAAGCATTTATCATAACATTTGTCATTTTCTTTTTTCTGGTTCTAGATACAAGCAACAATTTTGAAAGAGGTAATGAAATCTCAGTAATTCCATTCCAGGAGAACTGCAGCAAACACAGATACGAAACATTTAAATTTGACCTCTGATACAGGGAAACAACTCAAGGTTACCTTTAACTTCAATTTTTTTTTTTTTCTCTAAGGACAATATAGGAGATTTAACCCAAAAGCCTCCCTGTATCTCTGCTGAAGTTCTAGGACTTCCACACTTCCATTTAGGGAACATTCTGAATTTTGCAGCTTTGGAACCTTTGCAAAAGCTGACCCTTGTCTAGGGTTGATCCCCTTCCATAGATATTAACCTTTATTCTGGGGGAAAAGTTTTTAAAAGATAAAGCTCTCCAAATAACATGATTTTAAATAATAAAAAACCCCCACCTCCAAACATAGGACACAAGTTAATTTGCAAGTGTTCAACAAGAACTTTAACAGAAGTTTGAAAAGACAAGTGACGTGGAAGCACTTAACGCACATTCTCTTTGGATGTAAAAAAAGAAAAAAAAATTACTGGTGTTCACATTTACTTCATGTAGAAGTACTGCATGTTTATCATCTTAAGACCAGTCTTTTTTTATCCATAACTCAGATATAACTTGTTGCCCACAGGACCACATACATGCCAAAGTCTTGACCTAGATGAACTACTCGAAAGATGAGTGGGAGTCTCTTCTGGTCTGACTCTGGATTTTTCTTCCAGTAACTGCAGTTCCTATTATAATTTTTATACTATTTAATGAAACAAACTTTTTATTATTTCTATAAATATCACAAATACAAGGGGAAGATATCTCCAAATCAGGAATTCAATTATAGCTTTAATGAAAAACTGCATTAGCCACAAGCAGTTATCGATTTGAGCTAAGTTATTTACTTGTGAGACAACTATATATTTCAATATTTTCTTTTCATAATTCAATATTATATCTTTCTGGCACTAATTCCTAACATTAAATGTATTTTATATACTAGTATATTCAGCTTTAATTAATATTTTTGTACAGAAAAACACCCTACTACTTTATCTGGTACCAATTAAATTGTTACCAGTACCAATTAACAGCTTCAGTGTAAGGCCGATATACCAACTCATGGAAAAACAACACGAAAAGCAGCTTTAGAAACAGTTCTCAGTTTAAACTCAAACAATTTCAAATGGGATTATTCCGCATGGAGTACCACCATACTTATTATAAAAATACTTAATTACATTTTCAATTTAAGATTTAAAACACCCAAACAAACTAGCTTTCTAAACATGAATTAGCAAAGCACTGTCAGAAACATGCAAGTACACCAAACAAGATTTAGGTTAGATTTAGATTTCTAAAATGAGATTTAGGTTACATTTTCAGTACCTGAATAATCTACAGCAAAGTGAAGAAATATTCCTTAGATTTTTATCAAACTTTTCATGCTGTTTCTTTTTTAACCGCCTTCCTATTGCCATATTATAGCAGATAAGCTCTACAGACATATAATCAAAAGATGGAGACATGAACTGTTAAAAAAATTAGATTAAACATAAATTCTAGAAGTCTAAAGAACAGCATAAGTCTTAGCAAAAATACTTCCAAATATATCACGATACATATTTCAAAAATAAAAACAACTTTATATACCACTGTTATGAAATTTAACATTACTATAAGTGACTGAAACCAAAATTTTTTCATTCTGCTTTATATATTTCTCCAAATCACATCACTTACAAAGATATATAAATTTCCCACCAGTTACAGTGTTCTCCACAAGAGAAGATGAAAAGAAAAACTGAAAAAGAAAAACACAGCCATCCCCTCCAATCTACCTTGCTAAAGCATTATGTGTACCAGCACATTAAACAAAAATAACTTTGAATTATTGTTTTACATTCAAACATATATGAAGTTGACATTCTCCCTCTAGCATTTCAAGGGTATACTGTACTATCAGTATTGGGGAAAAAGATAAATGTAAACCATACTACCACTATCAACAATAATTCACAATGTATTTTAAACAGTATTTTTCAAACATAGTAATTCCTTCTATACTGCCATATAACATCAGTTTTAATGACCTAACATACAATAAAATGAGAAATCATTTTTACACATCAAGCCTGGTTTACTAAAGCAGGAAGAATTATTTTGACAAATGCAATTTTTACCAAAATAGTTTAGTGCAACACCTTGTACAGAGTGAATTGCAGCTGTATGAAGATTATATTCACACATGATAAGTAAAAACTATTACTGGCCATGCACTTTTATTTTTTAATTACAACTAAAATGCTGCCCAGCCATACAGGAATTGTCCTAAGTTAACTATACATTAACCATCTCTATGATCTTACTTTTTTTAAGAGACGTACTCATGGACGAGGATAAAAAGACAGAACACAGAACAAAGTCTGTTCCTCCACCAAATACAGGCAAAATAGAACAGCACTGACAATAAAACTCTATTTTGCTTAAGAACAGCTTTTCCCCCTTCCCAATATGTATTTATGCATGAAGGTAGTATATGCAGCATTGGGATTTTTTGGTTTGTTTTTTTCTCTCCAGGAAGACAGGAGTCTATACAGCACATACAAGGACTGATGACTGCTGTACGCCCTTAAGATCAGTGAGGAATTGGGGGTGATACCTCTTACCATCCCACTAAAACTAAACAACACAACTGCTCAGACAGACAAAAACCTTCCAACATCTACATTAAGCTTATTCACAGCTGGTTTATTTTAATGTCATTTCTGTCTCCTTTCTTAGGACACCACTATTCTTCAGTGTAAAACAGTTGTTCCCTCCTTCTGGTACACAAGTACTTTCTCCCTCAAGCTTCCTTCTGCTCCAGCGATTAAAGCCATACTCTTCTTGGTACTTTCTGAAATGGGGAACAATACAGCCCTTGTAGTCCTGCTTTATGCCAGTCCAGCCCTGTTGAACATGGGTGCTGAACTGGTGGAATATTTAGCAGGATGGCATACAAGGTCCCACAGTTTTGCAAAACTACCACAGAACTGTCTTCTCTGTCTTCAGGAGAGTATCCCTTCAGTAACTGATATGCATCTGACAGTCAACCAGCCTATCTCCCTACTTTTTTCCAACTGTTTCAATTTAAGATTAGAATAATACATAATAGTCATACGGCATAACAATCTACCTCTTTTTTTTCACTTCAAACATATTTCTAATATTTATTCCATAAAGGTCACCCGCATCTTTCTGTGTAATATCATGTTCCTTCTCCATAACAACCAACCTGTCAAGACCAAATTCCTATACTCCTGTAAGAACAATAATACATTAAAGCTTCTTCCTAGAGAATCCATAAGGAATCCCACTATGAATTCAACAAAGGTTTTGACTTCAAACTCAATCTTTGATTTTGCTTACATTTCTCAGAACTACTAGAAAGAAGCTGATTAACTTGCAGTTGTTGATAGGTTTACCTTTTGTTACTTCGTCTCTAACAGCTGAGGAACACTGACAGCTCCCTTTCTGTGCTGCTTCAAGTTAGCTGTCTCACAAAGTTGGAGACACCCTTTTCGAATATAAACCTTCTCTAAAAGCAACTAAACATCTCAAACTGGAGTCTAGACACACCCATCAAGGTCCACTTGAGATACCCTAATTTAATGCCAACTAACCCAACATGCACCTTTGTGGTCACATCTGTGAGCAGCAACCAAATCTGAGGCTGAGCTTCACCAACTGCCTGCCAAAAACACCTCTGACACAAACGATTTCAAGAGAACAGGGTGGGAAGAGCATCTCCATCAGCTTCTCCTTCCAAGCCACGTTCCTCCTCACCATCAGGACTGAGCATACCTAGGTGACTGTGTGCTCCCGAATGACCCTGCTTGAGCAGGGAGGTTGGACCAGATGACCCACTGCGGTCCCTTCCAACCTGACCCGTCCTGTGACTCTGTGACTGCCGTCCCCGAGCAGCAAAGCTCCCGACACCCCCGCAGGCCGGCAAACCCCAGCGCCATCGGCCTGTCCTTCGGCCGGGAGCGGGCTGTTCCCCCCGCCCCACGGAATCAGCTCCGGGTCGGGGCAGGAGCCCCACGGCGAGCCCCGGGCTCCCCCAGCTCCCCCAGCTCTCCCGAAGGCTCCGGGCAGCGCTGGGCCCCGGCAGGCCCAGGGCCGTCCCCCGCCGTGCCCCGATCAGGGCCGAGCGCGGACCGCGGGCACACCCGCCCGGGAAGGGCCCACGGCCGCACCCGCGGGGCGCAAGGGAAGGGCAAGGAAAGGAACGAAAGGGAAGGCAAAGGAAGAGAACTCCGCGCTCCCGTGCTGCCCGCCTCGCCTTACCCAGCGCCGGCGGAGCCCCAGTGGGGCTCTGCGCCAGCCCATCGCGGCCCGGCCCAGAGGCAGCGCCAGGCCCTGCAGCCACAGCGGCCACCGCCGCGCCTCCATGGCCGCGATCACTCCGGACCGGGCTCGCCCCGCGCCCGGCCCCGCGCAGGCGCCGGAGCCCCGCGGGGCGGAGCGGGCGGGCCCGGCACGGGGCGAGCGGCCCCTCACCTGCAGTCACTGTAGGCCGGTTCTGCGGTACAGCGGGCCTTTTGCCCTCCCTCGAGGCGTGTTGTTCTTTGGATGTGACGCTCTTCTTTTCCTCCCTTTGCAGTGCGAACTCGCCGGTGCCTGTGAGGGCGAGGAGGTGGTGACGATCCTGAGCCCTGGCTCCTGCTTGCTGTTGTTCCTCATTGAGGATGGGCCAGCAGGCTGCCAGAGCCAGCAAAGTCATCCCCAAGCCAGGGCTACCAGAGAAGAGAATAAAGAGATGGGGACAAACTGAAAATTTGCCATGACCTTTCCATTTAAAAAGACTAATGAGTTGTTGGTTGTGCGCAGTGACACACCTCTTAGGGCCTTACAGAAGCATTTAACACTCTTTGAAATGCCATGGGGTGTACAGAGCACCCAGTATCGGGCTGCAAGTTATAGTAAAGGAACAAAAGACACAGACCCCAAACCCTCTGAAATGGCAGGGTAAGGACATGTAGGATGTTTTGGGCATCTCAGCAGCCCTAGACAACTGTGGTTAGGCACTGAATTGAATCCTTAATGGTCCACAAAGTGAGATACCTTGCCATGCTGGGACAGCCAACCTTTAATTAAACGATCCCATAGCTGAACTTTGAACACTGTGACCATGTTCAGGAACGGGAAGTTCGATATTGGGCAATCAATAACCAAAGTACTAGTGTAGGATTTGTTAGTGCTCAAAGATTCTGCTTCAAGTAGGAAGCAAACACTCCCTCCAAATATGGCATTGTTCAGTCAGTGGTGACTCCAGCTGCTTGTGACCACCGTTCTCAAACACTCCTCCTCTTCTATTTGGACCATTTTTATTAGTCTTATGTACTGAGACCATTGTTGCTCTTGAAAGTATTTGAGTTGGTTTGTTGGTATAGAGAAAGCAGATCTGAGCTGTTTCAGATGCTTTTGCAAATACACTTGAGCTATTACAAGGAGTAAGAGGAATGTTCTTCACAGCGGTCGACCTTGCCATCCTATCTATCTTTAGACACTTGATTCACCTTACTGCAGAGATTAATCTCCCTAAAATCCCACAAGTAAGAGATGAGTAGCTCCAGGAAAGAGTTCAGAGGGAATTATGACAACTGCTATTAACTTTGGTGGCTTAGGCCAGCATGTAAAATTGAAGGGATCGAACCCAAGTAAGGTGCCCTTACCTTAAATTAAGTTTCAACCCATGCATTAAAAAGTTATATACATTTAATTTTTTCTATGTCATCTTTTGATTTTTTGCGGCAGGTTTAGGGTCCCTGCTTCTTGGTCTTCAGGGATGTTAGAAAAATAAAACCAAAAGCGTGAGTATATAGGCCATATGGACACAAAGATGTTTTTTACCTGAGGTTAATGTAGGACAATACTTCCTTGTGACTTCAGCCTGCTTCAGCTGGCAGGATTGTTCCAGGGTTGGAAGTGACCTTTAGAGGTCCTCTAGTCCCACTCCCCTGCAATGAGCAGGGACATCTTTTGCCAGGTTTTACCACGTGTTCAAATCTATAAATCTTTATGCTTTGAAAACCTTCTTTTCTTGGAATGTGCTCTTGGAATAGCAGAGACACACAGGTGACAAAGACTACCAAAGGTAAGGAACTGTTTACAAGTAAAAATTCAATAGATCATAGCTACGGAGCATATGACGGAGATGTATAAAGTCATGAGTGGCATAGAAAAAGTGAACACAGAAGGACTTCTTTCTAATACAAGACCCGAAGGGCATTGAACACAATTATCAAGTAGAAGACTGAAAAAAAAATTACTTAGAAGAAAATCAAGAGCTTAAAGTTGTGAAACTCTATATTTGGATATTAAGGACACTACAAATTCAGGTTAGGCCAAAAGTCTGGAATTTTTTTCCATGAATATGTCTGTTAACAGTTGTTAAATACCAAGATATTACCTCTGGTTCAGAAAGTCCCTGAACCACACTGCCAGAAGCTGTGTGCAATTGCTGAGGAAGATGCATTATATGACTGCTTTATTCTGACATTCTTCCTTAGGCATCTGTTGTTCACTGCCATTCTAGGCAAGATACTGAGCTAAAAGTGCCCTTGAAATGACTTTATGTATCTGTTCTTATTAATTTTCTTTTTCTTCAGAGCTTATGTTATATTCTACATGATTTAACTGAATTATGTTTGAGGCAAAGGGGAAGTCCTCTAGCTAATTTTTTATATCTTAGAATTGGATGGTTTTATGTATTCAGTGAAGAACAGCTTCTCATAAAACAGCTCAAATTCCAAGCCAGATTTTGTAATTTTTCCTTGAGTTGCCTCTGGCATGGTTATGTTAGAGGAAGTATCTTTTAGCTGGAGCCAAGTGTTATGGGAGAGAGGGAGAAAAATAGAATTTGCTGAGAGCTCTTCGGAAGTATGGTTATATCCATCTTCTCTGATTTAACTTTGTTATTCCTTTGGGGGAAGGAAACATTAATATAATTTATGAACAGCTGTGGTAATTCTCTCACAATAACTATTTCTATAGTAATGAAACACGTTTTTTCTTGGTTAGGTAGCCACTCCCTCAGCAGACATAAATTCCCAGGAAATGGAGTGTAGATGACAAGAAAAAGTGATCTACCAAGAAACTGGGTTTGGAACAAGCTGTGTATAGTAAGATTGCAAACAAAAATAAAATCTCAGAACTTAAACCAGTTTTTGCTTTTTTCTGTCATAATTCCATGTGCATTTCAAATTACAAGGATTTTTGTGTGCCGTGTAGATTTTGCCTGGTTTTTTGAACAATTTTTTTCTACTCATGCATTTTCAACATCACCTTTGGCCCCTTTTCCTCCTCTCTGCTCCAGCTCCTCCGTAGTGATAGAACAGCTGAATGAGCCATTCCCTGGGTAGCTGAACAAAGAACAGATTGGGCTGGCAGAATCTTGTCTTCTTTTTTTAGTTCATTTATTTTTCATCCTTACCAGCACTAACAATCTCAAAGGTGATTATATGGGTTACAAAGTCTCTGTGTGTTCAGTTGATTCCCTTAATGACAGTATTACTTCATCACTGTGACTGAGTTTACCCAGCTTGCCTGATTGCAATATGCTTAAATAATTCAGCTGATAAGTCACAAAAGTGATTAAAATGTCACTTTTTTTTTTTTCTGTGTTGGGCTTATGAACGTAGGTCCTGGTAAAAGGTATTTTACTACAGCAATACATTGCTCAAAGAGTTTGTTTTAGTTTGTGGCTGGCTGGAGCGTGAATGTGTCTTCAGGTTGCAATTTGATGTGTAATTAGATCAGTGTTTCCAAAAAAATCAATCGGTACTTCTCTGTCCCTGAATATTTGTTCTTGTATCTGAAAACCACTGTGGTATATGAAGATAAATGTACCTGCATGCCTATAGTGAACTTATGCAAGTGGAAGTTAGTTTTTTGGTGAGATCAGTGATACCCTATGTGGTTCACTGTGCATGGTACCACATTTTTGTGGTGGCATAGCAGAGCAGAAATTGTACCCCAGAGGTTTTGTTTCTTTGATTTCTCAGTTGCAGGACCAGCTTAAATGTACGTTGGCTTCATGTTAAGGCTTCACAGCTTCCCTGAAGTCATGCAAGAGAGTACATGTGCAGTCTAGTACTTTGTTAAAGTACTAACTGATTAAATACCTACAGGGTATAAGAATGTGCACCTTCATATAGTCTTCTTAAGTGTGTATTCAGACTTCAATAAAATGGCTTCTACAACTATCTTTCTAAAATTAAAAATATTAATAATACCATTTTATGGAGGAAAACGTGCAGCCATGAGTTCAGGCTATTTCTCAAGGTCAGATAAAGAAAATTAGATCTTTCTGGTCAATATCCACCTTCTGTCTTAAAATAACCACTCTTCCATAAATCATCTTCGCTGAAACAGAATTCCTAGAGATCTGAATGATTAGAAGTTTTAAGTATCATAAACAAATTAGAATCAGTCCTGCAAACACACAGATAGCAGATATTTGCAGGGATCAGAGGAATGCAGTTTATTCAAGGGGTTTGTGGTTTTGCTGTAAATACCATGGCCCATTTTCATCTTTCAGGCAAACCCTGAGATTAGACAGGAGATTAAATTGGCTGCTAAATGGTCTTAATAAATTCAGACGTGATCAGCAGAATACTACAGGGACAGTTAAAGTAAATCAGTTCTCTCAATTGATGGGGGCTTCTGCTGTCATGGAAATAAGATTTGCACCCACAGTGAGTTTTCACTTGCAAAGAAGTAACCTAGGGGAATATACAGCATCAGATTAGTGTCTCTGCTAAGGGTGGTGGTAGCAGCTGATTTTCTTTGGTTTTCATTGCACTGTACTCAGGTGACCACTCACTTAATATTTAGGGAATAAACATACTTTTCAAAAGTGTATCTGCATAATTACTGAATTATCTTGTGGTTATACTGAGTGATAAAAATATTAGCCTCATCAAAAAAGGCATATAGTGAAAATTTTTGCCTTCTAATTTTCTCAGCTCCTGTTACATGGGAAGTTTTTTTGAAAAGGAATAGTTGTGAATAGCTCTATGTGCACTGTTCTGTAGAATGGTTAATAGTGCTAAATTGCAGTCAAATGAATTATAGTCTATTGTTAGATTTATTGTAGTACTACTGTGACCAAAATGACAAGCCAGGTGCTTCAAAACTTGTATTTCAGTCAAATCTGACAGTGCATAAACAGCTGTTAGCATTTAGCCCTCTCTAATATTTCAAACAAGACAGAATGATGAATTTCCTAATATATCTTGTACTGAACTGATCACTCTTAGCAGGGCTAACTAATTTATTTTGAAAAACATTGGACTTAGGCAAAGACTAATTTTTAAATGCAGCATTTCTTTGATGGCAGGGTTGATTTGTTTTTTGGCTGAGCAGTGTTGTACAAAAAATGGACGGACTGTTCAAGAAAAATAATGTGTGGGGCCTTGGCACAGGGATATTGCTCAGATCTCCTAAACAGGATGGTTGGTTGCAGTCTGGGTAGTGACAGGAGTTGCTGGATCAGAGGAGACTCCCCCAGCTGCTTCTTTGCTCAATTTTCACATGCCAGCTGGCTCCTGTGTGACTACTTCAGCACGTGCATAATCCATTGTTGTAGATTATTTTAAACTAAAGCATCGTTCTGCATTAACTGTATGCAAAAAGATTGTCCTGTGTGACCATTTTTACATCTAAAGGAACAGTTTCTACAACTTACAAGCATCCTGTCTGCATGCAATCCAGTCAGTGCTGCAGCAGGAACCACCAGGAGGCTCTGAAAGAGCCAGAGTCTTTACCCAGGATGTTAAGTGACAATTTTAAGTGTAGAAATTTGTCTTGGGACAGCAGGAGCTGCTTGGGAGGAACCCTTAGGACTATCTGAAATCCCCATCTGCAGATCTCTCACAAGAGTCAGATCCTTTATTGTGGAGGTGGTGAGGAGCAGAGTCTGTCACCTTATGTTTGCTCAGTTGATTGTCTCTTCTGTGCAGGGACTAACTGTGGAGTTCCTGGATCATCCAGGGAGTTAATGAGTTTGGGGCACTGAGTGTGCACACAGGGACACCCCTAAGAACCAGTTATACCAAAATTATAACTGAAGGATGACTTAACTTTCATCTGTCTCACGCAAAACTTAAATACCACAGCACCTCTGTAATTGAAAACCATGCAGAACAGCATTAATCCACCTGTGAAATAAGATAGGCAACTCGTGATTTCATGTGGGTCTGTCTTGAGGTTTAACCAGGCCTGGGAACATGGCCACAATACCACACAGATCACACTGTTTTGCTTTGTGCTATTTAGAATTGCTGTTGATCTCTAGAGAAATCTGTTTCCAAGATTCTGCTCTTTTTCCTCAGAATGAATTAATGTAATGAGACTTAATTGCATGTTTTGTATTTATCATTGGCTTTGCCTCATTAAGTCTTGCCTCAGTCATAGCTGGGGCAAGAGAGACACTGTAGAGCTATGGTCAGTTCGGGTAGGGTAAATGGGAGAGTCACAAAATGGATCAGCCCAAGAAAAGAAGGATTCTGTCGCATTCCAGAAATTAGTAACTCCACTTGAATTAAGCTATTGGCTTACAAACTGACAGAAAATATCCCTTGGCTCTTATTTCCCAGGCTTTAACAACAGAAAGACTTCTGTTGTCAAAAACTGGTAAAAATCAGCTAACAATTTAATGCCAAAGAATGGGATAATTATTTACCCACACAGCTGCTCTTATTTAGTCCATTTTCTAAACTGTAAGGGGACCAGATTTTCTCTTGGCATTTCACAATCTATATCATATGAGTTAACAGACTATTTCAGTTGGACATTGGATCTTTTTCTTAATACTGTGTATTTCCTGGCTTGTCAGCACTTCAACTTTTCTACCCCCTGCTGCAGATTTGGATTTGGTTCAAAATACCATATAGCTATGCAAAGACTGTGGTACTGAGCTCTCATATGTCTCTGTTCTGAATATTTTCTATATAAAGTGCTAAAATAATTTGGTCCTTGAATCAACTTAAGTAATTGAAGAATCCTAATACCAAAACATCCTGCTGAAGCTTTGATCTAAGGCTAATTTAAGGCTAAGTAAGAAATTGTATTTGTGTCTAGTTATTGTCCAGCAATTTTGTGCAATACCAGTTCTACATCATCATAGAAAAGGAACCTTTTATTCTTCTTTCATATGCAGTATAAAATTCCCATATTTAAAAATAGGAATGTATCATCATTCCAGCACACATCCCAGAATTACTTCACCTGGAATCTTGACTGTGTCAAGTACTTATGTCTTGCTCCTTTGAAGAAGTTCAGATACAGAGAAGATAGTGTTGATTACCCTGCTTAGTTTCACAATATAGACTCACTTGTATTATCCAAAGCAGAGAACTTTCAGAAGGTAGTAGCATTACAAATGTTCCAGTGAACACAGCATCCTGTCCAAATCTCCTTGCTTGTGCTACGGAACCGGGATGTTGGGAACCTGTGAGTTTACAAATGCCTGCCTTTACACCACAGACATTTTCAAAACAACTCTGATCAAATCCTTGCTTTGATGTACAGATAATTTCTTTCTAGACAGTGGGTGACAGATTTGTTTATGGGTGGATCATATACTGAATGGGGATTTTCAATTTAAACCTGATGTCCAAATTTCTGATTTTTTTCATCCATGTCTGTGCCATTGGAAAAGGAAGTCCTGCCTTCTGCTACATCTTCCCTTCTTATGTTCAGTTACAATTGTGCGCTTTGGATAAGTGACAAGAGACACAACAGGCATAGTGGTTGGCCACAGACATTATTTTCAGGAAATATAATAGTAATTTCAAAGCATAGAGGAAACTTTAAGAGCTCAAGAAAACAAATTAATAGCTTTCTGCCATTAGGAACTTGTGTTTATTCCTCTTAGGAGACAGAAGTGACAGCAGGGCCAGAAATAAAGCCAAGAAAATGTGTTGAATTACTATAGTAGAGGATTATCAATAACAAAATGAAATGCAAAACATTGTAAAAAAAGCTGTGAGAAAAAATAATTTCCAGAACCAACCCAGGAAGCATGATTGATTTTAGTTTGCTAATTTACAATAACATTCAAGCAAATCCATTCATAGGCTGTGTTACCTATGACAGACCATACAGGAGCTTCTACAGCCCCTCATGCCATCTCTGGTGCCCTGCAAAAATAATGAGGTGTCATTTGAGATATTGTCTTGTAAAATATGCTTCCTTGAGGGCTTCTCTGGACATCTGAACCCAGAGAACTGACTTGGCCATGCTAGGAAAGCAAAGGACCCTGGAATTGTTTTGGGAATGAGGCCATCCATGAAACAAAGAGAGGTACAGAAAGGTTCTTAGAAGAAAAGGACAATTTTCTAAGGACAGAAACTGTCAAATGCAACATTTCTTCTAAAGAAAAGGTAATTTACTTGGCTCACTTGAGAATCAAATGAAAGCTGCAGTGTTTTAGTATTTTAGCATGCATATGCAAGCAGCTCAGGGGCATATTTCATCAAATTATGTTGTTTTCATTTTATCTATCTAATAAGACCTTTTTGAGTTCTTTACCTGTGTTTTAAACCAAGAAGTCCTTGTGATGTGTTTGAATCTTACTGTGAGTAGTGAAACCTGCTCCAAGCAAATTCTGTTCTGCCCAGTGTTCAAGATCTTCTATAGCAGCTCTAAGGAGATTAGCACTGAGAGCCAGAGAGAATTACAGCTCTCAGAGGACTTCTCAAGTGAGGCATCAGCCATCAAGATTAGTGGTTCTCAAGGTTCTCATAACTCCTTGGCTAATTAAGGGGCAGCCACATGGCGTTTGACAGCGTACATGCAAACCAACTGGAACTGTTGTACCTTAATGAGCGACGAACTCCATAACTCAGCAGCGGCTGACACAAGAACTGCTGAAAGCCCCACCAGCACCTTGGTAGTTGCTAAGCTGCAGTGCCAGAAACCACCAAGCTTGCAGAGCCAGCTCTTTCCCAGCTGTTCGGCTGACTCTCCCAATTATTTGCAAGGGAGATGTCCTCACCCCTGCGGCTGAGGAGGTCAACAGCATTTAGTTCGAGTTGCAGATACCAAGTTAGACCTGAAAGTGCCTGCACCACAAGCCTAACAAAGAGCAGAAAGGTGAATGTTTTTTTGATGACTGGGCTTGTTATTCTCAAGGCCTTCCCTGGGAGATGTATAATTTAATCAAGCAGAATAGTCAGCAACAGAAGGCAGCTAAATTTGTGCAGTCTGATTGATCTGAGGCTGTACTGTAAAAATATGCCCTCCACTCATCCCATTTGGTAAGAATGCAATTACTTTTCAGCTGCTTCCCAAGATGATACTTTTGCCAGGAAACTCAACCTGTCTATAGAATATCTTAGCACAACACTAGAAAGAACCTGAGCATTTTATTGTTGCTGACTTGATTAGAGTCAAAACAGTGAAATAATAGTAACCTCTGGTGCTGAGTCTCTACAGATAACACTAAACCATTCCCATACAACCTATAAGCTAATGCAAATATCTTAATATCTGGCACTATTAATTGATTAAAAATTACTTCTTTTCTTACTAATATCATGAGCAGTTGAGATTTCTTCATACATACATACTCTAAAGAAGTGTAATCTTCAAATTCAGAAAGTCAACTCTTTTTTATGCTTCACTGCCTCTTTTCCTTGCCATACCATCTTTTTCTAAGTGAATTAAGATGAAAAGAAAGGGAACAAACTTTGAAATGTTTTGAAACATGATTTTTTTGCCTTGCTAATAGATGTTCAACATTTTTCTCCAAATGCAGCATTTTTCAACAGCTTCTGCAATTAATAAACACAAACCACTTTAAAAAATTTTCAAATTAACAGACTCTTTCTCATGTAAATTGCTCATTAAGTGAGAAAACAAAGGCATCAAAGTAAGGCATCATGAAGAATCAACCTAAAGCTGCCATCTTGCCCTTCTGCTTCCACTCAGATTTGTGTTGGCAGTTGTGCTTGTGACCGGGAGGCAGACTAGATTAGCCACCCAGGGGGCTGAAAACTAAATAAGCAGAGAAGATAAATAGCAAAAGGAGCAATAAGACATGACTTCATCTTCCGGTAGCAGAATATATTTACATCTGTTTAAGCCCATTAAAAAAAAAAGGCACATGCTGAAGCCTTTTGAAGAGTAGGTTGGAAAGTGTCTGCAGTACCAGGACCTGGTTTAGGAAACAACTTATTTTTGACATATTTATTTAAACTCCAATGCGAATTTGTAAGTGATCTTAAATATTTATTTATACATGTTGCGGCTTTGGGAAGAAAACTAGTGTAATACAAATGGTTACAGACCCCTCTGATTGGTGGAAGGTCTATAATTTGGGGTGGTGAGATCACAGAGAGACTGAAGAGCACCGGGCTTTGGTGCTAAAATGCCAGCCTTGGCAGTGGTGGCTAAACAGCATCTTCTGGCATGGCATATAGCTAGGAAGTGGTGCTGAGCATTTGGTCAACATCTGTGGTCCCCAGGGACACATAATGCTTGGGCAGTACTTTTATGCTGTGTTTTCAGAGTTTGCTTATAACCTTCTGGGAGTCTGGTGCTGAGTAAAGCTTATTCAGATACTTAGAGCTTTAACTACTCTTGAAGTCCAGCTGTCTGTTCTCTCTCCTCAAAACAGTCAATCACTCCTACCCTACAGCTCACCACAACTGCTGCTGCCCTGTGCTCAGCCTTTACATCTTGCAGCTGCCACACCCAAAAGACAAAGTTCACATATCTAGGAGTCTAATACCTGAATACACAAATTGACTGTTTGGAATGTGGATAAAAAGCAGTTTTGACATCAGAAACTACCTTCTTACCCTCTGATGAGGCTTCTGTATGTCCCTCTTGATGAATACTGATGCAGCAGTGGAACAAAAAACATACAAAAAAGCTTATGCTGCTTCTGAGGTGTGTTACCTGCCTGCTCAGTAGATACATGAAGGGACAAGTAACATTGCATACCTGATGAACCACATATGTGAACTCCAGTCCTGTGAAATAAAACAAGGGAAAAAACAGCAAAGAGATTTGTTTTCAACAAGCACAAATAGGGGGGGTAGTTTTTTAGGAATTTTAATATGAAAAAAGTGAGGCACTCTCACATTTTGGGAGAAGCTGAGCTTGCTGCATCCTAGTATTTATATCAACATCCAACTAGACCCTAAGTTTATACCAGCTCGTAGAGATAGGAGGCCTGTCTGAAAGGGACAGCAAAGGAGGAAATGAAGAAGACTATAAAATCATTTTTCCACCCCCTCAAGTGAGTTGTGGTACTGACAACTGCTTTATACTGTGCCAACTCCATGAGAACTCATATAACCATACTTCCCTAAGCAGATAAAAACCCAGCTTCCTAGAATGCCAGGTTGAAGACTAGAAATCCAGAGGAATTACCAGCAAGCCTCACTCCATTCTGCATAAATTCAGGTTTTGTGAACTTGCACGATGGCATCAGCATTTCTAACACTTAAAGGGTTTGTACTTTGCCCCATTACAGTGTGGAAAGGCTCAGTACTGAGTCACTGTAGTGCTGCTGAGCTGCAGTTGCCAGAAGCAGCACACAAGAGGAGTGAAGCATCATGAACCATCACCGCTGCTCCAGACTGTTGCAAGTCTCTGGAATGTCCAAACAACTTTCATGTGTCCAGGCAGTAGCATCTTCTCCAGCTGACAGCACAGCCGGCACAGCAAAGGGGAGGGCGGGAAGATGGCTTATGCCACAATCCCCCTCATGTGACACTAACACAACACAAATCTCACCAGTCCATGGAAATCTTATCCCAGCATGAAAGTTTTCAGCTGTGTTAGCAAGCTGGACTGGTTAAGTGGCAGAATTGACACAGGGAGAGATGGGGCTATGGGCACAAAGTGAGGACTGTGCTCTTTGCTCTGCCACACTGATACTCTGGCTCTCTGTGGGGCTGGGCCATATCCTGCCCGCCAGACCACACTCTGGCCACAGGCAGAGAAAGGGAATCCTCTAGCCTAAGGGAAATCAATCTCGTCCTTTTAAAGGGGAAAGGGATGCTAGAACTTCTTAGGACTAGCTTACAATAGAGTGAAATTACATATATCAGTCAAGCTTTCAGAAGGGTTTGTTTGGGTTTTTTGGTGCTTCTTAAAATTATTTTGTTTTGTTTAAAGGAGTCCTATAAAATTAGGGAGTTAAAATGCAGTATGCACAACATTTTAAACCTGTTAAGGCACCTGAAATGGTCTGGTGATCATTATCAAAACAGGTAAAGTCTTTCGTATTCTAGTAGTTACTGTTTACCACAAAATTAATCAACATAAACTGCATCTGTATGAGACTGTTTTATTAAAAATACATATCTTCTGTTTCACATAAAAAGAACCAACACTGTAACTAAACACAATTTAAGAAGTTGGACGGGAATTACTTGAAAGAATACAGGTTCCTGTAATCCCAGAGCACCCAACCTTTGACTGCATGAGCCACAAATTAAAATCTGTGTTCAAGACCAAGAGTGCTTGTCCTGCACTCAGCAGAGTGCTCAGGAAGGTGCAGATGATCAAAGGCAGGGGTGCTAACTGCTCCCCAGAGGCTGTTTGTTCCCTGGCAGACACATGCAGGATACATGTGTTGTTTTCTTCAAAACAGGAAGGCCTGTCATTTCCCAACCCTGGAGCTGGGCACCATGGCAACCTTAGCAAGAGAAAAGCTGACTCAAGTGTCACAGGTTGGCCACCTCTTTCTGTAACAAAGGAAATACAGCACAGCACTTCCAGATAGCTTCACTTGGGATCCAGTAGAAACATTAACAGCACTGTTGAAAGAAACTCAGCCGTGCTTTGGTGATACAACATGATGCAACAGTCTTTTTGATGGGACCTACACTGGAATCCAATAACTTCTGGATCTCCGCTTTTCGTAACTCATTCATCTCAGACTTTTGGAAAGACACAATTTTCAAAGCAACAAGTTATCAGCTTAGGCAGCAGCAAATACTCATTGAAAGTTTTGTGCATAAAAACCAAAGTCGGAATACAAAAGAGCTGTCAGAGACATCTGCTATTAAAGTGCACAGAAAACAACACTGGCTGCACTTACTTACATTCTTGTAGAAAACACTTTGCCAGGATGCCATTCTTGTTCTGGAGATGCTGAAGATTCAGCTCCTTTTAAAATAGCCAAGAAATCTATTGATCATCTCTCCAAAACGATCAAAATGCTTTGTAAATTCAAGTTCAAAAAGTGTATCAGACACTGACTATAAAGTAACATTTACTGACCAACTCATAACTTAAGCAAGGCACAAAGAAGAAAAGACACTGAAGTGACGGGGAGACAAGCTGATGTGAAATCATAAACCAGTGGCCCCCTTGCTTTGATCTTACAAAGCATCCAAGGACATGGGCAGCTAAAACAGCAACAGCATCTATGGCTGGGCAACCAGAGTAACAGTAAAGCAAAGCTCAGTTTTGAAGAAAAAAAGCTGTCTTGCACATCATTATACAAAAGAAAAAAGATACTTCATACTGTCATACCTTGTAAACTTAAGAAGGTATTAAACTCAAGTAACTTTAGAGGCCTATCTCTTTAAATATTCTTTATCATCTACAGTGTTAATTCCTTAGACTGCAATTTAATGAAGCACTCTGCAGGGAAGGACTGTTGTTTCACTGACTGCTGAGAATTTATGACAGAGATCGGCTTCCTCCCTCAATCCACTGAAGTCCAATGTCTATCAGCTAAATCACAATGATTCCTCTTAACATAGTTATTTAACAGAACAAGATTTGCCCAGCACAGTATTTGTTCCCACTTCTAATACCTAGAAGAGGAAACTAACTGATTTTCAGGAGCTTGGATGATTTTTCAGAACTGGAATTAAAGAACTTGATTTTTTTTAGAAAAGCAAATTTATTCTGGAATTAATGAAATGCAAATATCCACTAAGCTCCAGAATGCCACCAATCAAAACAACTTTCCTTACTGGGATGACATCTTAAACATAAGATCTCAATTTGCCAAAATATGAAAGAATCAAATACTTGCCTTAATTATAGCACTCTTCAACTCACTGTCATCAAATTTCCAAGTAATTTCAAAGCCCACATTGAAGAGCTATGATTGTTAGGGCTCACCTGCCACTCTGCATTTTAGAATGAAAAAAGTGATTTAAAGACATCCCAGGCTGGGAATTTACAGTCCTTCCTCATCCTTGTAGAGCTACAAGGTGAAGCTCACAAGTTATTCAAAACCTCATCTTACAGAAAATAGGAATGGGAAACTTTCTGCAGTTGAGAGGTGGCAGCAGAGGAAATAACTGGATTTCAAAATAGCTTAATTTGAAAGGTGTTGAAGAACAAGGCTGAAAAGGTTAAGCCTTAATCACTAATTAAATAGCAATGGTGTGAAAAGTCCAACAACCATAAAGATCAACTCTGAAAAACACACAAGCTCATTGCTACTTGTATATACATTTTTTTTTAAAAAAAATCTAGATTAAAAAATATCTCCCCAGGGATATAATCCCCTTCCTAGAGAGATGTTGTTATAGCTTGTGTACAGTGTTCCAAAAAAATCTCCCATAGCCTTCAGAATTCTTCATGGCTTTCCTAATCTGTTTTGTAGTGTGACATTTCTCTCCAGAACTGAACACTTTATATCCTACTTGAAAATCCATTTTTAAGAAGGCTTTCAAATAAAACATTCAAGCTTCTAAACAGAATTCTTAAATACTAGTGGTTTTTGTTTTAATCACAAAATAGATCTAATGAATTTGCTAACTTAGTAAAAGAGACTAGAAATAAAATTCGCAAAAAACTTCTAGCCTCCAGTAATTCACAAAATGCTATTACAGCACAAAACAACATTCTTAGTTAAATCAGTTTTATTCCTTCTGATGGCTACTTTGAAAATAAAGGGTAATTTGGCATTAATTCTGCTAGAGAAGTTCCTAAGCGAGTAGCTTTTAGTGTGTGCAGTGAAAAACAAAGAACAGTGCACAGAACTGAATTAGTCTGCCAAATACCCTTTTCACATATCACATCATAAAATATGTGTGTCTAGATGAACAGGAAACTCAGTGAATCTCCTGCACTCAGTTCCACTGCCTGCATCTGGATAATACGTGGGTGCAAGGGTCTTACAACAGGATCAGCATCTAGTAATAGCTTATCAAATATCTAAGGGGTTCAAACCTGCTTTGATGTCAGTAAGCAAAACAACGGACAGATACTGTTGTTAGTGTACTGTCCCAGCATTAGCAGCAATTTTGTCTGTAATGAGCTGAGAGTTAAAAAAAATAAAACAAACCAAAAACCCCCAAAACCCAAGTTGTTCAAGAAGTAACAAACAGACCAGAACAGCAATGAACTTGCTGAATGTGGATCTCCGTTGCTTTGCGCCCTGGGAAACTTGACCTTACAAAGGATTATGCTCAGTGCAGGGCAGCGGAGAGAATCAAGTCTGCAATTTTCATGGTTTGAATGAGCACAAGAGCTCAGCTTCCAAGACTTTGTCTCCTTAAGATGAATGTGTCACAACAGGAATGTCAAGTTCTACAGTAGAGAGGCGGGAGCGTGCGGAGTAGGGCTGCGAGGCATAGCTGTGCATACTGGGGGCGTGGGAATAGAGGGGCTGCCAGAATGGGGAAGGGAGGCTTTTGCATGCACAGTACCACAGGAACAACAGGATGGAGGTGAAAAACAGACCACCAGCGCTGGCAATGGCAATAAACACAGAGATGTCAAAGCTAAAGACAGGCTCATATTTTCTGTTCAGATAATTGTTATAAAAAATGACCCAGATGGACGGAGTGAGACAAATGGCACAGGCAAGCAAGAACAAGAGGCCAGCCACGAGATGGCAGCCTGCACTGTTCACAAGGCATTTGGCCAATTTGACGTTTGGCACGGTGGATACAAAGGCTGTGTTACACATGCCAATCATGCAGAGAAACAGAGCTGAGACAGCAGTAAACATACTCAGAGGAAGGGCAAACTGCAGAACACGCAAATCCAGCTGATCGACAGCAGTGTACCACTGTGGGTCATAGATCACACAGTCTCTGCTCCCATCAAAGCGAGCACACTTAATCCAGAGTCCAGTGTAAACGGTCACATTCCTCTCATTCTTGTTGTATGTGTACAGTCTCATTTGCCTCCAGTTTGGGAGCAGAACTGCTGCAAGGAGTCCGGCTACTGAGGCTGTTCCACTGAGGAAGGCCAGTACAGTCGCTGCATGAACATCCCGGCAGCCCATGTTTGCCCACAGAAGTTTTTCCTGCAATTAAAAAGAAAAATATAAAAGAAAATCAGTAAGTGAAAGTTTATGGACACAGGCCTAACTATAGTTGACTAATGTAATAAATTTACATGGCAGCTGGTAGGCACTAACTCTGTGGCACCTTCTTTGTCTGACACACTTAAGACAGCAGTAACACTACCACATTCACGCTTTAATGAAACATCAGATTATTTCACACTGTTGTGACTGCTCATCTGACAGACTGCTAAATTCACTGTGTTCAAGATAAAAAAGGAACACATTTCATTGTGTGAGTCTACACAGCCTTTCACTCTGTGTCACTGCACGGACTTTGTCACAGAGTCCAGGAGAAGAAGGTGTATCACTGAGTGAGCCTGATTTAAGTTCACCTGTCCTCAGCTGGCAGCTCCCTCTCTTCAGCCCAGATGTAGTATCACACTCTATGTTCAGTTCTACCACGCTGTCATGTGAGTAAAAGGGAGTTGCCTAAAAGCCACATCATTAGACTGGCATGGAATGCATATGTAGGCAGCTATACACATTTTATATAGGCCAAACTGCTGAGAGAGCTGGGAGCTAGTGGTGGAGGCTCTGTTGAGTAATTTACTAGGAATTTTTTAAAAGCAACTGACAGTTCTTCCACACTACTTTTGCCTTTCAAAACCAACTGTGCAAGCACACAATTACAGAAAGCAGGCAACTTTTCACCTTTCACATTTTCCTTTTCAGACCTAGTGTTGAAGAATACTGCTTTCATTTCAATATGACTGTCTGTGTCCCTGGTATCGCCCCTTGCCTGCAGAGCTCCTGGGAAACAGTCTCAATGATGGGTCTTTAAAAACCAAACAAACAACAAAGAAAACTAAAGAAAGAAAAGACTAGAGTTATCCCTTCTCTGCATGCTCAAGACACTTTAAAGAAGGCACTGAGCATTCACCCTAGTGTGTTCTTGAAGCTGGACACTAAGAATTATAGTACCTAAAAATGACCAGATACTTTGCAAATTGTTACAAACTCCTCCTGAAATCTCTTCCAAATCATTATACTGCAATGTGCATATTTGTCTAAAGTCATAAAACACTTTAGGTACCAGAAGTTTTACCTAACACATATACAAGTAACTGAGTATCTGTATTGCAGAAAGGTTACAGACATGGCTGCAACCAAAGAGAAACCTGGATCTGATCCCCCGCTCTCCTTCTACATCTGCAAACATCAAATGGCCAGGGAGTTCCAGTTTTCAGATAAGGAATTCCCATGTATACTGGAAACAGACTAAAAGCAAGCCATATAGATAGCTAGCACAATTTGTGTAGTAAGAAAATATTAGTCATTTATGTTATACCATCTAACCCTGAAGGATTGCAAAGGAGTGTGGGCACCATTTAAGTGCTGATCATACTCTTCTTTAGAAGCACCGGTGAAAAGAAACAATGACAACAACATTTATGCTAAAAATGTACCTTATTCATCAAAAAGATGGCATTATGTTGTTGCTAAGAGTAGCTGAGTGTGGACAACCTACTGTTCTCATGGCAGTAGCCTTTTCAGATAGTGGGTCATTAACAGGATAACCCCTGGGTAGGGGGACCTCAGACTTACTGCCACCATAATTGATTTAATATTATGCATAACCTCAGCTTCAGTAAGGTCAACACAATCAACTTGCAAGAAAATGGAACTTATAACAAATGAGCTTGAGGGGTAAATATAGCATCAAATTTTGTTCTCCTCAAGTTTGATACTTTTGCTTTTTCATAAAGAGCCTGCCTTTACCTGGATAAAACTTCCAGGTAGGAATGCCCTGCAGATAGGGCATTCTCCAAGACAAAGCTCTATGAGAAGCAGTTGGAATTAACACATGACTGACCAGCTTCAGAAACCCACTGCTTCTGAAAATTCATTTACAATAGTAAATTACTGCAAATAAGTAAGTTATCTATGATCCCCGCATCAGGGGAGACTTGTCCCATCTTGCAAATACTGCTGGCTATAATTATAGCTACATTTACAGATCCCTGATTAAGACAGTAACAAAACAGATGTTGTCTTAAATGGATCCAGTACTTACCAGCAGCGTGTCCAAATCAAGAGAAAACTTAGCAACTTTTAGAAGTAGAAAAAAGGGTCTTACTGCATCTAAGAAACAGAACAAAAAAGAGTCAGCATCACATTTGTCTCATGCAATTTCAGCAACAGTGTTTTCACTGCAATTGAGAGATTAGGAATATCAGACATGTTTGCATGAGGTCAACACCATTGTCTTTCTACAATTCCCTCTTATTTAAAAAACAAAACTCAAACTACTTTATTTTTCTTCCTTTTTTTCCCCAGAGCTTCTTTTCTACCTACTTGTCTCAACAGATAAGAAAGGATCATAAAACTCCCTTTCTTATGAGTGTTCTGAGGAACAGAGATGTTCACACTCTAAATTTTATGTTTCTAGCAAAAAAATCCATGTAAAATCACACTGAATGATTATTTCAGATGTTAGGTTCAAGGCTGTGCTTAACCAGCAGGGAGGAAGAGGTGCAATCATCATTTAGTGTCAGAAAACAAAACACAGGCTCTAAATTGTTTATAAACTTGTGGTTCTCTATTCCTTCCTGGCTTCTACACAAAGATTTCAAGGAAACATGAGAAAGACAGGAAATACAGATGATGCCGTTTCAATGGCTGTCCAGCTTTCCCAGAGGAAGAGAAAGGATCCTCTTGTGGATTCTCTTTACCCCCATATCTGAGTCCCAAAAGCAACTATGCAGGTCATAATAGTAAAATCACTTTTCCACTGGACAGAGTCAGACCTACAAGTGTGTCATGATGTGACTGTTAAATGCTACAACCTAAAGGTGAGTTTGCTGGACTAACATGTACAAGGACAGAATTTATTCTAAATTATCTATATCAAAACATGAAATATTATAAAATTCATATACACATAGGCTCCTGGGATGCAACACCAAAGAAATTCTGCTATCAAACTATCTAGCCAAGAATGAGACCTCACAGCACACACTCATGCATCCCAATTTTTTCATTGAGAAAGTGGATCTCCAAATCTGAAGCTCTCCAACATGGATTGCTATGGCATATAATACACTGAAAATGCACACACCATCAGATTAAGCATCCCTTCGGATTCCCACTACCAGGTCCATCAAGACTGCTACAAGTAGCAGTTAGGGCAAACTAACTGCATCATCACGTTCCACTGCATGTGGAGACAACATGTCCTTTTTTCTTTTTAAGTTTGGATCTCAAAAAAAGAAAAGTATTACTGCACAGCTTGGAGCAGCAGCTTTGTTCACTAACATTACTGACTAATTTTCAAGCTCTCTGAGCACTTCCCAGGCACTAAAGCCAAGATAAACACACAGACTTCCCTCAGCAGGTTCACGCCCATAAACAACCATAACAACCGTAATTAAGTGGAAAATTAGTACAGGCAAACAAAGCTGTGAACGAGAGCTGTGCCTAGCTCAGTAGTCCCTCCCATTAAATGATGAAACCTGTGGCCACCAGCTGTTGTAATAAACAGATACAGAGCAGCTATGTAAATATTCCACAATACCCAATTCTGTAGACATTAAGTTTTTTTCCTCTGTCTGTTTAGTCCATCTGACTTTATTGTCTAACACTGGTGGTGCATTCCCTTGCATGGCCTTGAGAAGACCATGGTCCCGGAGCCACTGCAGTTCTGTAAAGCCCTGTAGAAGACAGGTCACAGTATAATTGATAAACACAATTTATAAGCAAATGGATTCTCTAACTATCCACAACAGCATTAGCAGTTTAAGGTTTATTATGAGTTTTGGATAACTGGCCACCAAAAAGTAAAGGCCAACAGCTCTCCTGTTTCAAGGCAACCGCAAGAAACTGCTTCAGAGCCAGTGCCACTACTCATTTGGGTGTTTTTTTTTTTTATTTCTGGAAATCAATCACGCAGTTCCAATTCTACAAAACTCCTTTTAAAATTAAATCCAGATATACTGGGTTAGAACTAACGATCCTAGCTCATAGATTAGGACTTCCAAGAAAAACCTGGAACACGGGTAATTATTTTATCAACTGATTTGGAAAGAGCAGAAACAGAACACACGGATTCCGCCCGAAGAGCACCCTCGACCCCCGCCCGCGGGAGCGCTCGGAACCTGCTGCACTGCGATGCCGGACTCGCAGAGGGGAACCGGGAAGGGCCGCAGGGATCGGGATCACCCGGGCCGGGGGCCCCGGGCAGCTTCCCCCGGGTCGCCGCTCACTTCCCGCCGCCCAGCCGAGGCTCCATGGCCGCTGCCCGGCCCCGAGGCCGCCGCTCCCGCCCGGGCTCTGGGGAGGCCGCGGCCGCGCGGGCGTTGTGGGGCGGAGCGGCCGCGCCGCCGCAGCGGGCCCGGCCCGGCACCACAACTCCCGGCGGCCCCCGAGGGACGGCCCGGGGCGGCCCCTCAGCGACCGCCCGCGTCTGTGCGCTTGTGAGCGGGAAAGGAGGCAGCTTTCCGGCTCCTGGCCGAGACAGCCGGGACTTTAAAACGTATTCTTCCAATACGCCAGCTGTCCGCAGTCAGAGGAACCTGACTACGGCACTCTGCTACTGCCCAAAGCGGCCAGCGGCGTTCAAGCCAAGCTGGTTCTTTTTTTTAAACACACGCCCACTCCCTTGGTTACGTGCGAGATTAACACCAGTGTTCACGAAGTCTGACAAAAAAAAAAAGTTATTTTCGAGTAAGAGAGCAGCTGCGGCTGCGACAGGGCAGAGGTGGGAGGCAGCTCGGCGAGGCAGCTCCTGCCATCACACTCACCTCGACAAGGAACTTGCCGTCACCCCGAGTCCTGGCAAGGGTGGTGCCCGTCCCCTGCCCCAAAGACCTCACGGGGACTTCTCTGCCAGAGGGCAGCCAAAGCCAACGTGCACTGATGTCTGCGCTCTTGCAGGTGGCTGCTGTGAGGAGCAGCTGGAGCAATTTGTGGCATTTTCAGTGCAAACACATGCTGGAATCAGGGATGAGAGCGCCTAGAGGGGTAGCTGTGGGAGCATCTTGCAGCACAGGGATCTTTCTCTGGGCAACATCCAAGCACATCCCAGCCTGTTGCCCGGTGTGCTTTTTCCAAGTGATGCTTCCATGCTGCCCCGTCTCCTGCCAATGCCCACAGTTTCACTTTCATTTTCACTTCCAGGTCCCAGGAGCCCCACTGGGGCGGGGCTTGTTAGCCAAGGCTGCAGGAGGGACACGCTGCAGCCTTTCCTCTACCCAGGAGCGCTTCGATTCACGTCAACAGAGGACAGCCGCAGCATGGAATCATGCAATCACTAAAACTGGAAAAGACCACTGAGACCATCAGGTCCAACCGTTCCCCCAGCACCGCCAAGCCCACCACTAAACTATGCCTCCATATGACACATCCACACATTTTTTGAACACTTTCAGGGATGATGAATCCACCACTTCTCTGACAGAATCACCAATAGACCATATTGCTCCAAGCCCTGCCCGACCTGGCCTTGACTACTTCTAGGGATGGGGCAGCCACAGCTTCTCAGGGCAACCTGTGCCGGAGTATCACAATAAATGTTACACTACTGCTTTCTCCTTTGTTTTATCCCATTGCATCAGCATCTCCCAGCCTGCAGAGCCCTCAGCTGGCAAGTTTTATCTCCCTAGGTAAATGCTCCTAAACAGAGTAACTTCAAGCTCCCCTGTGATGACTGACCCAGATCAGGCCTCTCGTTGCAGCAGGACATTGCCCCCACACCCAGCTGGCACAGGGTTTTGGCAGGACTTTCTTGTCTTCCAGGCCCTTCTGGCAGCACTTAACCAGTGCCCTCCCAGACTTCCTGGCAGGGAGGACACAAAACAGACCCCAAATCCATATGGGGCTGACTCAATTCCTTAGCTACAGCAGGCTGGACAGGCTGAAGCACTCTCTCCAGCATGGCTGGATGTCCCAGGTGGCGGCTGGATTCTTATCCCAGGCAACTAGCAGTAAGACAAGAGGACAGTCTTAAACTGCACCAGGGAAGTTTGGTTTGGAATGAGGAGGAAATTCTTTACAGAAGGGGTTATTAAACATTGGAATGGACTGCCCAGGGAGGTAGTGGAGTCACCATCCCTGGAAGTGTTGAAGGAAAGACTGCACGTGGCACTCAGTGCCATGGTCTAGTTGACATGGTGGTGTTGGGTCATAGCTTGGACTCGATCTCAAAGTCTTTTCCACCTTGAATCTGTGAGTCTGTGAAATGGAGTATTAAAAATTGACAGCCTACACTTAGCTTTGGTGAAAACATATTAGCCCCAAACACAGTAAAACTAGAGGAAAATCAGAACAGGAACCAATAACAAAGATAAAGGAAATGTATGAGAAACCATACCTTTCTTCCCAGTGACTGTTTTAACAAAATTTAGAGAAGCAGGGTTTGATACACATACTTACAAAACAGGAGACCAAACTAAGAAGCCTTTGATGTATTCAGTCTTATTTTGCTTTGCTATCCATTTAATAGCTTTGAAGTAGAAAACACCTTGACAATAAAGGAATTATATTTTTTAAAAAAAATTAAAATGTAAGTGTGCCTTTTGTAATACAAAATCTAGAATATTAACTATTCCCCAATATGTATAGATCTGTTTAAAAGCAATCATTTTCTTCACCAAAAAGTAACATATACCCAACGACTCCATAAAAGGAAGGAATCACATATAAAGCCTGGAAATTTGGAATCAGGATTTTTACAATTAAGAGGACTACAGTAGGCACCAGCAGGTGTCAAAAACCCCTCCAACATTACACATCGGCCTTGCTTTTCGTGCTTCTACAAGTAATTTCCTTGCAGCCATTTATTTGTGTTTTTCTTTAAATTCTTAAAAACAACAAAACCCCTACAATTCAATGCCTGTCACAGTAGCAGAACTGTGCTACTGTTCACCTTAGGAACACCAGACCCTGGTAAATTTCTCCATGAGAAATTTCCCTTTGTGTTTCTGATGCCTATGGCCAAAGATGCAGAGTGGTTGAACTTGCTCCTTTGCTACCTATGAAGGTTATGTTCCCTCCATTCATCTCATTTGGCAAAAAATATTCCAGTTGTTGAGCTGTGCTTTGAGTTGCACAAACTTTGGTCTTTACTCTGTTGAATAGGTAGCCAACATAAATCAAAAAAACTTGCCCTTTTCCCCAAGTACTCTACCCAAGTGCCTAAGGAACAAATGGGAGGGAGCAGGGAACTCTGCAGTGATGGTAGAGAGATCAAATAAATAGAAGGCCTGCATAGCAACAGCTTCATGTACATAGTAAAAATATTAAAAGGTGTTGGATCCCTCCAAGAATTCTATCTTCTATTCATTTTTTCTTCTTGGGAAGTTTGTAAAAGTAGTAGTTTCTTTTTCCGATATTCTTCATTCTCCCGCTCTGCTTCCTCATCTATGGATTTTCTTATATATGCTTTTAGTTCCTCAATTCCTTCTCCAGTATATGTAGATACAGGAATTACCTCTTTGAATTCAAGTGTATTTGCAGGAATCATTTCTTCCTCTAGTAAGTGTAAGAAGTCTGAAAAATCATATTGAAAGAGTTAGTACAATCCCCAAATTCTGTATCACTACAAAGCCCATAAAATCTCATTAGATATAGAAAATAAACTTTAATAAATCATAGTAATAAACATAACTGCAATTAGTAAACACATATTATTTGTTTAATTAGTCTTTTAAAAAATAGCGAAAGTCTCAGAAGACAAGAAGTATCATAGCAGTTATACTATCCTTAACGCTGTCATGAGAAGACACTATACACTTCCAATGAGTACAAAGAATTCCCAAGTTGTAGAATATGGGAGATCAGTAGTGTTCAGCCTTTCTGGTTCTTACACACTCCAGAAAATAGAAAGCAATTCACTCCAGTGAAATTGCAAAACTAAAGTAAATCTACACAGACCTGCGCAGAATTTTCATGTGTATATACATATATAATTGTATATATGTCAGTGTCTGTAAGGGGACCTTCGATGCAGGTTACTCTTATTCAAGACACCTAAACTGGAAACTTACTCTCCCATCTCATAGTTGGGAAACATTGTCTAGGATATCTCCAGTTTATTAAAATCCTTCCCCAGCAGTGAAACCAATACAACTACCAATGAGTATACACAGAGCTCTAAATGCAGGAAGTGATTTTAAAATATATGTTCATATAATAAATTTACTAGCTGATTTCACTTTCAAACAACTCCTTGCCAATGCAGAGTTACCCAGTGAAATCTTAATGCTACTTCTGTCAAAGGTTATTGTTGAAATTTCATTTACCCTGAGGATTCTGTAGTTGTGACATAAGTTCATTCAAGTTATCCTTTGCACAAGGCAAATCCATTTTATTAACAGCGAGAAGTGCGGGCTTTGTTACAAGTTCCTCTTTGTACAGCTCCAGTTCCTTAAAACAAAAGAAAATTCACCTTAATAAGTATTTGTAGTTTAAAAAGTGCTACTTCAATTTTACATGTCCTCTCTCATTTGTTTAATTGCCTAAATAGCCTTTCATGCCTAGACAGCTGTGAGACTGACTTGGGTGCTCACGGCTGATATACTAAAGCAGTCTGATAGAAGAGAATAAGTGATTCAGTCATTTTTTTGCTCAAAGACAGATTTCAGGTAAACAGGCTAGCTCATTCTGAAACAGCCTCTTATTAAAAGGATAGTTTTTGTTTTTGTTTTTTTTTCTGATACCCACAAGCACAAAATCAATTTCAGAAAAACTTCAGACCTATAAAATGTATAAGAAAATTCTTGGGAAAGTTTTCTGATTCTTAAGCATTTTAATGGACTTCAATTAATATCAGAAAATCACAATCATGAATAAACTAAAAATAAACAGCAATAGCTGAAATTCAGAAGATTCATCAACTTAAGTCACACAGAGATGAATCTGACATTACATGATATGTATTATTTTAATCAGAAGCATAGTTAAGAGATGGAAACAGTGAAAGTTTGCAAAGCTGGGGCCTGATGTCTCACCCCTCTTAGGCTGTGCAGTCAGGGTATCAAGGCAAGTATTTAACTACACACATGTACTTCTGCTTCCTAAAATGATACCAGACTGGGGAACTGAAAATGATGTGTCTTATTACCTTTACTTGACTGTAAGAAATATCCCATATGCTGCGCAGATTAAGGAATTTTATTATTAATTATGTTGTGCCCAACATAAACTGGAGCAGTTTCACCTGGACAGGTAAAAATAAAGACTTCATGATTTTGGAAAATCATGAGTTTGTTAACTGGCCTTACATTATAAATCCAGAAGACACACTAACATTTGAAAGTTTCTTGATCAAAACTGAGCCATTTTCTTGGCTCAACAACTGTCAAACTGGAAAATGAGAACTTACCTTTGTTAGAAGCAATATAGTTTCAAAGGCTGTTCTGAACTGAGTCTTAAGAGACAGCTGAAATCCAGAAATATCAACCTGAAAAAGTTACACAAAAATAAGCTTTGTGGTATTAAATTATGTTACAGTATCAAGGTACTCTCCATCAACTACTTTGCAGTGGAATGTCCATGTACAGGCCTTCATTCCTGGGCAAATAACAGAGGGCAACTATACACCAAACTAACATCATAGACACTGGAAACACAAACTGGTTAGTTCTGATACAGTGTTTCTCAAAGGTGTTTTTTTTCAAACCTCTTAAGGGGATCTTATAGGAAAAAAAAAAAAGAGAGAAAAAAATCGCTCCATGCTTTAATTATGCTTGGAACACTTCCATGATCTAAATTAATTGGCAATTTTCCACAACAAATTGTATTTAAAGATTTAATTTATCATCAGTTGTTTGAGTGTTCCATTCTGTAAGCAGTATTACAGCTATATCTATCATAAAACATGCAAATTACAAATGATATCCTAAATTCCAACTACATTGCAATTAAGATGCCTTTTATTTACTGCACTGCCTTTGATTTTAATAAATTGTATATTTTATTTAACTTACAACTAAAAGCAGCTGTTTGGTTCTTTCTATATGTTTGAGGAATTTGTGGCCCATTCCTCTGTTCACATGTGCACCTTCAATCAGCCCTGGGAGATCAGCTACTGAAATCTAGGAAAACAAAAGTTTCAAACAAAATATTTCCAACAAGCAAAACCAGGGATTTCAAACTATCAACAGCAATTATCATTTTAAATAAACAAAACGTAAAGCAATACGTATTGGCTGCTTCAACTATCATCAGAAGCAGATCAAACAACATGCTGCTATTACACAGACCTGTGCTCTTTGTGTTTCCCCCATCTATTTATTTATAGCTGTGTGCAAAGTAGAAAACAGAGGGTAATAATACCTCAGCAGGTCTTGCAAAATTTAGCTATTCCTTGAGAATAAAACAGACTCCGAAAGGCAAGAAGATTAGGTTATCACATTTGTATAGAATTCAAACTGTCACTGGAAAACAAAGTCTGTTCCTTGTGGCTACAGAGGATCATTACTCCAAATACAAACCCACTTAACCTTGTTCCCCTGAGCATGAAAGCTACAAGAATTTGACTTCTGACCTTCAGTTCAAGTAAGATTTTGATTAGTCAGTCAGCTTCCAACTAGAGCCCAGCAAAGACTGCTCCAAAGGACAGGGATCTTATCATTTTCTCTGCTGGTTGAGAGGGTTGTACACAGTTGTAAAGAAGAGCTGAGACAGACCAAAAAAGAGCAGAATAATAAAACCCACCAAACAGCTACTCAGTAAGTCACAGAAAGCTAAGACAGATACTGAAGTACAGAAGAGCAAAAGTAGGGTCTTCAAATCTAATACCCATTTAGACAGCAACTGGATTCAATTAAACAATGCCCAAAGACAGCATACAATAGGTGTGCTACCTATTGCAGAAGGTGACTCAGATATTCTGGCAGAAAATGAAAATGCTTCTGCTAGTTTTCATGATCTGGTACTAAGACCTTAAACCAAAATCATACTCAGATCCTCTACTTTTGTGTCTTTTCTGATGGACAGCACCAGGTAACTCGCATGGATTTACTTCTTTATAATGTACTAAGATAAAATAAGCAAATTCCTACATATTTCTTTAAAAATATCAATGTTCTGTAGGAAAAAATAATGAGTCATTGTTCCTTGAGTGATACAGGAAAGATGCCTCAAGTATTGCTCCTAATTATGTTGCTTATGTTGTTTTGACTTTAGCAGTTGCAATGCTGAGAGTACTTCCTCTTACTCACAGATGTTCCCTGTGATCACAACCACTAGTTCCCTTGACTTTAGAAAAGAGATATTTTGTCCATATAGTTCCTATATAGCACCCAACACTGTAGTATAAATACCAGGAACCGGAAAAATAGCCAACAAAAAGTGTCATTGTCTATGACAAGAAACAGACTTCAAACAAAAAGCCAGGAGTGCAAGTAGATCTCTTGCTGGAGAAAGATAGACCAGCAAGAAAAAGAGGTCCTCATTCATGGAAGACAGTTTTTTAAAAAGGCTATGAAAAATCCCATGTATTTGCAGTACAGCTTTCTAGGATAAGCTACCCTAAACTAGTAGAAAAAATTAATACAAAAAAATTTGCCTGTAGAGATGCAATATGTCTAAGGGCAAATCTGACAAACTAGACTTACTTCCTTTAATACACAGTTTTGTTGAAGTTTGTTAAATGAAAGTTTCAAGCATCAGCTACTGAATCCCCCTAAGATTATTGATTCACATCTGAGGGGTATACTTTTCTGGTTAACTCATCTGAAACCCTTTCATGCATTTGCCTTTTATCTTGGAAGTGATGACTCCAGTGCTGCATGTATCATACACTTCAAAAATGACATAAAAGCACATCAAAGAAGATTCAAGCTTGAAGAATGAAAATGTTTGTTGTAACCTTATATGAAGTTGGGGTCCAAAATCTAAGAGTTTAACTTTTTAGCATTGGTTTCTCCCCCAAGCAGATACTGCAGAAAGGATTCCAGGCACCACACAGTTATCTGACAACTTTATCTGAAGAAGCTGGGTGGAACACAGTTTACAAAAATTAAGGTGGTAGGGCAGTAGCTCCAGCAGTCCTTCTCCAGCCTACCACAAAAGGAACTAGACCCAGGTACCTCACCTCTCAGGTAGTGCACTATCCTGGCTGTTAAGGCAATCACTATCATGTCACACTATTTTAGTTTTTTATTAAAAACAATCAACCCCCCAACCAACAAAAAACACAAATGCAAAAAACAAACTACAAAAGAAACTTAGATTAGTCAACCTAGAAAACCATAACAGGAAGTTATCATAGCTGGGTTATATTCACAAAATCCCATCATTTACTACTGTAGATTTGCAGCTATTGGACAAATCTAGCACTATTTACAATCCATTCTGAAAATGACTCATTCAGTCCAGAGCTCTCAACTTGCAGAAAATTTGCTGCTTCTAAATAAACAGGCTAGTCTCTGAAACAGTAATTTTTTCAAAGTCCTGAATTTAGTAATAGTATACTAAGACACAGCATTCTCAATTCCATAAACAATTTCAGGCCTCTAAGATTATAAAGCAGGATTAGAACCACAGAAAGGAGGCAAGGGAAAATGAGAAGCCATTGACTAAAGTGACTTGAAATCAGTTCTGTGTCATATTACTGTATTTGGCTATAAAGCTTTCTTCTTATTACTTCATGAAATAGTACTTTTTCCAAAACCTTTGTTATGTCCATGTAATTGTACTTGATATGTACAATTATAGAAACACATATAAAAATAACTATAAGTTTTCATTCTCTTTCTGAAATTATGTTAATTAACATAACTAATCATTATATATAACTTTAACAAACAATCAGAGTGAACTTTCATACCAACCTGCTTATAATCTGCATACATGATCTTTCCTAGTTCAGGCTGTACTGTTGTAACTGTGACAAGGGAAAAAAGACAAAGGGAAGAAAACAAAACTGGTTTTAATGTTTAAAAAAATGTTTATGTTACAAAACATTTAAATGTTGTAGGACTTTGTCACTATATTTAAAAAACAAATGTTCAGTAGCAAAAAATTAAAAAAGGAAAAGGAATAAGGAAAGCGTAAAACGAGAGAGAAAAAAAATAGAACACTCAAAAAACCCACTGGTTCACCAAACCTTGTCTCTCTCTGCAGTTCTGTTACATCATCCCAAAAGGGAACAGTGAAGCTAGAGAAGTCTCAGACACAAAAATTATTATCCAGATGACAGAATAGCTTCTAAACAGGGAAAAATAATGAAAGGCAAAGTGAGATAGGAGTCTTCAAACTGAGAAAAAGGCTGTAGAGAATCAGGAGTGGTGCAAGAAGGTCGGTAAAAATTAGCAGTACTTGCACCCTTGCTTTTTAATTAATGAAGATCAGACAACTAATCCTAATTTACCAATAGAAAAATAATAAAAATTCTCTGTTCTTTTTTCAGTGGATAGATTCAAAATCAAAATCTTCTCTGTTGCAAAAACAGGTGGCAGCTAATTCCAAAGCATACAAGATGTATATGCAAAGGAACCTGACAGTACATATTCAATAGACTGAGGATATTAGACACCATAGAGATGGTGCATCTCATATGGAATAAAATGAGCTGAGATGAAAATAAATAGACTCTGTATTCACAGGTTGAAATACTATGAGGGTGTACACTTGAAATTCTGAGGTGGTTAAAAGAACTAGACACTGAAACAGCAAGTATCATTTTGAAGTATTTAATGTAATTAAAAATCAGGCAACATGGTTATCTCCTATTCTTTATTATAAACCTGCAGACCAAGTCAGAGAAAAGACTTCTTGCTTTCGTGAAATATTACTGCTCTAAAAATAAGAGTATCAACTTACATGGATAACTTGCAATCTCAGGTTTGGCATGAGAAATCTTGCTTAACAAGGATGATTTTCCTGCATTTGGAAACCTAGAAAGGAAGTTGAGATTTATACACTGAATTAACAAGTATGTGATTCCTGCATACTTTATTTCCAAATGCACTACATTATCTTATTGAAATTCAATGCTATCAGTTCATTTTTGCACTCATTTACTACCCAGATCAATAGGATTTATTTTTTGAAATCAAACCAGATTAATTTTTCTAAATCCAACAATACTTCCCAAGAATGGAGGCAGGTGAGTTACATAAGTACACGTATAATAGATTTAAGGTAAATCTTTCAAAGTCATTTGGACAGAAATACAGGATGACCATCCAGGTCTACTGGAATTCAGTCTTCATGTGCTATAGCTAATTTTGTAAATTATGCTTACATTCTAAAACCTGTCATGCAAGAACATCTTATCAGCTGGACTTACAGTCTTTTGGCATACAAAACATGGTTCATGAAATCCTCCAATTTAAGTACCAATGATATCTATGCTACAGTTTAGCTAATATAGCAAAGCAAACCAACTCTGTGAGAGAGAGAGGGACTTTGTGTACATAGACACAGACACGCCAAGTTTGTGTATGCTTTTAGGGCATCAAAGTTGTATGAGGGATCCTGAAATTAGCACTAACCTGCTTTGTTACCAGGTAAACTAAAAAGAACACCAGTGAAGATTTTGGAGCTCATCTGTGCAGACCTGACTGTTGTTGACAAGGCATAGCTATACTTGCACATCACAACAAAAATATTCCTTTAGGGATAAGCTACTTTTTACAAAAGCTTCTTCACAGAATACATCTCCCCACTGAAATGGAAACCCAAGTTAAAACTGAAATTGTAGCACACACTTGTTTTAAAGATTAACCTGAGCTGTAAAAGACACAACAGCCTTCATCTATGTCAAACTTTAAGTTAATGCTGACATCAAAGGATAGACCACATTCTTCGCACCTCCTCCAGAAAGACGACACAAGACTTGTGTTCCAGTCAAATTCACAGACAGATGTTCATCACACTATTTCAGGGCAACAGTGATCAAAGAACACTGTGTCTATAGGCAACTGAATGTTGGTCACAAGATACAAAGGCATGTGTCCCACAGAAAACCCTAACACTCTCCATTTGAACATGCAGAACCATGTCCTGTTAACAAGACTGATTTACATTAAGGGCCTTTATAAAGGGGTTGTACACAAATCTGTCTTAAAAAAAAGAAAGCAACCTAATGACTCTTGTTATAACAGGGAAACTACTGAGGGTAGTTGTAATGCACTCTGATGATGGAAGGTGCTTAAAAGACATTCCGGAAGGTTACTCTGGTCATCTCCTCAAGTGAGCATTTTGGTTCCACTGAGGTACAATATGTTCTTTGAAGTTTAAATTGCAACCTAGACTAACACATCACAACGTGTACTCAAACCTGATGGGCCTCTCTCAAGTCCACATGTTGTTTTTACCTGATCTAATAGCAAACCACTTGCAAAAAAGTAAAAGCAACAACCACAAAGAGATCAAAGTACAGCCACAAACTATCAGAGGCTGATTCATATTCTCAACAAGAAAATTATATGCTCCTCTAATTGACTGATAATGATTTTTTAAATCCATTTTGAAGGAAAACTGTCAGCTAAAATACAAGCCAAAATGCAAGATTAAAGAAGTATCAGTGTCATAGAACTCCTATACTTTCACACACTTTAAACCAAGAAAAAAATTCCGTAATTCCTGAAGACCACTCAAAAATTACACAACTTTAGATAAATTTTATATTAACCAAATTATTTCTAATAAGAAAAAAGAACAACACAGCTAGAAAACCATGCTGTCTTCAAGCATCTTTCCATTCTTTACTGGTATATACCAATAAGACTACTTCCACTCAAACTCCTTGTTATTTCATGTTTCCTATGGTTTTTATTAATAAGGACCATGGAGCCGACCTATGTGTAGCAGATGGTGAGTAGACCAATACTTTTACAACTGTAGTTTGTTGAAAGCTTTCGTCAAATAAAAATATATCTATCTGTGTTGCTACAAAGCAGCAACATTGAAAAGCAAGTCCTACTATTCTAGTTTGTAATCACTTTCTTCCAACATTCCAAGCTGTTTATTGGGGAGAGTAGGCAACACAGCCTTTGGAACTCTCTTTAAAACTACTACTGAAAGGATCCACTTGTGCCAGCACCATGAAGTCAAGCATGCAATACAGATAGTGCTCTTGGCTCTGTTTTGCACCTCCTACTTACTTCATAAACATTAGCTAATAGTATTTTGATAATCATTGCAATTGCTAAATGCAATTATATTACTAATTATATATTACCCTGATTCATTAAGCTCTTCTTCCACAAAAGCATAACCAATACTTCACAAATTTTAAAATTAAATTCAATCTGATTTTTGCAAACTGCAAATAATTTAAGTGACAATGCAAATGTACAATAATGTTCATCCTCCAAACTCTCAAATTCCTTTGAAATCACATTTGAAATTTATTTTTTTTTTCTAATATCAAACTACAGTACTTACCCAACTAAGCCAACATCTGCTATAAGTTTCAAATCAAGATGAATAATTCGCTTCTGACCTTTGCAAGGCAAAAAGTTTGTGGCCAAAGAGCCTCCAAGACCTCCACGAGCTGCTAAGAATCTCTCTCCTGCTGCATTAAGCTCTCCTGAAAATAAATTCAGTAGTGAAAAAGCACAATCCCGTGCAGTAGTTTAGTTGTGATTTACCACTTAAATGTCTCTGATTACAAGAAAATTTTCTGTATGGTTCCTTGCAAGAATTTCGCCCTCAAGGTCATGGTGTTTTCTCCCTCTTTGGAAACAAATGAAAGCAATCACACCCCAGCATTACCCTCTGTCATACAGTTTATCACCTCAAGGAAAGTGCTAGGTACAGGCAGGCAAAGTATGGCCAAGACGGTGGTGGTGGTTCTGAAGCCTCTAATATTTGAATTCAAGAATACCACAAAAAATCTGCATTGATAGAGATGTGGCTACACAATGTCTGAAGAGTTTGCTGTATTTTTTCATTAAGATGCAGGCTTTGATATTTCCCTTAGGGTCAGAATAATTAAAATTAAAAAAAAAGGCAACATTTGGATACCTTTAGACACTGACATGCCTACATCATAAACAATTCTTGCCACACACTTTTAGCTAAACATCCAAATCAGGGTAATTTATGAATTTAGTTTGAATTCTAAACAGTGTGAGAAGAGAAACTCTGAAAAACGGCAAAGGAACCATTGAGAGCTATTTCAGGAACACTGTATTGAAACTGATCTTCCTGGTTACTACCGAGCACCACTCTTTAAAAGAAAGAGTAAAAAACAGTTATGTATTTTAAGTAACCTGAAATATTGACATTCAGCAAGGATCTTTGTCTCTTAAGCACTGTAATAATTCAGTAAAGTTATAGGGACACTTACCTGGGTTTTTGGAGACATAAATTATGTAAGGTCTAGAATGGTTCTGTGGAGGATCACTGGCTCCCAGCCTTTAACACTTCTTTGCAAAGCAATTTTCTTTCTGTTGCATTTAGTGATACAAACTAACTACTGCCAATTTCTGGAAGGGGTCCTTGCTTTCCCAACAATTTCTACAGTGCATTTGTTTATCAACTCTTTGTCCAAACAAAGAAAAACACAAACCTATTTTGAGAAATGTTTAACCTTAAAACATCAGAGTGTTAGAAATCTGCTAATGTTATCAATAAATGTGACAAATATTAGATACATTAAAATAAAGCAAATGTTCTTACCAATCTGCTTGCCATCATCAGTAACCAGTGAAATTCCAGGAGGCACATGAACTTCACGATCTTTTCCTTTTTCGCCTTTTAGAGCTCTAACACTGGGAGAAATTAAATCAGGCTTAGTAACTTAAGCTGACATTTTGCTTTCTGGAAAAGTTGTGTGTAACAGCTTTCATCAACCTGACTCTTACCTGCTGTTGGCTCCTGTTCCAGCTACAAATCGCTTGTGGGGATATTTCTCCTTAATGCCCTTTAAGGTCATTCTTTCTTGGGCGACAAACCAGACATCACCACCTCTTCCTCCTTCCCCTCCCAGACGAGGGTGACCCATTCCACCAGTTCCTCCTCTCACATAGACCCGCAAATCGTCTATGAAGTTGCCATACTAACAAAGCAAGTTTCAGTATCAGTATTATGTTCTGTTCATATTTTGCTTTACAAAAACGTGTGTAAAACGGCTTGGACAGAACTCTGATGGCAATAAATGACAGTCCAGAAAGCAGGCGCGTAAAACTCCAAAATATTATTTAGTGAGTGTTTGATCTATCTTCCCCGGCAGCGACACTCGCGGCCCGCATGGCGCCGGGCAGCGGGGCGGGACGGGCGAGCCCCCGGGCCCGAGACACGCGTGGGGCATCACCGCGGGCACCATAACCCGGTCTCCGGCACCGCCGGCCCCCTGCGAGGCGCCCCCGGCAGCGCGGGAGGGTCCCGCCGCGAGCCAAGGCCAGGGCTGCGCGGCCCGGGACACGTGAACTCCCGCAGGAGGCCCCGGCGAGAGGGACAGCCCTCCCCGCCGCCCGTAGCCCCGCCAGGCGGCACGTCCCCGCCAGTGTCTCGGCGGCCGCACTGACCTCCCGCAGCACTGACCTTGCGCGCAGCACTGCCGGCGCCGACCGCACCATGGCGGGAGTCAGCCCGGGCGCCCGCGGGCTGCGAGGACGGGACAGGGCCTGAAGGGCGGGAGTGAGGGAGCTCCCGTGCGCTCGGGGAGCGAGACCCGGCCCGCGCGGGTGCGCAGTGCGCGGCATCGGCCCGGCCCAGCCGCCGCCTCCAATGCCGGCCCGGCCGACGAGGCCAGGCGGCGCTTCGAGCCGCCGGAGTGGAGGGGACCGAGCTGTCCCCGCCGCAGCGCCGTAAAACGTTCAGCGAGCTTTGCGCTCTGTTTCTTGTTACTTGACCTGCTTTTTTCTGCGCTCCATGTTATTTTTAACAAACTACATCCTCTGTTTCCAGCTCAAAATGCTTTTAATTTCTGCTCATTGGACATGCTTGCATCCTACTGTTATGGAATACTTAGAGCAGAAAATCTTTCAGGGATATAAATGGAAGAGTAGGAGACGATGTGGCTGTTGTCTAGCCTAAGTCAAGTCCCCCAAATTCAATGTAAGCCTTTCCTCAGTATCAAAGCAGTTTCACCCCAAGGCGCAAGGCAAGATGGATCATGTTGTGATATATAAATAATTGTGATTTGTGAAACAAATGGGTGATTATATCAAAATAAAACAAACAGATTGTAAAACTGAATTACACCCCCATAAAGAAATAAAACAGACCCTTACAAGGTCAAGAGGCCTAAAACCTCCTTACTATCCTAAGAATAAAATATAGTAGAACTTTAAATCTTTAGGCGCCTGTTCGTCCAAGAATGCATGAATTATGACTGGTTGTAGAGACAACCCTTTTAGCTTTAGCTGTAAGAAAACCCATATATTAAATACTTAGCAAAAACCTGTAGAATGTATATGTATATGATATAATTAATATGCATGAAGTAGCTAAGATAAATACTAAATGTACCCTGTAGTAGAGGTGTGCAGATTTGGGAAACTGGTCCCATTTCTGTCACCCAGCCGGCTGCTTGCTTTTACCATATAACAAACTATTATTTGAAACTTATAGAAACTCGAGACTTTGTTTATCACAATGTCAATGGCAGAAAAGAATTTATTACAGCAGCAAAAAAAATGCAAAACTCCTGTATCGTGCTTTCAGATCATGGGGACTTCATTTGCAGTTCTGAAACAGGTAATATGTAAAATCCAGCGGTAAGTGTTTTGAACTGATCTGTTAAGAATCTTATGACTGGAAAATAGCAAACATGGGTCTGGCCTTGTCCTTGAGGCATTTAACTGAGGGGTCCCAGCTCAGGGCTTGTTGGCTGAAACTTTGGTACTCTCTGGTGACAGCTGTCTCCAGAGGACAAGCTACATCATGAGTGGCTGCCTGTGGATCCCCATCTCTCTCTGTTAAGTCTTTGAAGTGAGACGGGCTAAACTTGGACTGTAATTGCTTATCTTTGAAAAGAAGAAAAGTGACCTGGCCAACCACAGATCTTAAAACCTGGTCTCAATCTCATTGCAAAGCTTTGGAAAAACTTATATTTGCTATATTAATACTCTAAAACATTTGATACAGTATCACCTGGGAAGGAACGAGAATATGGGGGTTAGGAGAGAAATTGTGAAGTGAGATAGCCACAAATAAAGTTGAAAAGGAAAATATAAGCCTTAAAGGGTTTGTTATAGGATGTCTTATTTGATATTTTTTGTAGTCCTGATAAAATCAGCAAGAGCATACTCATGAAATCTCAAAACGAGATATGCTTAGGAATCACCCTAATTACAGAAATGTGCTGGTTTGGCTGCAATAGAGTTAATTTTCTTCACAGTGGCTAAGATGGGACTGTGTTTTGGATTCATGCTGAAAACAGTGTTAATAATTCAGAGATGTTTTAGCAATTGCTGAGCAGTGCTTACACATAGCTAAGGCCTTTTCTTCTGCTCCTCACCCCACCCTACCAGAGTGGGTTGGGGGTGCACAAGGAGTTTGGAGGGGACACAGCCGGGACAGCTGACCCCAACTGATCAAAGGGATATCCCATACTATGTGGCATCATTATCAGTAATAAAAGCTGGGGGAAGAAGAAAGGGGTGGGAACATTTGGAGTGACTGTGTTTGTCTTCACAAGTAACTGTTATGAGTGACTGAGCCCTGCATTCCTGGAGATGGCTGAACACCCACCTACCCATGGGAAGTGATGAATGAATTCCTTGTTTTGCTTTGCTTGTGTACATGGCTTTTGCTTTCTCTATTAAACTGTCTTTATCTCAACCCAAAAGTTTTCTGACTTTTACCCTTCTGATTCTCTCCTCCATCCTGCTGGTGGGGGAGTGAGGGAGCGGCTGTGTGGTGCTTAGTTGTTGGCTGGGATTAAACCATGACAAGGGAGGAGATGTATATCAGGAGATGTATTTCATTTAAAGTAGGGAGGTATTAATGTCATTGTTTAAGGCCCTGGTGAAATCTCATTTGGGGTACTGTGAAAATGTCCAATCAATTGTTCTATAGCTGAGCTAAGGTTGAAGTGACAGAGAGATAGAAGAAAGTTAGGTGCATCACCAGAGAGCTTAAGAGTCTTTCATAAGAACAGATTTTAGGATGGCTCAGCTTGTTTACTTCAATAAAACAAAATCAGAGAGGAGACACAAGTGCTGTCTATAAATATATCAGGAAGGTAAACATGAAGGATGAAAACCATTTAATTTTCAGGGCAAAACCACAAGAACAAACAGGTGTGTACTATTCAGTAATAAATATATCAGGAAATTAGAACACTGTTTCTACTCATTACTGCAATCGAATTATGAAACAGCTTTTTCATGGAATTAGTGGGGGCAAAAATATACCTGTTTTTAATATGGCCCTTCATGAATGTACGAGGTGATTGTACAACAGAGCTTTCTGTACTGGCAGGGAACTAGGCCCTGTCATTCAGGAGGACCTTTCTGTTCTGTGTTACCATGCCAGTCCATAGTACAAACAACAGAACATTTTGTCCAGATTTATGATTCATAATACAGAAGGAGCCGTCAGTCAAGCTGAATAGTAGGCAAGGTTCAGAAGTTTTTACATATGCAAAAGTTAGATTGTGCTACTGTGACTTCGGTAAAGCATATGATGTCAGCATTCTATAGAAAAGAACAGAAAAAAAGGAGATAAGCAAAAGAGTTCCTAAGTCAGATGAAGAAAGTGCAGGGAAGTTGCAGATGGCAAGAAGTTTATCAGCAAAGTTCTTTAAGGATCAAGTCATAGGCCCAGAGTTCTTCTTGGATGCCAATATAAGTATATATGATATTACCCCTTGTTTTCGTGCTTTGTTCTGCTTTTGTGGTACATACTCTCTGAATTTAGTCCTGTGGAATCATTACAACTATTGAGAGCAGGATCTGTAGCTGGTCCACTTAGCAGAGCCTTAAAATCAGTGTGCTGAACTTCCCTAATACACAGCACAAGATTAACAGGTTAACTGGCCCAGAGATGCCAGTAGAGCTACTCACCAATGTTAATTCAACTTATGTAATCAATCCACAACTCAACCTCAAAAAAGAGAAATAAAGAAAAGCTGTATACTATGAGTTGAAGATGTTAAATTTATTGATATAACACTAGATTTGTTTCAACACAAAGCAAGCTCATACCAGCAAGCTCATACTAGCAGGGAATTAAATAATATTTAATTTGAAACGTGCCATTGTGCATTTTCTGGAACCTTTTATACCATTAAGTGCCTCATCACACATAAATTACTGAAATGGAATAATACAAAACTCTGAAGGTTGAGGATATTTAGATGTTTCATTGTCTAAATAGTTTGCTTCAGAAATGCATCTGGTCCTCTAAAGAGACTCTCTCTTATGCCAGGGCAGCAGTGATTTTATCACTAGTGTGTGTGTCATACTTGATCTTCAGTAGCAGGATTGTGAGCACTTCACTGTCAAACCTGTGGCAGAACATCACTCTGTTATTTCTTTGCTTCAGAAGCTGCTAATCAGTGATGCAGAGGGTAACTCAACTCTTTATCTTCAATGAATCAATCTTTTTTACGTATGAGTGTGCCTGTGTCACAGAGATATCTGTAATTCAGTCATACAAAAGGCTGATAGCATTTTAAAGGTCCCCAAAAGGATTTATACATAGTCAATGTGTATTCTGAGTTCCATGCTAAATAATGCTTCAGTTCCTGCTCTTTCTGTTCTTACTGTGTACTTCACATACTTGTATATGGTTGCTTGAAAATCACAAGGGTACAACTACATCAAATCACAGTTTTACCACTATGTTTCTTTCCTCTCATGATATAAATCACTAGGTAGAGTGCTGTCATCAACTCTAACAAGAGGAAGCCATAAAATCTCTTTCCCCAACAATTTTAAAATTTCCACCAGCAGTTTTTTGCAATTTGTGCTTTATGTGCTGTTCTTCTCAGTCTAGGAAAGAACTAACTTCAATGGAAATATGTAGAAATTAAGCTGAAATATTTTAGCAACACAGCTTTATTTAAAGTAGAGTTGAAATAATTAAAAAATGCAAGTCAGGTATTCATGTCCTTGTCTTTCTGAACATCCACACAATGGTTCATTGCAATGCTGGGAAGCTGGCATGAAAGTCTTTATAATTAAAAGAAATAACTACACCAACATACCCAAGGTCCAAATGTTCTAAAATATTGATGTATTAATTTTACAGTTTTATTAAAAAAGATAAAGAGATCTAACCAATGCCAAAGATACACTCTTCAGTACAACAAAGTCCACTAGATGGAGGCATCTCATCTGCAGTAAGGAATAAGCTGAAGTACAACAGTTTAAAATACATGCTATAGAAATACTATTGATGTTGGCAGAATTTTGAGGGAAACATTTTATCTTGCCCAAGTTTGTCTATTCTAAAAAATTAAAAATCAAAGAAATAGTCACTTTTACTATGAGCCATGAGCCATATGAGCCATCTCATAAAACTTAAGTGTTAAACAGCTGTGCTGGAGGCTGTAGGTTTACATGTGGCATATGCTGCATCTTTGGAATTCTTCCTGAACTCCTGCAGAACGAAGAACACAACACAATTTTTCTCTAAATCCCCTTTATATTTAGTCACTACCTCAACAAAGTCTGCTTTCCCAAGTCCTTGGACAGGGTCCCTGGTTTTAAGGGCTTTTCCCTTCAGCCCAAGCTTTTATGTAGCTTTCAGGTACGTTAGATTTTACAAAGGTGGTCACAGACTGACTTTCCTTGACCTTACTTGTTCTGAAATAGAAATTGTAATAACAATACTTACTTAATAAACATGATCAGTGTCTGTCTTTGTGGTGCTTCCATCCTACAAACTTCACATAACATTCCACATGATTATTATTTGCCAATAATTTTGATCTCTGTCAACTTAAATCCTTGTTCCAGGTGGCATCCTCCCACAGATGATGATCCCTCAGTGCTTGACTGACAAGATGCATAACACCAGAAAGGAAAACGAAATATGAAAGTCAGCCTTCAGAATCATTTTGACATTTTTTAGATATTACCGAAGAATTTTAACATAAATAGAGAACATTGTTGATGAGGTGGCATTTTAAAAAGAGATCTTTTTATTCAAAAGGATTTTTCTAAGAAAAATCTGTTCCTTAGCATTTTAATTTCTGTAGTTGTGTTCTAGGAATATCTTGTTTTAAGATTAAAAATGGTGCATTTATTAACTAGATTAGGAAAAGCAGGAGGAGAATGATAAAAATAAATCTGTAGGATGAAGAAATGTTATTGAAGGCTGCCATCAGTGGCTGTTGGATTAAAATGAAATCACTGTGTTTGCACCACTATCCTGTGCTACTACACGTGGATGTTTTAAGCAGGAATGAAATGAGAAGAAGGAATTGATGCCATAACCAAGCAACTGTCCATTTCTTTACATGTCTTCAAATGCCTTTGAAATTTGGCTGTTTCACTGTGAGATTGATCACACTAATAAATTCAATAGTGCATAAAGCAAACTAAAAGGAAAAAGGTTTTCTTAACTTGAAAACTTATTGAATGTTATTTTTTATTAGTGATATGAAGGAGCTTTCTTAAAGGTAGGTTCTTTCCACAGCCTTCCGAATACTTTAACCTCTTTGGTTATGGAAGCTGCCATAGAATTTCAAGGAGTAATTATATCTAATAGCACTTTAGCTCCTTTCAATGATACAAAGAGTTCAGAGATAAGCTAACTGTATTCCAGTCTTGCAGATATTTTTGTCTATATGACTGTGTAGGTTCAAACATAGCTTACTTTTTGAAGCAAGATTTTGAAATGATGTTGGCATTGCTTGGCTGCAAAGGCTTCCAGAAGATACCTAATTAATCTGAACACTGTCATTTTAGAGCAGATTTGTATTTGTGTTTAAGTACTGTGTATACTGGCTTTTAGACAGTAATCATTATATTTCCACTTGAAATAACAGACTGTTCCTATCATGTTCAAGTCCACCAAAGCATATTATGAACCTTTACAGACCCAATTTTACTACATATTTATCCTTTTCCATTACTTCAAACATTGTCCCTACATGTTCTGGTGGGCAAACAGGAACATGGATGGAAACCTAGGTTTTTGAAATAGGAGTTCATTAAATGAGAGTGTTCATGTTACTGATTCGGAGAAAGATTTGCCGTCCATTGTGTTTTCCTCCCTCTGACAGCCCTCTGCCTCTCCTCTTCCCTGACACCCACCCCCACGAAGGCAGTCTCTCCAGGTGAGGCCCCAGCCCAGCCTGGGCTCACACTGGTGACTGCTGCAGAAAGAGGTGGGGCTGCCACAGCCACAGCTCCCTCCACCCTTCCACCGACCTGAGTTCAGCTGTTGCTGCTGCTGCTTTGCCAGTGCCAGAGTCGTCCCTGTGCAGTGTAATTCCAGCATCCTTGGAGCATCCAACAGCTGCCGGGCACTTGCAGCTCTCTCATGAATTTCTTTCTTTTTCTTCAAGTGGCTGACTTCTTGCTTCAAGGCTACTATTTTCCATCTGCTCACAGAAACACTGTAAGTACAACTTCTGCTGTGTCTCCTCAGTTATTACCTCTGTGAAATTCATCTGTCTTGTACTGAATAGTAGGAGTTACTAGTTAAAAGAGGTTTGTTGCGGTCTCTGCTCCTGTTTGAGGTATTCAAGTGGACCATTAGCATTTTAGTTTTTAGCTGGATTAAAACATGAAATGAAATCAAAACAACTAAAAATGTTGGTGGTTTCCTGGTTGCCTTTTTCCTACATTGTAGCTAAATTGACAGTTTATCCTTTCTCTGAATGCTGGTGCCTAGTGAATAGTGGAAGTGAGAAGAGAAGCATTTCCATCCCTACTTATTTGCTGGAATGAGTTTTGTAAAGCGCAAGGAAGAGAAGCTTTAATGCATATTGATAAACTCTTGGGATGCTGAGGCAGTTAATCCTGCTGCCTGCTGGAATGCAGCTGGCCAAGGATGTTTTAAAAAGGAGCTAAGCTGGGGGGTATCAGTTTGTCTCAGCTCCTTGGGTTCTGAAGCTGAGGTAAAGGAATACATGACTTTAGGGACCTCAGATGGCTGCAGCAGTGTGATTACACATTCAAACTAAAAATCATCCCAGGACCTGAAGGCTACAGCAAAAGGGCCCATTTCAAGCTGTCCTGTTTCCTGACCTGGTTTGGTATGACCTGAACTCCATGGTGTCACCTCAACTCTGTATTCTTAAAGACATTTCACATAAATGTTGTATTATCTATGGATTGGCCTCTCTTTAATTGCATCACTAGGAGCTGCAGAAAGGATATCAGTATGTTAACACTCTGAAGACATCATAGACTAACTTTTCGTATTGACAGTGCCAAAGATATTCAGAATGGGAGAACACACTTGCAGTTCTGGCCAAGTTCCCACTAAAATTTGCACAGTTGCCGAAAATGTTGCCTTTTATCTGCATAAAACCTCACATAATTTTATAATTGTTTTTTACATTCTGAATTGGAAACTGTGGGAGTGAGTATGGCAACAGCCACTTGACAGAGAATTGATTTAAGACACCAATATAAGGGGCACTATCTGAGAGTCTTGACTGTCTTTTCAAACTTCTTATGCTCATTTGAGTTTGTTTTTGCTTTTGTTTGTTTGTTTTACAGTGCTATTCCACTGTACTTTATCCTGACAGGAAGGACTGATTAAAAATAATAAATTATCAGGTGTTTTAGTGATGTTCTGTCTATACTTGCCTCAAGGATATGGAATACACATCATAGGAAAACTGCATTTTTCCCAGAGGGAATCCATGTGTAATAATGAATACATATTCTGCAGCATTTGAAGTTCTCATTATGCCTCCTGTATTATTACTCTTTCCATCTCCATTTCTCCAGATAGTTTCTGTGTTTTGAATATATGGTAGAAATAATTGTGCCAAAAGTTTATGTAATTTTCTAACATAAGCCAGAAAGGAATTTGCCTTTTTCCAGTCTTTCAACACCTACTGAATGAGTTCAGAACGTGCTAATGCTCACCCAGTAGAGTGTATGGTCTGGTTTACCATACCTTCATTACCATCTTTCTGAGCTGAGCTTTTCCATGAAAGACTGGCTATTTATAGCTCTGTTACTTGTTTGATAGCTTACCACTAGTATTCTTTAAACATCTGCTATTGACCTGATTTTACTCATGATCCAAGTGCAGGAGTTTAAGGGAAGAAGTCTTGGTCTCAAGGAGCCCTTCTGGCATAGGGTCTGGTCACTTCAAACTTTTTGCTTCGGGGTCTCATGTTCTAAACAGCATTAACAATTTCCAACCTAGCTTCTGTGTCAGGGTTCATTGACTGGTATTTATTATGTGGTTTAAAAAAAAAAAGTATTTTTCTGTATATATGCATGAATAGCCTCTTGGGGTACCCTTGAACTACATAATGGCAGAATGACTGTGATTGTATATGTTTCATTTTCAGGTATCTTGTTGAAGTATGGAATTTGTATGGAAACGAAGGTGGTATCTTCAGCTGGGCTGTATATTGATAGTGAATTTGGTTTATGCCAATCTAGACTATCAAAAAGAAACTCCGCCAAGCCTGGGTGAGATTGACCATCAGTGCTGGGAGGTATCATCCCATGGGTTGGTGGAGATGAAGAAACTCAAGGTAGTAGATACAGTCATCGCTCTCTGGGACTTCATGATGTTCCTAAAGGAATCCCCTAAGCCCAAGCACAATGAACTCTTCAATGATTTAGCCCAGAACTTCTGGGATATGTATGTAGACTGTGTGCTCTCAAGATCCCATGGAATGGGCAGAAGGCAATTAACATCTCCCAAATATTCTTCCACATACTCACACAGAACTTTAGAAGGTAATTATAGGATATGGTGTTAGTCTGTTATGTACTGACATTAAAATGAACCACTGCTTTAACCTTGCCCTTGATTGTTTAGACAACTCAATATAATAATTTCCAGTTTTCTATCTCTACTTGTCAAAAGTGTTTGCATCTTTCAAAAGTAGCTGCTTTCACAATACATTAGTCACTAGTCGTCAGGGCACTACATTTCTATATTTAACAAAGTGTAAAATATGTTGGGTATGCACATGGGAGTGTATGGAAATGGATGCTGAATTCTCTGTTTATCACTGTGTGCATATCAATGATAATACATTAATACAATAGTTACAATACTATTCCTGGTATTCAGACTTCAGTCTCAGCTTTGGGGAATTATCCCTCTGTGAAAAGGGAAGACTAAATCCCTGGCCATTTGAACCATATTCTTCCCGTTAAAACTACTAACACATAATGTGATTTAGTGGTCACCGAGAATCACTAAACAGTGACAGATTCTGGTCATCATTGCCTAGGATGAGTACTGAGATCATGTACTGGCTTTACATCTTAGTAACCAGTCCTAGATCTGTTATCTTCCTTCCCCCTCAGTAATGGACTTTTTTTTCTGATGTATCCAGTCAGATGATTTAGGTTTTCAGACTGAAGATGGAGATCATTTAATCCTGGCTTTCCTAACATATTGCTTAGACAATAACTACCTTTCTTTCATAATCTTGCAGGGTCTGCTTTCACCAACCGATTTTAGGCCGAAAGGGGAGAAAATTAAGATACCTCAGCAAGGCAACATCAAAATGAAGGAGCACAAAAACACAGCATATATTGTAGATGCTTAGACAAATCCTTTGGCATGGTTAAATTTTTTTTTTCTTTTCCTTGTATAAAGTTCTTAATCACTGCTAAACTGATAAGTATATGAGCCCCCACATTGTCACTTTTGCTTTCCTGTCTTGCAATCAACCAATCTTGCCTTTTCCACACTGCATGGTCTGAATGATTTTGTGTTTTGAACTTTGTTTTACCTTTGTTCTCTCAGGTAAGATTGTAAGTCTGCATGTGTCATATTTTTGTAGTCTTGTCTTTTCCAATAATTCTCTTTTTAAAAAGTTAATTTTGATGGAAACCCAGTATATTTTTATACATTAAGCAATGCAGAAAATGTCAACAAACATATTTTATACAGTGCCTGGCAGATACTACTTACTTCTAAGAATTGAAAAACCAGAAATGTGACATCAAGCTAACAAGAAGGATTATGCTCATTGTAATGTCTTGTGCAGTCTAAACTTTGTATTTTATCACTGCTTATTCTAAGCTATGGATTAATTAAAATATTTTTCTAAGTAGCAAGGTTTGAATACTAGTAATTTTCTTGTCTATTAATATGTTATTTGAAAAGCCACCACTACATTACATTAAGAACAGTGCTTTACGCAAGCCTGCAAATAAGGTGATGCAATCCATCCCCGTCACAGCAGGCAACAGGTGGGAAGAGACCCTGAACCAAGTGGTTTGAAAGACTGAGAGACTGACTTGACTACTGCTCCCAGTGTAAACCATTGAGCATGGATAAAATAATTCATGGAGATTAACCACCTAGATAATCCAGTTCTTCTGAGCACAAAAAGCCTAAGAAATGCTGACTGTTCTCCACTTTACTCCTTGGGCAATGCAGCTTGTTCAGCCCTTGTTGTATTCTAGACTGTTATGAGATTCCAGCTGTTTTTTATTATTGTAGGAAAGAGTACTTATGCAGTAATGGCATATAAACCTTCATAAGTAACAAGAAATCCATCCCACATAATGCCTAGCTCATATATAGTTTGTAAAATATCCAGCAAGCCTCATAGATTTGTAAATGTTTATTTAGGTAAACACAATATTGAACCGCATCTTCTAAAATTTGTCTCCTACAGTATTTTGGAGAGGGTAAAAAAGTAGTGAGAGATTTCTCTTTACCCATGAGACTTTAACAGTTCCAGGAGCCTCTAGGTAGTTGCGAACTGAGGTTTCTAAAGCATTCATGTGGGCAGAGCTCAGCTCACAGTATAAAGCATATTTTAGGGAAACTGCCTTTTAGACCAAGATTGGACCATCTCCACTCCTACGCCCAGAGAAATAAAACCAAATTATTTTATTCCCCTCTCCCACTGCCTCCTATGCAAATTTTTATGTTTGTATATGTATTTATATGTAATTATGAAACACTTCTTGATTTAATGAGTATCACTCTAAGTTCCTGATATAAATAATATTTTAAATACACCTTTTCTTTTGAGCAAACAGAGGGAGTCATGACGTACCCAAATCCAGCAGTTTCAGGAATCTGTTCCAGCAATATCCAGTTTATAAAGAGGCATACTATATTGCACTGGCAACAAATGTTTTAACTGTCATGAATCAAATAAATAAATTCCCCTTGTTCACAAATAATTTTATTCATTACCTACAGAATTGTCAAACTATAATAACATTTTAAAGGTGATGTTTCCTGTATGAATGGTCTTTTAATTGAATGTAAGAGCAAAGTATCCTATGCAATTTTAAAGGCTTCATCTTTCTTCAGTCTTTCTTTGAATTAGCTTTCTGTAGGAGATAAAGGTGCTTAGCATCTACCATAATTGGCTGCAGAATGCTTGAACAATCAAGTGCTATGGTCACCCTGTGGCATCTGCCAAAGGGGCAGGTGATTGTGAACCACAGGAACACAGCACCATAAGCAGCAGCAGCAAACAAATTCCAGGTGGACATACTATGATGGACATGTCTATGACAGAGCCATGGAAAGTCACAGCTGGATACCCCAGGGATGCCTGCCTGAGGGATTAACATGGAAGGAATGGGAAGACCTTTTCTTCTACCAGTACTCCTGCTCTTTTCCATCCCTAGGTTACAGCAGGGACAGCAAGCCCAGTTTCTTGGGTGTCATGTGTCCCCTGCTCCCTTGACAGCCAGACCACGGTCCATGGCTGGCTGGGAAAATCAAATGTTGTCTGTGCTGCAGCAAGCCTTGTGTTAGTATTAATTAATTAAGTATAAACGTAAGCATTTGGGGAAATTCTATCCCCTTTCTTCTCCAGTCGTTATTAATTTACATTAATGCTCAACTAACAAGAGCATTTGCTTGCAGTCAGGGTGTCTGTAGCAGAAGCACAATGCAGTTGGGGGAGATATTCTGTGGGGCTCACTTTGTGCCTGATTTAGTTTTTGCATAAGCAAAACTGATTTCCAGTTAAAAGTTCTTTATCCATACCTTGGCTACACTCTACTGCTGTAGTCTTTGCTCAAAAATTGGAAGGACTTACAGAATTCCTCTAAGTTTTGTTTTTATTTTTAAATAGGCCTTTGCCTTGCTGCCAGTAGTAATGAGTCACCCACATATTCACATATGTGCAAGCATGTAAAAAACCTTCTAAATATCACAGTCTTTGGTCTCCTAGCAAAATATTTATTGTTTGGTTTTAATCGTGAAAAGACAATGGAGAATACAATCTCTCAAGCAGTAATAAAGGAGCAAAGCTGCTGCAGAGTTGTCAGAGAAATATAAACATAAATAACTGAGCAAGACTTTACTTGACACAGAGGACTTCAGTAAGAGAATATCTATATACCTTAGCTAACATTTCTTGCAGGCAGGTAAGAAATACACGTCCAGGGTTGTTTTATAAAACATACCTAAACTTCATCAGGATAATTTTGGGAAAAAATGTCATAATGAAAGTAGATTATAGTTTAAAAGTATCAGTCAGCAGAGGGCCAGTTTAGAGACTTTTCTAAACTTCAAGTACCATTTTTCATATAGCTGTTTTATTTTACTTCATTATTTTCTTAGAGTTCTTATTTTTATAAAATTTAAGTAGACTATTTTGAAACAAAAATATAGCAAATTCTGGCATTGCCCAAATTAAGAGAGAAGAAAATATCTTAGAAACTGAGCTATCTACATAAAAGTCTGCTGCTTACCAGCTTGTGTTGGTATTCTAGAGGTGCTAGGGTGGAAGAGGATGAGTTTTTGTTGGAGATAATACGAGTAATAGCCCAACAAATAATTAGATTAATAAGACAATTTAAAGAGCTGTGGACAACCCATAAGGAGCAGGACATTTCAGCATGTCTCTCCAACAGGCTCAGAGAAACTGTTGGCATAAACAAGCTTTTAAGTGAGAGTTTAGATGAAGACTGAGAGAAGTAGGTGTCAGAAGTCCTGATGCTAAAGGTGGCAATTCAAGGAACAAAATGGACAAGAACGACGTGGGTATGGTATCCAGGAAAATGAAGAACTGAATGTGTTTATGTGAAGGTTTGTCACCCTGCTCAATGAGATACTTAAACTGCAATGTGTGGAATGTGTCGGCAAGAGATGGAAATATAAATAGCAGACCTACTGATGGTGGATACTAGCTCACAAAGTTATTAGACTAAACATACCTGTCTACCATACTGTACAGGGTACTTTATTAAAAAAACATCCCCATATTTATATTAATTAAGGGAAAATACAATTTTACTCTCAAGATGTTCTAAGCAATTTATCAAAGCATTACAAATAGATTTTATCCTGTATCTACATATAGGTAACTATATATTAATACTCAAAGCACTGTTTGGAACATTGTCTATTCTACAGGTACTGATTTTTTCTTGACAGAGTCCAATGTTTTATTTCTTTTGATCTTTTTTTGAGCCCCCCTTTACAGAGGGCTTTCCATGAGCAAGGTCTGTAACAGCCAGTGGCCCTTGAATGAATTGACGAGGTGTACTTTCAACAGTTACTAAGCGACCAGGCCCGATCTGAAATACAAAATAAATACACTGCTTGACTTTCATGTTAGCATTTAAAAAAGATGAAAGTTAAATCATGAACTGTCTTTTGAAAATATTATTCAACTGGTGGAGATGCCTCCGAGGTTTCTGAGGCCCACTGAAAATATCCTTTACACTAAATTCACAATTTGTTCCCATCAATAAAAAAAAAAAAAAAGGAGAATGTTTTTCAGCAGGTGATTTTATGTGCTCTGCTTTTCTGCCTTCATTCGGATCTTATGAACTGAAAAAAAGAAAATCAAGCTTTTATTACAATAGAAGTTTGCTGTGTAATGCTATTTGGATTTGTATAGAATATCAGCCACAGATTTTGTCCTCAGAATTTCGCTACACATTAGTACTTCAAAGGAAAAAAAAAGGAACAGACCCTCTTTGCAATTGCCTATAAGTACTGCTCCAGGAAGACTCCAAGACTGAAAGAGGCATACCCTTTACAGTCTCATTACTACTCTTTATACTGAATAGGTTTAGGTCTTTGAACAAAAATTCCTGAGTGATAGCTTTGTCTTCTAACTGTGACCTACTGAAACAAAAAATGCAACTCTTTGAGTGCATGTGGATCACATTTGATTACTTGACCTTAACTGGTTTGCAACAACCATCTTAGCTTAATCTTCATCTCGTGCTGCTAAGGGTGTTTGCCAGAGAGGAGGGAAGAAAATTCTTGCATAAAAAAACTTTCTAGCCATATCTGTAATTTGTAATTCTTCTAAGCAATGCACCCAAGGAATTTTATATGACGCTGCTGATGTATTAATTTTCTCAATACACTTATTTTGCAAAATGGACTAACCTTTTTCCTGTTTTTATCTACAGTTATTGAAATATAGAATCATGAAGATTATAGAATCATGAAGATATTTTCTTGTTAAATCCTCTTCCTCAAAGAAATGAACAATCTTGGCTTGAGGTTCAAGCCTCTAAAATAAAATCTAACAATATATTTCTCTCTACTAACAATTGTCAGATCACCCATGTTTATATCTAAATTTTTCAGATACTTTCTGCAAAATATTGCTGTTTAACAGTATCAGTGATGTATATGCAAATAAGTAAACTTTTCCAGCCCACTTCATCTTGCATTCACAGATGCTTCCCTCCATATATCTTTCTGAAGTTTAGGACAAAGATAATTTGATAAAAATCCTAGTCCGGCACTCTTGAGACAATCCCCTTGCTTCTCACTAAGCTTATCTCTTCTTCATCACATCAAATGTGAACTGCCTCTTTACTTTTTCAAGTTTCAGCCACCTTAGTTGTCATTATTCATTCATGGTGGAGAGCCCATGATAATAGAATCTCTCGTCTTGTACAAGTTTGAAAACAGCACCTCAGCTTGTTTCTCCTTATGTGTAAGAGTAACTTATAAGCAGCCATGAAACTATCCCTCCCCCTAAAATCCTCTTTAGCTGTGATGCTTACACAGAAACAATCCAGCTAGCTCAGAACCAGTTATTGACTAGAATGGGGATTCTCTCATGTCTTACCACATCTTGTCAAAACCCAACATCTAAACATGCTCTTAGGCCTGAATGAGATCTTAACAATGGCTTTTATTTTCTCACACTTGAATTAACTGACAGAAATGAGAAAAAACCCAAGTTTTCTGCAGATACAATGACTGGCTTATCTGCAGACAGTCAGGAACACACAACTGACAAAGAACCCCTCTTTGTTGGGGTTTGGATGTATTAGAGACCACACATTTGTCCAACAATAAATGAAGGAGATCTTGACCTCAGCAAGGTTTTCATGAGTGGCTGCCTCAGAAGAGCTAGGGACCATCTTGCCCACACTTTTTCAGAGTAATCTGCAGATCTGAATCTCATTCTGACCAACTATTTGCCTGAGGATATGTCAGAACGGGAAACGGTGGTTTTCAGGAGATACAGAGTCTGTCTTATATACTTGGAGCTTGTCAACATAAACATTCTTAAAGAAAGCATAAGCAGCAGCACATATATAGCCAGAATAAACCCCAAACCACTTTCATATTAATGAAAATAAAACAGTGTCATTGAAGATTACTTACTGTTGTATGCAGGCCTTCAATATCAGTAGAATGGACTGCTCCAGTTTGAGTCTTTACTTTAGGTCTGGAAGCGTCTATTGCTTTTTCCTGAAGCTTTTTTGCTTTCTGAAGATAAAAAAAAGGCAAAATTGTTTTAATCTGAATTAATTGTGTCATTTGCACTTGTTCAAAAATATACTAACAAAATGACAAAATAAATGAGGTGATAATCCTATTTCCTTTAATTGTAATACCATCCCTCTGGCTCGTAACTCTTTCTTGTACTGAAGACCTGAAAACAGAATAAATGGACGTGGCATTGCAAGGGCGGGAAGGGAATCCTCGCTGGCTGTGACCTGCGGGCTGTATTCTAACACATGGATGTGCATTAGCTGCTGTGAGCCTTCACCACCACAAGAGCGCACTGTTGCCTCATGATCAGCTTGTCACCCCATGCTCAGCACACGCCTATATCGCCTTTCAGTCTTCAGCTGTTCTGAGGCATCACAACACAACCTCAATACATCCACGTTGAATGTTTTCTTTTTCTGAACCTCATGAGCCTATCCCTCCAGCTTGTCAAGATCCTTTTGAACAGCAACCCCACCTCCCAGCATATGGATTGCTTCCTCCAGCTCAGTGTCAGAATCACAGAATGGTTTGGGTTGGAAGGGGACCTTAAAGATCATCTAGTTCCAACCCCTCTGCTGTGGACAGGGACACCTTTCATTAGACCAGGTTGCTCAGAGCTCCATCCAACTTGCCCTTCAACACCTCCAGGGATGGGGCATCCACACCTGGAATGGGGATGTGATGAGGATGGATAGTGATCCAATATGCAAGTAATCAATGAAAATGTTAAATCAACCCTATATTATCAACCCTATAATAAACTCTGAGGAATACCACTCAAAACTGACTGCTAGTTAAACTTTAATCACTGACCACTGTCCTTTGAGCCCATCAGTCCAGCCAGTTTTTCATCCAACTTGTAGTCCACCCGTACGTAGTTCAGTCTGTATCTCCCCATTTTGGCTACAAGAAGGCTACCACAAGACAAAAACCTTGCTAAAGCCAAGAGAATAGACATCTACCTTCCTCTTTCTCTAGAACAAATAATTTTTTCAGGCAATCACATTGGCAAGGCATGACTTGTCCTTGGTAAACCCATAACAGACAAACTACTTATCCCTCATGTGCCTAAGATAGCTTCCCAGGGACTCAGTTAAAACTAATGAGTCTGTAGTTCTCCAAATCCTTTTTGGGCCCCTTTTCATTTCTAATTCTAACATAGATCTTTACCACAGGCCAGGGAGGTGCTTGCACAGGGAGAAAATTGTTTTCCTTTACATCTTAGGGAAATGAGGAAAAATTAAATTTAGCTGCCAAAGCTTTGTTTAAGTCTGATTTCATTCATTCTACAACTTAATCTAATTCCCAAACAAGGACTCCAGTATTTTTTATGGTTTTTAGGGAAAGCACAAGTATTGCTAGAAGAAACTCCTTCATAAAATATTTCCCATCCTGAAAGATGTTTACTGTACTAAAAATAGCATTAGAAAAAATTAAGAAAAAATTAAGAGAAGTAAGAATGAACAGACTTTTAGTTTCAACAGTTTCAGGACAAATATACATATATACACACACCCCTCAATTGCAAGTGACAAGGTTGATCCTCAATCTTAATCAGAAGAGCAGAAGGATCAAAGCGAGTACATCTTACAGTTACTTCTTCTATGTCTGTGTGAATATAAAATTTACTATATTCTAATTGAATAACCTCATAATTCATTAAGAAACGTCTCTGGAACTTTGCAATTATAACTACACCATCAACGTAAATTTTTTGCTCCATCAGATTTCTTACCTTCAGTGCCTCATAGTTTGATGTCCGAGTCAAGAAATTTTCCCAAGATTTATTTATCATTTCCCTCTGCTTACGTGTAGCTCGGATCTGTAATATAAATGAGATTTACAAGGTGCAATACAGTCCTATTCTCATGAGCTTTTCTGAATTCTCTGCTTGTGCTGTTTGAAAGGTGTGTTCACCTATGCCACTTTAGCTACCTTAGATCATCCCTCTCACCTGAAATTGGATAATAATGTCGTAGTAAAGTACTTGTTGTTTAAAAACTTCATTTATGCCTGCCTTTAAAAACAAAAAGAAGCTTACTTGCTCTGTGCAAGCTCATTTTCCTCCCTTGCAACACATATGTTGGACACATATGTTGCAAGAGGTCCAGCTCATTAAGGAATACTTTCTGTATATTTTTACTCTCAAATGCTGAACAAGAGAGGTAGAATCAGTTCAGGTAACAAAAGTGCAGTTATCACAATGCATGACAATCCCTCAAAAACACTAGCATGAGATTTTAGATAACTGGACCAGCTGATCTTACTTTCAGAAAGCAGGAGAAGGTGAGACAATAGATGAGAAAAAATGCCAAACACTTGCCTTATAACTAAAGCTGGAAAATATCCATACCTGCTCATCCTCAGCATGCTGGGAAGCCCAAAGCCCTACTTTCTGAAGTAATGAAGCTCTGTGAATATTCAGCCAAGGGAACTCATAACAGAGGCTTACATTTTGTTTTAAGAAGCAGATGTAGTTGTAATTGGTACTTTTAATTGTTATCTGCTACAGATGAACACAGCTGCAACTCTATAGCAACATAATGATAATTTCTCCTCACACCATTGCTGATGCATCACTGATGACACTGCATCATTTTTTCATGTTACTCTCTAAATACTGGGAAAATTGTAGTATTTGGGAGGACTGATGTTAACCTCGTGTAATTTAAAGGTAAAATTTTGCTGCTGAGACAGATTACACCATTTTCAAGCAAGGTAGACATATAAAAGTCTCAACATTTTATAATAAGAAAATCTGCATATAAATTGACAAAAAAGCTTACACAGGCTTTACTTATTTACTTATTTACATATTTAAATACTTCTTGTCTTACTTTTCTATATATTTGGTTCTCTTCTTGGATTTCTTGGTGGAGTTGACTTTCAATCAATTGAGTCTGTACAGTATTAACTGCTTTTCCAATATCTTCTGATACCTTTGAAATTCTTTCCAAGGCATCCTCATCTGACATAATAGGCCTGAATTCTTCTTTTAGTTCTGCATGTATTTCACTCCAAACTTCTCCAACCTGCGTTTGAAACAACACCACACTATTTGATATTGATCTCATTTTTCAAAATTACTCAATCATTCAAAATGTAATAGAGCAACCATGTCTCTCCTTACTGTTGTTTGACTTGCCAGAATTTTTATGCAAGGTTAGCCTTAACTAATGCTATGCCAAATTCATTCACGAATGAATTTGCTCCCTAAGCCTTCCCAAGCCCAAGCTTGATTTCACAGAGGAGTAACTAGAATGTTGATAAGTACAGAAATTCAGAAGAAATATGGATAACTCTTCAGATATCGAACTACAAGAGTGAAGTGTTGTGTCCTACTGCCTGTTCCTTAAAATCTTAAATTGCAGACATTACCAGAGCAAACTGCGACATGAGGCATGAACAGAAGTTGGAATTATCAACGAAAGATCGAGTCTTGCTAGTTCCTGAACACTTTAACCTCTCTTTGTTCCTTAAGCAGAAAATTGGCATAAACTAAAGGATCTTTTGAGCAGGATGACTCCTACAACGCTTGTTATCCTGTTCTAGTTTCCTATAGGCATATCTTTCTTAACTTTAGACAGGATGGATGGATGGTTACTGCATGTGGGGATAAAGATGGCAAAGCACAGAAGAACCTTTATCATAATGTGTATTTAACATAATTTTTAATAGTGTCCCCCATAACTGACCTTACTGCCCAAAAAGGGAATCCTACTCACCTACTTACCAGTCCTGCCCCAGTTTCTTACTCCTGGTGCATTCCTGCTCTTGAGCTGGTAAACAGTTAAAACTACTTTTTTCTGAGGTGTTTTTAGCTAGCATTAGTTTCTAGTCTTATTTTCTGTGTGGTCACAAAGATTTGTAGCAGTGCAAGGGACGAGTCTGGGGATTGTTGCAATGCTGGAGGTGGATTTGTTTCTTTTGATGGAAAATACTGGTTTATACTCTGTGAAACTATAGGTGACTTGTGACATAGGGGACGGCTTCTGAAGGATTATTTGTTTGTTGTATCCTGAGATATATTTGTTATTTTTGGAAATGCAGATACAGTAGTAATATTTTCTTGAATAATACTCACTTTAAAGTCAATATAACGTCGAATGATAGCAAGTGTAACAAAATCCTCAGCAGATAAGCCAGGTAAATTTTCAAAACCTAAAATAATATTAACAATTGCTATATTAACAGTATTATGAATTTATCTTAAAATATAACATTATAAGAGAAGACATTATTTATCATATAAGCACATGCAAAATCTTCATCACACATACACCAATCAGTCATTCTTGATCCTGAGCAGCCTTTAGCTGATAAAACGCTCGTTTTCTCCATAATAACTTCTCTATACTAAAATCTTTACTCAGGAGTGGCTCTATTGACCTTCCAATCACTTGGAAGGCCAGGATGGTACTGCATTTGCTACACTTTTGTGGTAAGGGTTGAATCTTCTGTTAAAGCAGACAAACATTTGAATCTACAGATCACGGTTTCTAAAGCAGCAGCTCAGCACAAATAGAGTTTGTTTTAACTGTGAAGCAGCCAATAGGAAAATTATATTAGTGTTTTGTTTCCAAGCTGTGTAAAGAGGGCGTCCTTCATACTGTAGATTTGTGCCTTCAGCACAATGCCTCAAGCATCATGACTCCATCTTTAAAAAATACGTTTCCACTATGTGCAAAAGAATAAGTCAGAGAAGGACAGTTGCTGAGACTATGTATAATTTTTTTGAATATTGAATATTTTTGATTATTTGAATATTTTTGAATAGTGAATGTTAATTGTACTTAAAAAAAATCGATATATAGTCTATCAAATCTCTTTCTAGACTTCATCATACCATCCGTGTGCTAACTGGGAATGTAGCATTTGTATAGAGTATATTATATCATCTTTTGAAGCTAAGAAATGCCATAAATAATGACCATTTAAAACTGCTTTTCTGGATCACCATGTTACAGGCTGTTGTGGAGCCCAACAGTAAGGGAAAGATGCCGAAAAAAGACTACAAAAATATTTTCATATTATATTATCTGCTTTCATGTCATTTCAGTACTTCACAGGAGACATTACAATATATATAACTAACATAAAAGGCATGTGTGAATACAGGAGAAAGTTTGAAAAAAATCTCATGCTGTTTTGTTTTAGTAAAGAATTCAGCTGTGATCCAAATTTTAACATAATCAATGCTAATAAAAATTAGTAAGAACCTGGGTTACAACAGAGGAGACACTAGCTACAGATTATTAGAGAAACTAAGGATGTTTTCAAACCAGTTAATTCTCTAGGTTACCCAGGGAACTGGTTGAAGCAATCTCAGAACAATTACTGATCACCTTTGAACCTGTGGAGGATGGATGTGAAAAAAAACAAAAATAAGGCTTATTTTTAAAGGGAAAAAAGACAAGCTAGAGAATATTGATTCGGTTCAGTTCCTGAAAAAAAACCCCAAACCTGAAACCAATAATAAATAAAGCTTATGCGGCTAAATGGTAACAGTGAAAAAAAATGATATCCACCACAAGTTAGTAAAAACTAAGACCTAACTTTTGTCCACAGACAGATAAAAAAATCCTATGCATGTGGAAGAATTTATCACTTATCTTGACTTCAATCTAGGTTTTAAGACAAGGATGTAATGAGTATTCATATTCAGTGTGCAAACAATGAAGAATTAGGAGGGACCACAGCACTTTGAAGGAAAATATTAAAATGCAAATTAATCTTGCCAGTCTGAAAAATTATCTAAACACACTGAATTTAATTCAGTAAGGACAAATAAAAAATTCTAAATGTAGGAATAGCTATCTATACAAATCCAGGATGGTAGATGACTGAACAAGAATCTAAGTCAAATAAGCAAACAATATCATGCTACTACGAATACAGCAATTGTTACATTATTGTCTCTGAATGTTTATTTACGAGATGAGTAGAGCAACATAGCTCTATTTGGCTGTGAGGCTTCTGCTGGAGTATTGTCAATTTTGGGACACTACAGATCAGGAAGAATTTGAATCAATTGGAAAGACTCCAGAAAAAAAATAATTAGAAGCTATGCTGGAAAATGAGAGAAAATGAATGAGTACTGTCTTTCTAAATCTAGGGAAATAAATGTAAAAGTGCTAAAATATGCGAAAGAGATATTGTGTGTGGGAAAACAAATTACAGAGAATTTCAAGCAAATTTCAGGTTTAGTCTAACAAAAACTCTTCCTAATAATTAGAGGAGTCTTCCTAACTTCCCTAATGGTAGGGGCAGCAAAGTACTGAAGAAGCATTGAAATCCCCAAGAATAGGGACTTTTAAGAACAGAATGAGCAAGTATTTATTAATAACAGTATTGGTGATGCATCACAAAGTTTTCTTTGACCTTTTTTTTTTTTTTATAGTGACTTTATTGATCACCAGGGAACAAGTTCAGTTTAATGACAAATAAGACACTGACAAGGCAATTCACTAGTCTTACCCAACTTGCAAAATAATGAATAAAGTTTTGCCCGCATGTTCTCTGAAATTTCCATGATGGCAAAGCTGGGACAGCTGGCAGGCACAGGAATGACCTTTTGCTGTCTCTGGAAGCTGCCAGCAATAGGACTCTTCATGTCTAATAATTTCAAAACATAAAACCAGAGTAGAAGAATGAAGAAGTAGTATGTTCACAAACCTAGAGGAAATCCAACTTACTTTGTGGACACCATGAATCATTTTGATAGTTTGGCCAGCAATTTGAACATAATTCAGGCCAGGAAATTTTAACTGGCATGATTAAAAATCTGGGAGAACAGCACTCACTTCTTTTTACAACATATAACACAATGCCTTTTGTGGAAGAAATTAAGTAGTTTAACTGTCCAGCATTAGAAAAGCTGGTCATGGTTTTGTCCATTATCTGGTTCATTCCTAGCTGATGTAGAAAATGCCATATAGTGGCCAGAAAGAAATGAAAATAAATGAATAAATAAAATAAAATAGAAAATAAATGAAATAGAAGATCTTTGGGGTTTGGTAAGAATTACAGCATAAAGCTATAAATGCTGTTATTTACTTTCATCAGGTTCAGACTACAAAAGCAAATACTGTCATTATTTTATCTAATCAGTGGAACTGCTCACAGTTTCACATGCATCATAAAACTTACCAACAACCCTTCCATATTGATCACGTCTGACTCCCAGCTCCAGCTCCTCCTGTCTCCATAACTGTATTAGAAGGCTAGCTGCTGTTTGAGCTTTCTCCCCTCGCCAGGTATTGATGTGCAAAGTGGTTTTAGGGTTGCCACAAAATTCAACCAAGATTCCAAGAATTATATTGCACAGGTTCTTTTCCTTTAACTTGGTCAAGGGAAAAGGAAAAAAAAATTTAAACTGTTCAAAACACAGTGATGTCTATGTCTCCCTTCAGAGAAATTGTGTAACATGTAATCAAGTAACTGCAAGCTTTTTATCACTACTATTCCCACAAAACTTGTATAAACTTGTAAATCTTTCAAGTTTCTGGAATCCTGCCATGCAAAGCTCCATAAATCAAGGAACACGAGGGGAACGAGTGTAGGATCATATAAGATGTGCATTCCTGTGTGTAGAATTACACAGCAGGTTTTGTGTACGTGCCTCCAGGCTCACATGCTGGCGAATATACTGCTACCAAGATTTACTGCTGTCAGAAATAGACTATGAAGGCAGTGGCTGAGCGGTACCACTCGGCTTCTCTTCTGGTTTGTGGACAGATCTTTTAGCAGCAGCTGAGAGGAGGGAAGGGTCACCCAGAGGAGCTGTGGATGCCCCATCCCTGGAAGTGTTCAAGGCCAGCTTGGATGGGGCTTTGAGTGACCTGGTCTAATGGAAGGTGTCCATGCCCATGGCTGCGGGTTGGAACAGGATGATCTTTAAGGTTCCTTCCAACCCAGGCCATTCTATGATTCTGTGAGTCTAAGGGTCTGCAGCCTTAAGGACACCAAGGGCTGACAGTACAACCAATGACAATGAGGAGGGAATGAACGGAGGAAGGTGCATTTTTATTTTGTAAAAGGTGAAATGTCTGTGCCAGCTCTATGTCCAATACCCCTGAAGTAAGCTACACAGACAAAATACATGTATGAAGTAACTTTAAACATAAAAACTTTCAAAGCCATGAAGTGTATACTAACCCTGCTCTTACTAACTTCAGTACGAAGTAGAGAACTGAGGTACTTTTCTAAACAGAGATGTCATCCAAAGTAAGAGCATAGCTAGAGTTTTCTTTTGAAAAATAGTATAATTTTGTTAAATTAAAAACTCCCTCTGTCAAATATTTATTAAAAAAAAATAAAAGCAGACACATGGAAGATCTTACAATCATTTTTGAGCAGATATCCAGGTCTGTCTCAGGGAATTAAATACACCGATTTTTTTATTAGTATTATGGTAGTCTTAGGAGATACTGTGACAAAAATAATGCAGTTTTACATGTTGTTTCCTATTCTTTCATTCTATAAAAACAATAATAAAAATACCTACTGCCAACAAATCCAGAAGACGAAAAATGCCCTGTTTTTCAAGAAAATGATCCTCTGCAATGTAACATCCAATGACACAGGACCTTAAACAGAAGTAATTTCACCATGTAGAGACACTTTTATGCTTTAGAACATTCTACAAGCATCTCATTTATTTTACTGAATTGCACAAATATATTTGGTATGCAATATGTTTCATATCTTCAGGGAGTAGAAAAATCACGTTTCATATGCCTTTTCATTTACATTGTATAACTAAATATGCCCTGCTTGACTGCTCTTTCTCCTCCTGCAGGTGGCATGCCTTCCTTGTACCAGCCCAAGAAATTTGGCAAGTTCATGTGAATTGGACTAGAACGTGTATTGGAACTAAAACTAACTCAGTAAAAGATGTTAAAATTTAGCTAGATCATGGCCCTGATCTGGTTTATTGCAGGGCTCTGCAAAATCAAGAGGGTGAGACAAGCAAGACTTGTGTTTTTTGGCAACAGTTTGCTTCTCCTGGCTTAAAATCATCACAAAGCCAGCATTCTTGTTGCTATTGCTTCCTTAAATTGCCTCCTTCTGTTATTTCCTCAGTTATGGTCATTACAGAGAAATGAAAGGGATCTTCTGTATCAGTCTTTTCTCCCAACAGACGTATTTGGTTTCCAATGTATTTACCAACCTCTGCCTTAAAATAAATTAACTTTTTTTATCCTCCTATGTATTGGTATTCTCTAATAGCAATCTTTAAAATATTTCTAGCCCAATATAGCCAGTTTACAAACACTTCTTATGCTTACACAGTTTTCTGTTAATATTGGTCTATTCTTGCCTTGTTTACTTCTGTGAAGTTATTTACAGACTCTAACCATATACCTCTCTTAGAAAGTCTTGAGTAACTCTGCATGTCAGGAGGTCACTGTGTGGGGGGTTAGGTTGTCATACTGAATCCCTATTTAGAAAACCTTACCTGCAGAATATTCAATTTCTTTTCCATAATTTTTAATTAGTCAAATTTTATGAAGGATTTTTATACATTATAAATAGAAGAAAGGTATATATGTGCAGAGAAAGGATATAATATTGCAGGCCTAAAAATTACAAGACTTGACATTTTTCAGAGTTACTGCTGCTAAAATACTTTACTAACCACACGCAGTCAAGTGCACTGAAGAGGAGATAACTGTGGCCTAATCCACTACATAACTCCTTTGGATCCATCTTAAGGAGCGGGATAAGTATACCAATTCCTTCATAGCTGAAGACTTCCTGTTGAAACATTTAATTAAAGCAATATGTTTCTTAAACAACATTTACTAAATAGGAAATATGTAAGGAAATACAATGCAAACTGGGAAATGTAAATATTTGCATTGTAATATTTTTTAGCCCACTTGTTAGACCAGGATATAGACGTTATGACATACATAAGAAAAAGAGATTTCCAGTTTTTCCAAAGTGCTAATCTCATTTGTTTACACACTTTCATATATTAATTTCAAAATCATGTAAGTTAGCAATGAAATAGGTTCAACACTTCTTAGTGGATTTCTGAGTGGTTTTGCACAGAAACCAGTTGCCAGACCCAACCTGTTAGCAATCAACTACAGTTGACATCTGCTTTTGAATTAAAAAAAAAATCAGTATCCCTTAAATGAAAATATAAAAAGTTTTGACATTTTCTGCACAGTATAAGATAGAAAAATACATACCTTTCTGTGGAGATCATTTTCACAGAGAACAGACAAAATAAATAATGTATCAGTTTGGATTTCCAGTAGAATGGCATCTTCTTTCTCTTTAGATTTGTTTGCTGCATACCTTAGGATGTCTGTAAATGAATATATTTTATTTATGTGAATGTTCAATACACAACTCAGAATTCTATTACAGCTGCTACTTTTCAAAAAACTCAAATTTACACTAAGGGATTTTTAAAGTAACCTACTTGTCCTGTTCAGTTTTATCTCCTGTGTTTTATAATAACTTACGGAAGTGCAGCATTGATGCTGTAGTTTCATGGCCTTTACTCTTGGTGGCACAGTTTTGATAGCAATTTGCACTGATCAGCCTCTGTGCTGTCCCTTGTATTGGGCCAGTACAAGAAATTCAGAGGACTGATCTGAATTCAGGGACTCTCAGAAAAAAGCAACAAACTTACTGGTTTGCCCTACTGTACAGCTTCACAAACATTTGTACTGACAGTGGAAATGTAGAAGAGACATAAAATACCACCACTGCTGAGAAAATCAGCCTTGGAACCACTATGTGAAAGAGGACATTAGGACACAAGACTCCCCCAAAGCAAGAAAAGCTACTTAAATCTGCTCTGTCAGGTAGAGTGCTAATTTTGCTTTCACTGGAAGCTGTAAGTTTTCACAGTTTTCACTGGAGTTCAACTGAGGCTATAAAATATTTTATTTCTAGGCTTTCTATTAGAACATATTCTTTGAATTCCAAAGGATCTTTCCTGTTTTGTTTCCTTCAGTATGATTCACTCAGAGTACTGAAAACTTTTTATTATTGTAAGAAAAGAACTTAAACCAGTTTGTACTGAACTTAACCCCAAATTTAATAGTAGGTGTGTGTTACTAAACAAGAAAATGCTCTAAAATTGCAGGAGTAGCAGTTAAGCAGTTTTATTCCTCTCTTATTTTTCATGTTGTTCATATAAAAGTACATTGTTATTAATTCTTTTCTACTCTAAAGAGGAGTTGGGGAAAGTGACACCATAATAGACTTAGGTAGAAAAATACTCATGGCTGGAGTTCCTAGGGACTACCACAACGAAAATACAAGATGTAACAAATGCAGTATCATAAAGGGAGAAGGGACAGCTTTCGCTTTGAAATTAAATACCTGGACTTTTAGAGCTGTCTGTTTTGCTTAATTCATTGTATGTTGTAATGTAAAAAAAAAATTAAAAATCAAATCAGTTACATCTTGGATTAATTATTAGAGGTTTTTCAGTTTTTCAGCAGTCAAAGGAATAACACACTAAAAGCACAGCACACCAAAAAGCACGAACAGTCTTAGTGTCAACAGAAATGCATTAATTTAAGCACAGCAATACAAATTGTGCTTTACCCAGTAGCTGGCTAATTGCTCCCTGGTCACACAAATTAAGGTTCACAGAATCATCGTAAAGGGAGGCAACAATTCTCAGCACTCTGAGGCTGTAGCGCATTTGTGCAAGTTTGTTGCCACGACCACCTGTTCCATGGAAACTGTTACCTTGACCAAAGAAAGGATCTGTGGAGTAATCACAATGAATATTGGGTTGGCACAGTGTATGCTCAGAATAATAATGTTCTCAGGAAAAAAAAAAATCAGCGTAAGCTAAAAATTAACAAAAAATCCCCGTTAAAATTAAACAGGATTCTTGTTTAAAACCCTGTAGTAATAAGCCTTTCTGTGTAAGGCTATACTTTGTACATGCATGAGAAAGGTATGATTTTGGTGAACATTTAAAATCATTTTAACATTTTTTAACCATACTAGGTTAACGAGCAGTCTTCAAAACTGAAAATATCTACTTTAGCATGACATTTAATATCAACCTTTTGATATCCATTCGGCCCAAATAAAACATCAATTTTATGATAAAAATATCTATCCCAAGCAATCTAGTCACTAAAATTGAGTGCAGTTAGTTATCTTTTTGCTTAGCCCATACCTGATGCCCACAAACCATCTTTAGTCTGGAAGCTGTCTTACTGTGTACACCTGTGAGTTAACATGTCCTCCCTCATAGCAAGAATTACTGGTTGGACTTGCTGCCACAATAGAAGTATCTGACTGGTTTAAAACAGGGGCAGCAGAGGTGTTTGGCTGCCCACAGAGCTTAAGGAGTATCAGTATAGTGGTACACAGGAAAAGGGGCAACAGTTTATCCTTCAGTAGAAAAAAAAATGATGGTTGGTTATTTTTTAGAAACATTAGCTTTCTAAGTGACCTACCGAAAAAGAATCATTATGAGCTCATGAATTTTACATTTTTCCTTCCTGTCAAAGAAAGAAAGTACAGTTGAACTGTGTTTTGAGGTTACCTATGTGTGAAAGCCATGAGCACTTACTGACCTTGGCCTATACACCATTCTAGAAACACAAGGAGAAGAGTATTCGCTTGGCAGGACAAATATTTATCTATTAACACAGGAGCCACTGCAGCTAAAACAGCAATTGCATGAAGCTGTAATTCTTCATATTGGGCAGCAGACCAGTCATAAAATCCAGGCTTTTGATTTGGTTTTACATAATAAAGCAAAGCTGGCATCACATCATTTTCACTGAGGAGCTGCAGAGTTGAGACAAACAGAAAGAGAGACATCTTGCAGGTTTCACAAGCAAATAAGAAAAATCTAAAGCAATGAGTCAACTTTATCTGTCCTACACTAAGAAAATTACTTTTTTATTGAGAAAGCATGTCACGAACACTGCAAGTGTTCTTTACATTCTGCAGCTTTCCCACAGGTTGTGGTTTCTTAAACTTTATTATGTTCTTCACGTGTATTTTAATAATACTTTGCAATCAGTTGTCTGCAATTTTCCTAGCATGGTCTAAGTTTCTAACTTTTCTAAAATAGAAATTGTATGCTGCTTTAAACAGCAGGATTTGGCCTAAGCTATGTAAGAATTCTTGATTTTGAGAACAGCTGATTTCAGTGTACTAAACTATGCCAGATGGACAGCTAAGTAATATTCATGTGATTCCCTTGTCTTTTTTTTCCCACATAATGTATCTTCTGTTCTGTTACAACTCACCTGTGCAGCAGATGGATTTTTAGATAAGACTCCTATTATGTTAAATAGTAACTTCTTCATCTCAAAGTCCTCATAAGAGTAGGTAAGTTTAAGACCTTCTACCAAGGGACTGGGAATTTTCACTATGAAGTAAATTGTAAATGAGTTACAAAAAAATCATCATCAAAAGCAAAAATAATGTAATTATGTAGTATGAAATCTCTTACCTTCATTAAATGTTGCAAGTACTATTAAGAGCTTTGTAAATCCACTTTCCTAATAGACATTCGAAAAACATACATTAATTAAATTGCAGCAAAATGAAGACCTATAATTTATTTTAGTTTTGATTTGTTTCCTCAGAATATGGAGCTTAATGTATCCTATGGCAGAATAAACAGACTTTTATCAAAGAAGAGATCAGCCATTTGGACAGTTTACAATAACAATGACAGCCCTAAGGGTACAATTAGTTAAATCCATGTTTCATTCAGTACAAGTCTGAACTTCTATGGGGAATTCCCAAACACATGTATGCGCTGCTATAATCTACCACACAAGAAAACCCAATTCTCAGTACTCTTAGAATTGTGGGTTTTAAAATGCGTTTGTGCATGTTTTTACATCAGAGTCATCAGTACATATAATTCTGTGTCTTCAGTTGTGCATATTAATACACTTCAACTTCAGTGCATTTACAAGTAAACATATGAAAACCGCATGTATGGGCAGCATGCATTTACAAATACCACATATTAAAAGTTCAGAAAATAAACTCTTGTAATTTGTAGCTCTTAGAGAGCTAACAGAAGGACAGTAATGTGTAATAAAAGTATGGATAAGACCAAGGCTAAAAGGTGCCTATGCAGAACACTAGAGGCAAAAGAGCTTTGTTTCTGAGGTGATTAGAAACCATTAGAAACCAGGACATTGCTCTTCTTGAGCAACATAACACATTAGCTTGGCTTCAGTACTGTGGCAAAGCCGCCACTGAGCTTTCCACCAGTTCCAACAGGAGCAGAGCTCACAAAAGACTGTGGAGACATCCCAAGAGAATCAAGCAGTTCTAGTTTCATAGCAGCTTTTTAGATGCATCCAGAGAAAGCTGGGCTCAAGTTTGTTCAACCTAGCTCTGGAAGTTAGCATCCACCCAAATGATTTTAACAATCAGAAAAATGTTGCAAAAGTAATTTTAAAGAAAATATTGAAGTATACAACTATATCACCTGTTAGCTTTTGTCTCTATGGTATAAATTCTCTGTACAAAGACATTGCAAAGTGATTAAATAAAAAGCAATATTAAAATTTACTGATGTTTTCTCCTTACTGATTAAAGCAGTACTAAATTCTGACGGAAACCAGTAAGCAATTAGCAAATAGACAATTTTGTTCTAACACAGAGATAATATCCTTATGAGCTTTACTTTACATATATATTCCAGTCTGCTTGTGGTGAGAAAACTACTTTTCAAAGGCTCAGGTTTCTGTGCCGATTTCTGAATTATGTAAAATACAAGATTGACATTTCTGAAGTTGCTTGGATGGTATATTAAGAAAAGAAGGGAGCATTTTGAAGCAAATTCCTCTGGTATTATCTATAAAGCAGGATTAAATGGTAATGTTAATGCTTTTCCAATATTTATACCTTTTAAAATCTCTAGGAAGGCTGAAAGTACAGAATTTAATTTTTTTTAATATTTTCTTTGCATAGAAACAATTTTTGTTCATTTCAGTATAAGGAATTAAAAATATGCGTCCTCTTTACTTATCTTATAGGAAAAAACTGCCCTATTTCTAAAGCCCAATAAACAATTTGAATGTTTTATACATCAAATATGTTGCTGCAGTAGTATAACAGACATTTCATACTAGTTAGCACTAAATGGAAAGCTTGAATGAAAAATCTGTAATTTGCATTACAGATTATGAAATCTCTTTAGTAATGCAGCCAATTGGAAAACTTCTACTCAAGTAGAAAGCAACACATTCCTGAACAGCCAATAGATCTACAGGAATCTGATTGCTTAATTATTCAGTTCATATGCCACAACTTAATTTGAAGTTCTAAATCTCAACTGTAAAACAAGAAAGGAAAGGAGTATTAACATCTATAAAAAGTTAACTTCTCTTCAGGTTTCTCATAAAAATTCTGAAATATTACAGAAGAAAGAGTCATCCATATTTCAGGCAAGTCATGATAGTGCATTATGTGATCTAGTCTTAAAAAGAATTTATGTGCCTCTTATTAACTGGACCTAAGTAATTATTTTCTCAGCATCTTACTTAGAGCTTCTGAGCTGATTTTGGACAACCCTTCTTGTTGCTGGTTATGAGGCACAGATTGAATTTGGGCCATCTGAATGTAGACTGTACTCCTATATCTTCAAACAACAAATGAGATTTAGTGCAAAAACTCATTGTAACAGAATGGCACATCCAAGAATCTGCACAAGAATACAAGAGTTAAGATTAACTTTTGCACATAAATAGCATTAGTGTAATTTCCTAAGTATCTAATAAGGCTGATGCCAGCACTATTGGCTATTGACCTCCAGATCTGAAGTCTCTTTGAGGTAAAGACAATTGCCTTTTTTTCATTAAGAATGCTTTCTTGCTCAGCAAATCCAAGAAAAAAGAAAGCACTGGAGACACATTAGAATAAATATTAAAACCCTAGTGGGGAAAATTACTGCGCAATATAATAACAAAGGACAGTCTCTGGAATATAACTATAAATACTTACAATCATAGGTACTGCAGGGTTTTCAGCTAGTAATGTGGCAATCACCAAGAGGTCATTCCGTAGCTGACGATCACAGTGCCGGAAACCATGCAGGGCGTCTACAAATACTTCTTTCAAAGCACTTTAAAGAAAATTAAATGCATTTCACCTTTTCCTTTCACATTCTAATGTTAGACAGCTCTACAGATATGAATTCTCATTGTGCACAGATAAAAAGCCTTAGGGTTTAACTGGAAGAGAAATAACATAGAGCTTTATTATAAAATGGATTCTTAGTGTACCACTAGACATCCAACTTAAGTATACATGCAAGGTGCATGTATTACAAATTACACCTTCCACTGTTTGTGTTATAATAATTAACAGAAAGACCTAATATTTACTCAAGCATGGAACTGGATGTTGTTCAATGATTATTGACAAGAAATGGTCTAAACTTAAGCAGTTAAAACACTGTAACTCAGTAAGGAAGAACCTGTTATTTACTCCAGCAGAAGATCTAGAAATAAGCCTTGTATATCATAGCACAGAATTGCCTACTAATTTTATAACATAAGCACTTCAGCGGTGAAGGAATACTGGCCTGCTGAGACTAACACGCAAGCTTGAAAATGCTGCAATGAACTTTTTCATCATACAAAGCACTAGATAGGGCTATTCCTCCTGCAGTATGCAGCAGAACACCTTGTTCTTGCCCTGTAACAGTCACAACTGTGTGTGACAATACTGAAAACTTAATGAGGATGTAATGAGAGACCTCCATTCCCCATTTGCATTTTCTCTCAATTAATTTCAAGCAAAATGCTACATAACAGCAATGCTTTAGATGTCTCCAAAATTACAATACTAATTCATAAAATGCTTCCCTGTACTTACTGAACACATTCCAAGCTACTGAGCTGATTAACAACTTCTTCTTTTGAGGCGTTTTCTAGCAGGTTCCATAGGATATGTGAGGAGCGGAACACCAGCTGTCCTGAGGGATCAGCACAATTTAGATACAAACAGAGCCTGCTGGCTGCTTGGGCCTTCATCATTAGTCTGCAATTTGCTCCTGAAATTATGAAAATCTGAATAATTAATTCCCTGTAGGTCAATAATTGTTTTAGGTATGTTCAGAGAACAAATGGTCTAAGAACAGCAGTAATGAGATTGATGAAAGAACAGTTCGTACTAACCAGAGCTGGAGAGATGCTGGAGAGCTTTAAGTACCCATAACTTCTCAGTAAGTTGATTTTCAACTAATGTTAGTGACAAAACAAGAGTTTCTGCTAATCCTCCTAATTCAGCCATCTGGATTTTATAACTTGCATTTGTTGGCTGGTAACCTGCACATACAATAGCTTTAGTTTTGATGCAATAAATACTCAGAATTTTCATAAATATTTTCATAAAATATTCTTCCTGTATCATATTTCCTTAGTCTTAAAGCACTTTAAAAAAAATACACAATAAGACCCGCTTTTCTTACATCTGAGTAGTGCCTAAAGCACATCCAACAGACACCCTCAAGCAGATTTAAATGCTATACAAACAAATTAATTGCTTCTTAGAATTTACAGAATGAAAGCAAAAGTAGGTTTAGAGAGAGGTGAAAAACTTTCTTCAGTCATGCAATAAGTTGTTGGTGCACAGCCTAGTTCTCTTCTGTAGCCTGTTCACTACAGACTTAATGCCTTCTATCATCATATTACTTAAAACATCCAATCTTTGATTTATAAGCTTGACTTTCTAATGTGTTCTGGTTTTACTTTTGGCCATGCATATGCAAATCTGTATTTCATTACTGAATTATGGGGAGAGGGGAAGCATCGAGAAAATATATTTATTTTTACATAGTAACTCATGAAAGTAAAGTTTATCTTAAACAGTATAAATATATATATATGTCAAACATCATGAAATATAGGATTGATAAATACAGATAATACACACAGTGAAATGAGTTTTAACTAAGCATAAACTCTGATAGGTTCCAAGTTGATATTACTTTATAGATATGAGAACTCTGCAAGATTAAACTTGGCAAGAGTTACATATATACTTAGAGATAAAAAATTTGACTTAAAAAAATCAGACTGAAACACATTCTTCATTTCGTGACAACATATCTGATTTTCTAAATCTGAAGAAGAAGAATAAAATCTCTCAATATTTAACATTCACTTATCCTAATGGAATTATTTACAGATACAGAACTAAATGTACACAGAGCTGCTTGCAAAATTTGAGTCTTGTTTAAAAGGTAAAACCAGATTGGAATGCTTTCATATTTCTAGAATCTTGTGAGGGCTGTACCAGTTGAAGCTTGCTTAGGCCTCCTAAAATAAATGAAAACTACCAAGGGAGCCCAGGAACTAGTGCCATGCTGCAGGAACACAGCAGAGGAGCACACTGACATCAAGCCTGCTCCCCGACCTGCGCTCTGGATCCACACTGTGACAATGTTCACCTGAGGCTTGGCTGCCTATAAATCTAGTGCTGTCTCAGGGCACATCATCCTGTGGGAGGGGATCCATGACTGGCTTTGCCTGATAACAGCCCCTGGCACCATCATACGGGTCAAAGGAATAAATACGAGTGGATTCTGGTGACAGTTTGCATGCCTATCCATGATACCAGAGGATCACGCCTGAGCTCTCTGTAGCTTCTTTCTGCACAGACAAGTCACAGAAATTATTCAAAGCCTATGCTCAAATGTGTCTATATGATATGAACTCAACAGAATTTAGATGGGCTCAGATCTATCCCTCACAAACAAACACAGGTGAAACCAGAGCTGCTTCTCTCCAGGCTACATATACAAAGTTGAAAACTACATTCCCTTCTTACAGTTCTGATCCTAACTAACTTTGCTTTATTCCCCTATTATCCACATTTCAGAGAACTTGTGAGCACTTCACGTTTTCTGGATGCTATTGAATTCCATAAATGTAACAAATAGTTCCTTATACATTGGTGAACTAATTTCAGATTTTGAGCATACATTTCTATAAAAACATGTTAATTACACATTTGCCAATGTCATATATTTAATATATGAGATAAAGTAACTGTATTTATAAAGAAAAATTAATCCACAGCTTATTAAAATAGGCATTTCAAAGTAGTTGGGATCATAAAAAAATAAAAATACTGTGCTTTACCTGAAAGTAGTTTTCCTGGTAGCTCCATTTTATAAAAGTTAATAACACACTTACAAATTTGTATCCTAACTTGGGAGCTTGGCACTCTCATCAAATAACCTGTCAGAAACAGGAAAAAAAAAAGTAATTTACAAACATTATAATTTTTTTAGAAAGTATTTTTAACACTTCTCTTTACAGCACTTATTATTTCCTTTGGTCATACCCCTTACAAATTTGTAATTTAATGCAAATTTTGATTATAAAATATTGAAGGGACAGAGACTCCCACACTGAAGAGGACAAAGGGGTCTTGGAAGAGTAGCATAAGTTTAATAACAAAGTTATCTTCTCTGCTTTACGGCTACAGACTCTTATAAGAGACTGGATGGTATTCCAGAAATTGTGGAATTCTAAAGAAAGCTACCACACTAAGCTGTTGTCATCACTGCCATGTCAGAAACTCTGCTCCTAGCAGTTATGAAATCAAGGGAGCACAGAAAGAGATCTTTTCCCACAAGATAATTTCATTGACAGCTACCAGTGCCTAGTATGGACAATATAAACCACCTTTCAGATTTTAGTGGTTTTTTGGACATGTAACTCTGAAGAGAACCTGTAACTACCTGAAACCAGGTGGTCGTTCTTCTGTCTACCTGGATCTGTGAAAATAAAAACTTCTAAAAGTATTTTTTTACCCATTGGAAAGATAATTCTTTTTTCCATGAGTGACAGGCTGATTGTGCTACCTTTCTACCATTTAAATCTTACTATTAAGTGAGCTGATATATCACTCTATTCTGAATCCTTTCTGACCTACAGTGCTTACAGTATTTTTTGTTGAAAATCAGAAATGTGACATGCAAAAAGATGTAAAAGGGTCGTAAAAAGATATTTTGGTATTAAGAGGTCCAGTGACATTAAAATATGATTTTGACACCTTTTCCTCAACAGCACTCTTAAAACATATTTCTGAAACATAGACGCTCATGGCTCATATGCAGCAGGAGGCTGAAGCCAGAAACTACTACTCCTAGTAAGGCATGGCATTAAACTGCCTTGCATTTTGCCTTTGTAGGTGATAGGTCTCAGGCTTTTGGGTTTTGAAGGCTTGAGCTCGGAGTCAGAAATTACTGTTTCTCACTTGTGTCTTCCATTTGGTTTCAAAGAAGCAGGAAGGACACATGTTCCTCTTATCCCAGGTTTCAGTGTTTATAGGAACACACGAATTTCTCAGATCAAAATGAAATGAAAGAGGCTATATTCAGGTTTAGTTCTTCATCTGTACTGATAAACTTATCTCACTTAGCTTTTAACAGTGGCAAATAGGTAATTCTGCTAGCTAATCTTCACGTTAGCTGCACAGCAAAGTGAGAATGGTTTCTAATACTAAAAAGCAGGGAGGACTGAATGAATAATTAAAAGAAATTACCTACATTTACTAAGAAGGTAACAAGAAATTAAAATCATGCTAATAATACAGTTGATTTTATTGTGGCATATCAGGTTCCACTCACCCAGTTGTGCAATGCATTTTGAAACTTTAGTGGAATAGTTTACTTCATCAGATGATTTCTTTTTTTGAAACGGTAACCTGCAAAATGGAATTTAAAAATATTAAAACTATGTTTTAATCAAGTCACAGGAAAAGCTCAACAGCTTTTTTCTTCTTCCTTGATAATTTTTGCAAATAAGGACAATGAACACATTCTTTGCAATGCTGATTCTTCACTGAAAGTTCCAGGTTCATAATCTGGCAATTACATGTTGGACATTAGCGCTACACGTCCATAGGTAATATTTTCACAATGCATAGATAATGAAACAAGAAATGCTGAATAAACAAATGTCATTTAAATGTGGAAGATAAATCCTGGAAGCTAGGCACTATCAGGCTATTGCAGAGCTAGGTTATATACTGACACATGCAGAGGTGGAAAAAAACTGGATCACATCTCTGGGCAAGACCTGTTGAAATGGATAAAAGTAAAACCAACAAGCTGACTCCAAATAGCCCAACAACAAATTTATTTTTAAAAAACAGGATACTAAGAAATATTCAATGGCATTTTTAAAATACTCAGATATGATATAAACATGTAATTGCTAAAAACTATCTAACAGTAAACATTACAATATTATGCTGAGGTCTCTGCACCGCACACTGTGGAAGCAGCTTTCCGGTACGTTTACCTCTGTAAACACTGCCAAAGAAAAATAAAGGAGAGAGCAAATAATGGAAGAAATGTAGGGGAAGGTGGGGGAGGGAAAAACAGACATTGGAAAAAAAGTGGGAAGAAGACTGGTAAAGAGAAGCAGTTATGAAAGAGTGGAATATTTTACTACAGGAGTTCATGTATCTGAAATTAAACTGTGAAAAACAGTCTCTGCCTCTAGTTATAGACTTCTCTGTCATATGAAGTAGCAGTGAATTGTGGTGGAATTTCCATAATACAGAAATTAAATCAAAACCCAAGGGTGCAATTTTCCAAAATATATTCATTGCAAAACCCACAACTATTGCTGAACTGCTCTAACAGACGAAAAGTCTCACAGCTACATTTTATTGACTTCATACACTCATTCTCAGTTTTGTCATGCTTCTACCAAATGCCAAAGAAAATGAAACTGTGATGTACCTTCTCATTCTCCACTGTGTGGCAGCAAAGCAAAGCAGTACAACTGATGGTGCTCTAGGGAACTAAAAGATTCAGTTGATAAGTTCTATGTTTATTAAACCTAACAGCCGAGAGGAAGCCATGTATTTGAATATCTGTTTTACCATGTCACTAATTTTCTATCTGACAGGTTTTTTTAATCCTTTTTCTCTTCATTTGTAATTAAATACAGAAGTAACTGTAGTTACAAACATACTGTAAGTAATTTTACTGAATTATTGAGGAGAAAACTACTGACAATTGTGCGTAACACCTAAATTCTATTCTACGGATTATTTAAGGTACAGTATGACAATGAAGATGCCCAAAATTTCATGCAACACATTTTTAAAGTAAATATAAATCCTACATCCTCCAATTACTGTGGTTTGTTCTCTTCTGCAATATGGTTTGTAATTTGGTAAAGCTTACCTTCAAGTACTAAAGTGTCTTTGTGTCACCCTAGATTATAAACTCACTTAGGGAACTTGTCTGAAACAGCAAAACTTACCTCAGCACTACTTGGATGGTGAATCTTCTGAGGTCAGCAGTCCCAGAATGACTTAGGCAATAAGACACATTCAGTAAGTTTTGAATGATGTAATACCTAGCTCCACAGATACTGAACTGCTAAACTGGATCCCTCCTTCACGTCAAAGAGAAATTTGACACATGGAAAACATAGTTCATAACAAGGAAAGGTGATATAAAGGATACCTTGCAGATACAGGTGTTCGTAGATAGATTCTGTATGGATACGTCACTTGCCTTAGAAAATGTATAAACATGTTAATAAGCAGTGTTTAAATCTCTAAAAGAGGAGTGGAAGTACTTACCCAAATAATTTAATAAGTTCACATAAAGGCTCAGAGAAAGTTTCTCGTTGCTTCATTTTTTCTGAACACAGGTTAAGAATTTTGATGACTTGTTCTAAATCCTTAAGGGGCTTTTAATGTGAAGTTAAGGAAATCAGATAGTCTGTACTGCTATGCATCAGAAGAAAAAGCTGAAAATTGTATTCAATGTTGAATGTATGCTTCAATGACATGACCAAGAAAAAACAAGACCAATGCTTTCAAAGTTAGATGTCTAAAAGAAGCATGTGAGTCAATACTGAGGCATTTCGAAGCAGCCCTACTTTTACAGAAGCATAACTTCTGCAGATATGATTTAGGTGTCTTAGCTGAACTCACCAGAAGTTCAGCACTAAATTTCTAAAACTGAAGGATGAAAAGTTTTTACATCCCGGTGTCAGATTTACCTGTCTAAATTCTTAGACAGCCTTGTGGTATTTAAATTGTTTTCTACTCTAGTCCCAAGTGATTAAGTGAAGTTTGAAAATCTGGACCCAAAAACATACTATCTATTTTAGGGTAGAGGCACAAAATCAAAACTGAACAAATAACTGAGACTGAGAAAATACTACCAATCCACTGACTCACAGAAACTTCCTGTAAGTACTTTGCCATAGCTCAATTTTGAAGTAATGTGAGAGCTCAAATCATTGTGCAATTAGCTGAACTGTATGAAATTAATCACATTTTTCCATATGCCCACACCCTTCCTAGTACTTCTGATTACTCCATTTGTACTGTAACCATGAAAATAGTTTCAGATAAATTAGTTTGACTTCAATTTTTTTAAAATGCCTCCTTACTGGAAGCCACTGCTATTTTATTTGCTGCTTCTTAAATAGTGATAATTATTGTGCTTGTCTATTCTGACTGGAAAGTACACAAATTACATTTTGGACATTTTCCACCACTGTACAGGTGAGATCCCTCTATTGAATTTTGTGGTACATGAATCTAATATCCAAGAATCTTGCCAATCTACCAACCCTGGCTGAGTGTGCACAAGGAGGCCAATGACAAGGATGTATGTGAACCATCCCTGGTCTCCATGCTTCGCAGAGAAGTCAGAGTATTACCATATAAAAAACACCATGACTTCAGAATTCTACAGTGGCAAAAAGGATACAATCCCGTTTTCAAAATGCTTGACTACCTTCTTGAGAGTTTTCAGCTGCTCTTTTTCCAAATCTTTCTTAAGTAAAAGAATGAAAAGCAGGTTTTAATTGCAGTTTGCCTCGGAACATTAAATGATTATGTTTATCCCCTTTAAATGAAAGTGGAAACCAAATTAAAAAATCACAAGACACAATGAAATTCTGAAAGTACTTTGCAGCAGAATTAACTCCTTGATCAAGTTTCATTTCTAAGTATGAAATCTGTTCTCTTGTAACTGAAGAGGCTTTTTAAAACTCTTGTTCAAATGTGTAGGTTCTTTCTCTTAAATTCTTTGGGATTCTGTGGAAAGCAACTGAGAAAACCAAACCCATGTCACACATGACAGAAACGTGTACACATGTAGATCTAAGTGGTTTAGAATGCTCTGTGCCACTAGGAAACAGCATTCAAATTCAAAGCTGAAAACAACTGAAGTGAGGATATGTCAGGGTGTGTCAGGGATGTGCAGTGTTCATTCCAGTGCTTCTGAGTGCCTGCAATTTGAGGCAGGCCAGGAAATTGTTTCAGGAATCTACAAGCTCAGAATCCTTTCGACATATTATCATATATCTTATGCTCTCTATAGAAGCAGTAAACAGTATCACCCAGCACGTTTTTCTTCAGTCAGTAAGTTTATTCTATCAGCTCTGCATCAAAAAAAGGGAGGGGAGATACCTGAACTACTTATCTTTGGGGCATTAACTTAAAATGTGCTAGGTTTAATCGAATTCTTGTTTTAAGAATATAGATTATCTGTATTTTGGATCAAAATTAACTGATGGTTTAGTGAATTGAATCTGCCAAAACATCTTGTGGAGACCAAAAATAGTCTGTGGAAGCCCATGAGATGCTGCTTTCCTGCGTGCCTAAGCAGTCATATTTTTTCTTCAAAAGTGAACTTGGTATATTTCTCCGTCATCATCTCCCTGGAGAATTGTTTGCAGTTAACTTGGGAAATTACATAAATTCTTTACATACTTTCTATAAAGTTGTATGTATTTCTGTTTCTCAGTTGTAGGTTCCAGTACTCTAAACTCAGATGAGCTAGAAATTTTGCATGTCTAGTTTTCAAATGCACATGCTTTTGTATTTTTTTTTAAGTGCCTGTGCGAAGCCATGCTGGATTTTACCTCTCCCTATATATATGTGTATGTTTTAATATAAAAACAGAACTGATACTATTTTCTATTACAATGACCATCTTTAGAAGTGTTCAAATACCAGAACAAATACTCAGCTTTGTGCTCTGTAGCTTCAGCCACCTGTGCTGCATATAATAAACTCATCTGGATTTATTTAGTGCAGGTACCAAAGCAACTGTTATAAAACATTTGTCTATGCCCCATTACTACCTGTGTAAGTGGGATAACGAGCTATCGGGGTTACTTACAGAGTCCGAACCTTCGAGTAGTTTGATGACGTGATCCAAATCCACTGATCTTAACTGTGTATCCTGAAAAAGTCACACTTTAAACTGTTTGTTTCTTTGCTTGGTTTTTTTTTTTTTTTTGAGATTTATGTTTAAAGGTGCTTAAACCTTAAATCGTGAAAGAGCCGCGTTGAACCGACATGAATTTCTCCAGGGATAGGTAAATCGAGGCTCTGTGCGGAGCACAGACCAGGGCTTGTTCTCAGCCCGACGAAGTGGCCTGGCCAAGGCAAGGCAAGGCAAGGCAAGGCAAGGCAAGGAAGGGCAGGGCACGGCATGGTACGGCACGGCAGGGCAGGGCAGGGGCTCCTGGCCGGAGGTGACCCTGCCCAAGGGAGAGCTCACCTGGGCGGTGTCCGAGGCTTTCCTGCACCGCTCCCCGCCGCTGCGCGGGGAGCCGGGCCCGGGGAGCGAGGGGCCGCCCGGCGGGGGGTTCGACCCGGGGCAGGGAGGACATGGTGCGCCCGGCCGCGGCGCCAGCGCGGCCCGCCGTTGCCATGGCAGCGGGGCGCCCTCCTCACGCAGCCGCGGCCCGGCCCGGCGGGGCCGCAATGCCGGGCCCTGGGACCGCCGGGCCCTGGGACCGCCCCGCCCCGCCGCGGCGTCGGGAGCTGGGCCCCCACTGGAACGGAGTTTGGAGGGAGAGCCTGGTCGATCAGTAACGTCTAATCGTGAAAAAAACTACCAGGGGAGACCACTTAGATAAACCCCAGACGGGACAGTCCTGCCTGGGGTAGCCTGGCTGCGGGGAAGAGGAGGAAAGGAACCTTTTCTCTGCATAGACCAATACAAAAAAAGGAATAAAGGCTGGGACAGAAGCACATGGAGATATGACTATGTTCCACAGTGAGCAGGTGTGGGAAGCTTAGTTGGCAGCCGGGATTCGTAGATGACACACCTCTTGGGCTCCTCACTTTACTTTCCCTTAATAGGATTTGGATACACTTTGGACAAGTTGCACATAAGTAACTTTGGATATGCACATACCCCAAGTCTTCCACTGCAGGCACTGTTGCTACCAACCTCAGGTTCCATTAACAAATAATTAACTACTCTGATTCCAAAGAAACATTTGAATATGTGAATAAATTTATTAAATGCTAATATGGATGTTTGAATCTCCAGACAGCTTTTATAGGAAAAGGATTGATAACAGAAACAAGGAAGAAACCTTTATGGCTCTGACTGTAACCAACACAGTTCTTATTTTCATTCTTTCCAGCTTGCATTCTACACCTCTCCCATTTCATACCTGCCTTCTTCAGAAGTGATGCATATCATGTTTAATACTCACATGCATCATAGAGCTCTCTTTCCATCAAAGGGAAAATACACAATACCACATATTTTGTATTTGTATATACACACAAATATCCATCCACTCTCTGTATTTAGTAGAAATTCAACTCCAAAATGACAGCAAAAATATAGCCTAGCATATATAGGATTCTAATTTAGAAAATGCTATGGCCCCTTTGAGGTGCAGAACATCCCAAGTTGTGATCATAGGAACACAGGTCATACAAAGATAGGACCTGCTGGTCATTATGTAGTGCCTTCGCCTGATGTGATAATGCAGCTGCCAGTCTTGGAGCTGGTGTCTGACACTTTTCATCCATCCATGTACACACATCTCTCCATTACTCTAACCATTTTACTGGCCCTTCCATGTTCTAATTAAACATTTGTTTCTGCGAACGTTCTGTTTTTTATCTGGGCTTACGCTGGATGGAACAAGATTCTCTATTAAGCATCTGAGATTAATTGTACTGACAATGCTTATATGTCTGCAGGCAGTTAACAATGAACAAATCGGAATAAGTTTGTTTTTTTTTTTGCTTGGTGCCTAGATAGTAACTGAAGTTGTATAAGCTGAAGTTTTTAAGTTTATTAAAAAAAAAGAAGCACTACCATTTATTTTCATTGTAGCACTACCATTTATTTTCATTAAGTGATTTGAAATTTTGTTGCTTGTGTTTTGAATGACAAATGTATAGAGAACATACATAAATTGGGCAACTTAGTCTGTAAATTATAAGCTTAGGTCACGTGCCATTTGTTGGTTCACTGTTCCAAAGATCATATTGCAAAGCTCCATTTGCTCACTGTGCACCTTATTCAAAATTAAGCTTTTAAAACTTAGGATGAAAGCTACATGTGCAAGTTTGACTACAGGGATTCTGCTGCCCTTGGCAAATGGCAAATGTCCCATCCTCAAAAGCCTGCAATCAACTGTGAAAATATTTACTTAACAGTTTTCTGTCCCAATTAGGCTTATATTGTGTTTTTATCACATCTACCTCTTCCATTGGTAATAGATAATATTTGAGACACCAAAGCCTTACTTCTGAGAGTTTTGAATTTTAAGACTTACAAATGTTAAGAAATATGTTTAAAAAATATTTATGTAGAGAGGATTTTTGTTTTGATTGAGGACAAACTATTTTGGTGTGAAGACACAGTTCAGCAGACTTTGTTCTTGAGGCAAACTTAAATCCCAAAAAAACCACAGGACTGTGTGTAGGACACGGCTGTGTGTTAGAAGATCAAAATTCCAAATCTAGGCCTGCCATTTATCTCCTGCTGACTTTGCTGAATGAATTATTTCCTCTACCCCTCTGAGTTTGCTGTCTTAAGAAATCATGTTGCAAGCTTTTGAAGGACTATTACTCAACACAGGATACACCTTTCATGTGCTGCATTGGGGGTCTTCAGCTCTAGTCAAGTGATATCCTTTCCCTGGCTATATTGAACCTGTAGACTGCCCAAAGCCACCTGTACTGTTTACCAAATATGACACTGAGGTCTTTATAGTACACAAATCAGAGTCTTTTTAAGAATTAGTCTGTTGACTCCTTGACTTCCCTCTTCTTCTTCTTTTTTTTTTTTTTTTTGGTCAGTTCTGCCAGACCTCCTGTGTTTGATGTTCACAGAAAAAAAAGGAAAGACCTGCAAGGTGGCTGGCAGTAGACGCACCCTTAACCTGTAAAGTCAACAGAGCTTCCAACATCTGAATTTACCTGCTTATACTATTAAAGTACAGTGTTCAGGTCACCCAGGTCACTGGGTGGTATGGATTTGAGGGGAACTCTCACACTGATTGTTATTATTGTAAGGAAACCCACTAAGTCACAGGAGACAACTCAGGCTCTTGTACAAGGTACGGCTGGACAAAGGTGTAAGTTTGGGGCCCCAGCTGCTGGTGTAGTATCAACATTCAGTAGAACAAGCACTGAGATAGAGAGATGCACAAACACATTAAATATTTTGAATTTTAAAAATACCTACATTCCATTTGGGAATCTGGGAAGGCTATGTAACCTAATGTGAAAGCAATGCAAATGCTGCTAGCTCCACTAACTCATGCATCTTTACTTCTCTGAACTCAGAACAGTTTACGCTGCTGATCTATAGCTGAGCAGGATTTTACCTCTCATGTATTGTTTTCCTCTTTCCTTTTATGGTGGCATATGTCTCTTTGGAAAAAAAGTTATGTATTTCCATATGAAGGACTGCAAAGTGCTTCACCTGTTTGTCTCGTTTAAAGAGTATTGCTTTCTCATACACACAACCAGACACCTGGCAAACTCACTTCAACCCAGCAGTCTCACCATGGCCAAACTTTTTGTTTGTTGAATGAAAAGTGGACTGAATATATCCTGATAGTACTGTAGTGTTCACTTGTGTGTTCTGAAAGTATGGAGCATATCTTACAGCAGGATATGGAATATAGCTATCCAGTGTGTCTGTGTGAAAAATCTGTTATCCAGTTATTGAAAAAGAAATAAATTGCCCCTTAGAGTATTTTTATGAACTCACATTCAAGTTTTATCTCTCAAAGAAAATGTTTATCAGAGCACCCATGTATTAGAAAGAAACACAAGCTAAAAATTATTTTGCATAAGCACAGAAGAAAAAGCAAAATACCTTACATTGATTTTTATTGATTTTTGTGTAAAACACAGTCTGTGGAAAATAGATAAGAGCATTACTAATAATTTATAATAGCCCTGTTCAGAGAGACAGCACAAACAGTCTGACAAACACAACTACAAAGAGAATATTACACATGGGAGACATATTATGCTCACTGAAAGACACTGTCAGCAAGGCATGAGAAAAAATATATAATGATAGAGATCATTGTTCAAGTCAGTTCAATGTGTCACTTATTTTAAAGGCTGTAACCTAATTAATTAAAGCAGTATCATATAACGATTCAATATCAGTACTGCAACATTACTCATTATATTAACAGAAGATACTACAGGATGAACAGCCAAGAAATCAAAACCTTGTGTATTAGGAGATGCACTGTCTGAGAGAAGTTATGCATGTGCATCCATTACCACTGCATATATGAAAATATTATACCGAAAAAAATCTATCTAATTTTTATGCACCTGATATATCTAACTTTGAGAAGAAAGCTGCTTCCTAACTATATTCATACCTGTGAAATTTATAGCCACTTGGGAACTTATTACCTTATAGTAATCAATAATTTCCTTTAGTGCTAGTTGGGCAGCTAATACCATATAGACACAAACATACAGGCACGCTCTTTTATAGGCAATTAATGCCAAATAAAAATATGAATGTACTTTCTCATGTTCGCACATCATATAATTCACAATGTTGGAACAAAAAGTTAAATGTGGCACCAATTCACAGTAACCATTACCACAATTGAGAGAACTTGCAAAACAATTACCAAATAATTAATCTCTAAATAATTCAGGAACATGGGTACTTAATTAACTTGTACATAGTTGCCACAGTTAACAGAATTGTAAGATAAAATTAAGGACACATGTCTACTTTAGACAATGTTAACAAAGAATACCTTAATATCCATAGAAAACAACCTGTTGCTAAATACATTTTACAACATGATGTGTACAGTTTTGTACCACATATTAAGCACTACGTTTTTAAATGTACAGTAATGAATAGAAATAAAGCTATTTCATTGCTTATTTTCATTAGGCAGCTAAGCAATTTATATAAAGCTACACAAAAATATTTTTCTAGCTGGCTATTCCTCAAAATAGGTATTTATTCTCCTAAGTAACTAGGATGTCTACATTAATTTAGTTGTTTATATTTAGGCAATCAAAACTAAACTATTAGTCTCAGGTCTTTTTCCAGTGAGAAGTCCTAAGGTAAGTTCTTCTATAGAGATCAATATGTTTGGTCACATGAATAAAGATCCCTTTTGTGACTAAACATAAGCATGATACAATGTGTGATAAATACGTGAGCATCATTTTACCTTCAGACTTAACAGTGTCTTGTTAAAGTGAATTGGTCCTTAAAGAACATTACAAAATATTAAATCACAAGTCAACATGTTATTCCAGTTAGAAGTAAATACATGACCTAACAGGAAATCATATATATTTTTTGTAGCACAAATATTTCACAAAATGTCTTCATATATTTGATCTAAAAATATTATCTATTTATTAATACTTCAATATTTCAACCTTTCAAGTAACATATAAAATTAAAACACATTTTTAATTTTCTACACACAGTTTGAAAAAAGGAATGACACATCATTATTCTCTCCAGACACCTTTGGCAGTTTAAAATTTAACAGTTTAAACATTCTTAAAGAAATTTAATAAGGAAATAACTTTTTGCATAGGAAAGAGGGCCAATACATTTCTGTATATACTGTCAGTGGTTGTGTTACAGTACAATATATATATGGACTTTGACAGTAATTTTCATTTAGAACAGTATCTTAGTTCTACAACATTATCACTATTGCACCAAAATAATTAGATAAGTGTAGGGAACATGACTACTACACATTCCACAGAAGTGTAAAATTGCTATAAAAGAAGAGCAGCATATTTAATTTTGAAATGTAGTTAGATTGTTAATGGTAACAGTTTCTTCCCTAAATCTGTTCAGAGGTACAAAATTCTGCTGTCAGTTATACCATCCCATTCTAGTGATTTTAATCAGGTTTCATGCACAGGACTGGGGTAGAATGTAGCACGGTATTTATCCCATTAAAATTCTCCAAGACTTTGTGTACTCTAAGACTTTTTAAATAAACTTTATTTAAAGGATTGAAGCACAATGCCTCAACTTTTTGTGGTTCCGCTCTGCAATAATGGAGTAGGAAACAGTCCAGGAACTTCAATCCTGCAAGCCTTTCAAGAAATAGACAGCTTTTGGTACTGGAATGTATTTACAGACAAAGTAAGTTAGAAATTGCAATTGTCACTTGTTCTTAATTTTTATGTGAAAATCTCATTTGTACTGGTTTAGGGTCTCTAGCAGTGACAGGTTTTTCACTTAATGTCTAGAATGTTTGATAAAATAGTATTGTACTTGTGTATCACTAAAGTATCACTGAAATAGCTGCATATTGGAGGAGAAACTATAAAATAAGTACTCTGAAACAAACTGATTTGGTTTTGGAAAAAATAAAGAATGCAAACATTCTTTATTTATTTGATAGTTTTACTGAACTTTTTTTTTTCTTTTTCTTTATTTTTCTGTGAAAAAATGGGAAACTTTAAAATTTCTTAAAAGGTTTGATAAATTTTTGGAGGACATACCTATGAAATACAGTGATCCAGAGGCAGCACCTGTCTCAAATAACTCCTAAAGAGGCTGAGAGGTTATCCCAGGAAAAAAAGTCACTGGACATATGCTTTCTTTTTGGAAACATCTGTTACTTGTCAGCTATTGGAGACAAGTCTCAAAGACCTTAGCCTGACCAATTATATCTGTTATTATCATTTACTTTCAAAAAATGGTGAAATAAAATTATTTTTTTTCCTTCCAATTGATTCCATCCTCAAAGCTTATAAAGGAGGATAAATCTGAGCTTTCCAACTATTTGAAATTGAAAATCTGTGAATTGAAAAAGGTATTAAATTTCTGTTGACACATGAAACATATAGTGGATTTTTTTTTCCCCAAAAAAATGTCTTCACAAACCTCCATTTTCAAAAAGAATTTACTGACCTCTCATTTGATACAAAACCTGTTTAAAGACATGTACAAATGCTTTAATTCTGGAAAAAAAGAATGCAAATATTTTAGTTTTCATCTCTAGATTTGAACATGCTTAAAATGAAAGAATATTCCACTGTCTCTCGATTTGCAGCAAGTATACAGAATATACACAGGCTTGATGTGCAACTTGGGGTAACTGGGACACTAGAATGAAAATACAATTGTTGCCAATATTTTGAATTTGAAATGAAATTAAGAACAACTGACATGAACTCTTTAGCTTTAGGTTGGTGTAACTGGGGGCAGAGTTTGATTCTAGAATATTCTTTTTCTGTGGAGCTGTTGGTTTCTCTACAGGCAGAGATAATGAGATTACAGGACTAGTGATGTTTAAGAATAAATTCAAGCTTAAGTACTGTATATTTCTGATGTATGATATTGATTATGACAAATTCTTCCAAAGTAATAAATAATAAATGAAGGCTCATCTAAGAAAATCAGAGATCCTAAACAGTGCAAATATAGATAAGGAAAATAGACTTTCATACAAGTAAAGAAAATTAGGACTAAATACACATTCTGATCCACTGAAATAAAAGTTTTGCCAATTAAGCAGGAGTAGCCTGAAGGTATGAGTTGAGTTTGGCTATTTTGTTAGAGAAGAGTAATTACTACTGACAGCAGTAGTAATAAATAATTGTGAATGCTATTTAGAATCCATCAGGAAATGCAAATGCCAAGTTTTAGAGATAAAATAATTTTTAAGTATAAGAATAATAATTTTGTTTCTCAAAACTTCAGGCATATTCCAGAGACACTCATTGTAAAAGTTAGACCTTTATATAAAAATAGAAGATTGGATTTGCACAAAAAGATACTAAGAATTTAAGACACACTCTGGGAAATTCATACGTAATAACAGAAACTCCAGTGTAGACACATACAGAACATGAGTATTGTGATGCTTCCAACATACTGGAAGTTTCACAGTGAAAATGGATTTTTATTGTTGCTGAATTCTCAGCTTTTCTTTTTGTTTTTAAAATATTTCCTGATATTTCAAAATCATTCAAAAACCAAAAACTAGTTACTTGCACACATATCCTTCTATAATTGTATAGCATGTTTTAAGTCTTCATTATGTAATGCATGTAAATAAAGAGATGCCAAAGGTCTAAAATCCTATGTAATACTTTGAAAAAAATTTATGCTACTAGTACAATACCATTTGCTTACAAGATGTACAATCACACCATAATTGAAACTGGGTTTGCATATTCAAATCATGGAATGGTGTAAAGCCACAAAGAAATAAATAAAACTGTACATGTGCAATACACTTGACCAAGTGCAAGGTGCTGCACCTGGCTTGGGACAACCACTGGTATCCACACAGGCTGGGGGATGGAGGGATCCAGAGCTGCCCTGCTGAGGACTTAAGGGTGTTGGTGGATGAGAAGCTGGACGTGAGCTGGCAAGGTGGGCTGACAGCCCAGAAAGCCAATTGTATCCTGGGCTGCACCAAAAGCAGTGCAGCCAGCAGGGCAAGGGAGGTGATTTCTGTCCCTCTACAGACACCACCTGCAAAGCTGCATCCAGCTCTGCGGTCCCTGGCATGGGAAGGACAAGGAGCTGTTGGAGCGAGTCCAAAGGAGGGCCACCAAGTTGCTTAGAGCAATGGAGCACCTCTCCTATGAGGAAATTGGGATTGTTCAGCCTGGAAAAGAAAGGGCTTGGGGGTGACCTTATAGCAGCCTTCCAGTACCTGAAGGGAGCCTACAAGAAAGCTGGAGAGGGCAGTGGCGTGTAGTGACAGAACAAGAGGGAGTGGATTCAAACTGAATGAGAGTAGGTTTAGATTGGTTATCAGGAGGAAATGCCTCACTGTGAGGATAGTGAGACACTGGAACAGGTTGCCCAGGAAGGCTGTGGATACCCCATCCCTGGCCAGTGTTCAAGGCCAAGTTGGAAGGGGTTTTGAGCAACCTGGTCTATTGGAAGGTGTCCCTGCCCATGGCAGGGAGGTTGGAACCAGATGATCTTTAAGGTCCCTTCCAACTCAAACTGTTCTGTGATTATATGATTCTGCGATCATTACAAATTAATTTGTTTCAAAACATGATTATGTCCTAAATTATTTATCTATATTCTGAACTCAGTAACAGAAGTCTGGTTTTACTAGAAGAAATACTGCCCAGAAAATGTGGTATTAATAAACAGCACTCTGACGCATATGCTCTAAGTCAAAGAAGTATCTGAAAAGCATAGTTATAATAAAATACTGTTGTGATGTAACTGTGGAAAGGAACATTAAAAAATTTTTGATTTCATAATAATCTGCTCTCTGTAATTCAAAACAAAAATATTTTTGTAGTTATCAGAAGTAATAGTCATCCAGTTTCAAACTTCTCATGGTTTGGTAGTATCATAGCTTGTACCATATGCCAAGCAAGTGACTTTACTCCTACTTAACTTCTAAAAATACAAGTTTATGACAAAAAAACCCAAACGTGTACAACAGTGATAACAAATATCATCACATTACAGTTATCCTTTCTGGGGAGAGATGTGGAACAGACCCACTTACTTCTTCTATAACATGGCTTTTCTCCCATCCTCTTCGAATTCTCCTCAGTTTCCTACTTACACATGGCAAAAGTAAAATGATCTTACCCAGAATTACAATGGAAGGCAGAACAAGGGCAAGAACAAAATTTGGTGGTGTATAAAATCTGTAATACTCTTCTTCAAAAGCTCTTTTCCATCCGTAAATCAGTACATGGAAAGTACTTATAACCAGAGCAACGTATCCAAGTGTTGACTTTGAAAAAAAGAGAAAACAGGGGAAAAAAAGAGATATAATAGTACTCAGTCCTTCATCTGACAGCTCTAACCCATTATTTTAACATTTATTAGACATCATGTTAAAATCTCTTACCTATTCACTATATTAAATTAGCAATATGTGGTTGTAAGTTCACATGTTCTGAAAATCACAGACTGAACTGAGCACTGATTTACAATGTATCTCTGCTAACATCTATAGGCCTTTCAGTCAAAACTGAAATGATGTCTGCCCAAATCCTAAGTAATGGAAGTCAACTTCAGGATATGTATGCAAATAAGGAACAACTCCAGTGTAGTTACTGGAACAACATCCATTGTGATTGGAAATTAAGTTTCCCGTTTCTTAACTATGAGAATAGATCACTTCCAAGATGCCTTATTATGGAACAATACAATTCTTCTGGAAGGGATATGGGCCTAACACTGCAGATTTTTATCACTCTGAGATGTGCAGCTTACTTCTTCCTTACAAAGGCTTGCATCCACTTGTCTGACATTAGCATAAACCATGCCTTACTTTTCTCCATCAGCTGTTCCCAACTGGCTAATGGGAATATCTGAACTGCAGGCCTTGGGCATAACAGCACAAAACAATGATGCAGTTTATCATAAACAGGCAGTGCTAGATGAAAGGTGAAGCAGAAGGTTCCCACAGCACCCTGCAGAGGACCTCTTACCATGGAATCTAGAGTATGCCACAGAAGGTGGTGATAGTAGGGGTCACTATTTCTGTGAATCTGCCTTTTTAAGGACCCTGTAGTTGTAATGCTCTGAAGACTTGATAATTATTAAATTGTCAAATTTCAATTAAATACTTAATAAAGTATTAACCTTAACTTTCCCAAATCATGATAAAAAAAGACTACTATTCTTTTTGGCCCAAACTGATGTAATGACTAACTTGGTTGGGAAACATTTATAGAATATTATTGAAACAGAGAAAGAATATTAAGAAAGGTAAGCAGCTACCAAGGTATTGTTTAATTCCAGTACATGAAGACACAAAGAAAAATGCAGCCTAAAGGTCTATAATAGATAGTGAAAGAAATAATTGCATCTACTTCAAGATTAAGCGATTTCTAGGGAAAGGAGAATGTCTGAGCTAATACTTTTGCAAGGATTCACAGATATAATGGTATAAAAGGAAAATACTTTTGTTAATTTCTTGGGATTGGCACCCTGTTGACTTGGCAATATTTATGCACCTTTTTTGCCAATGGTTTCAGGGCCTGGTTGTTAAACTTTAGATATGCTGTACACTTCTTTTTTAAAAAGAACAATTTGCTGCCAAAATATTCCATAGGAAACACTGAGAGAAATACTTGTAGATATGAAAACGGCATAGGCGGTATCTGAATGGAAGCTCTGGTAAGAAGTTTGGACAGCAAACAATACTATCAAACCTGATGCTTTAATATGTTATTGCAGATTTTTGCTGGTATGACTGTCCTGAATTCATAGTTGTTATAACACTGCCAACAGGGAGAAGGCCACAAGTGAATCATATCCCTCACTTCTTCATCAGGATTAGTGATGAAAACTATAACAATTCTTGAAAAAGAAACAAAAGGGAAATCTTACAGAGTCATTTCCCTTTATTTTTTTAATTTTAGTGCTTATTTAAACTCAATTTGCAAGCTCTAGTTTTGAGATATCTATACAAGTCTTTCTATCTAATGGCAGAATAGAAGCTAAGAAGTACATCAGTATATTTTGAACTAACAACACAAGGACAAGAAAAACATACGATGCACCTTTATTAAGTTCTTTTTTTTTTGCCCTGTGGCATGCTTCTTTGAAGTGGTGATAGGGCATGTGTTACTGTGCACTGGACAATTTCAACCACACATCTAATAATCTAACAAAGACATTCCTATAGGAGCTTCTGTCAGCTACTAATGCTATCTTCTTCTACCAGTCCCTTAATTACTGCCACCAGGCACTGGATGGTAACTTCTTTAAGAGTAGAGGACTTCTGAAAGCAGCAAGAAGCAATACTTTTTCTTCACTGGTAAATTCACATGGGACAGAGAGCAGCAACATCAGTTGTAAATCTTGGGAACCCTCTGCCTAGGCTCTAGGATGGCTGCTGGGAAAAGGGGGAGAATATCTTTGGTTGTTTTGCTTGCTTATCTTCCATAATACTGTGTTTCCTGAAAGCTGAGTAAGAGATTAGCACATTTCCTATGGACTCCCCAATCTTTTAGCTTTTCTCTAGGTCTTCCCTGGTTTGTTTCTTTTCCTTCCTGATCAATCTTTTAGCTAATAGGGGGGATTCCCAGCCAGGACTACTGATAAACTAGACAAACTGGCATTGTTTGGGAAAAGAACCAACAAAAGTTAGAGGAGTGGAAAAGATGAAAAAGAAAAATCCCTAAAATGTTACCAGAAAAAATGTACACATATAGAGACAATAATCTGCTGTGGGGCAAATCTGTTTCAGGAATTTCTACCTTCACAACAGTTGAATAATTCCAAGCAATTTATATTTACGAAAGGTATTTTCTAAAGTCTACATTTATGCAAGATATACATTGGATTCCCCTAGTAACAGGATATTGCTAAACTTATAAACCACCTGTAGCAACTCTGATTGGAATCTTACCCATAAACTTGCTAAATACTCAGGCCTCAATCTTCTTTACTCTGAGGAAGAAGTATCCTATTCTTGTGGGAGAACCAAGGCAGGGCAGCCCTTCCTCAAAGCATATGCAGAGGAAAAGTTTTAGTAATACTGTCTCCAAAAAGCTTTAGGATTGTGCTAGCAGAGAAAAGGAATGTCTACAAAAAGGTCAGCTTCCTATTACACAAATGGTTGAGTTGTGCTGATTTTTGCTAAAAAACATAAAGCTCAGCTTTCAAAGCCAGTCTGCTCTGTCCACTGCCACTTTGAGTGATGGGTTTTGGACTTCAACTTTTAGACTGGAAAACAAAAGCAGCAGTCACTAATGCTTACATTATATATTTACAGTTTAACTTCCCTCAGAAGATTGAAGGTCCAGTGCAGCACTGCTTGCAGACCACATTCTCCATTTCCTTGTATTTTATGTGACTGCTCAAGGACTGGTTTCAATAAATTCCTTTTTCTGTTTGCAGTGTGTTGGTTTAGGCTGTTTATTCTGCCTGCTATGGCAAGATATGAATTCTTTTGTATTTCTCATCCATGTCTATCTTTGTTCCTTATCCAAATATGTTTAGAAGAAAAAAGAAGAGTACTGAAGTGGCATTTAAGCAAACCAATGCATTAGTTTATCAGCCCCAGCTTTCTTCCCTGCTGCTTTCCTTAGTAAGCTTCAATGCCTGCTAAGTTTCATGCTAAGTTTCCATCATCTAGGATCTCCTACTGAGCAAACTCTTCATCACTGCCTCGTTTTGTGGCTCCTCTATCCAGATGTTATGAGTGTTTCTCTCTGAATCAAGATGAAGTGATTGGATCTTTGTTTTGTACAGTAGTCAGCTCCGTACTGCAGCAATTCCAAGTTTTCTGCTGGTCTCCTAGCTTCCTATAGGACTGACACAGTAACTTCCTTTTACACTATTAAACCTTCTCATATCTTACTTTGTTCATATTTATACTCTGAGGGAATGAGTGGAACCTGCACTGCTTGTCCTCTCAAAGTCCTTTTTCCCCAATGACGCAGGCTGGAATTTTTGGGGCTCCTGACACCTGAGCTGTGAAGCCAGGTTAGGCAAGAGAGAGGCATCTCCAAAATATAATTTGGGATATCAAAGACAACAATGATTTCTGGGCAGAAACATTCACAACTGGGGTTTCTTTACAGTATTATGAAGACTGTGGTAGAGTTGATTTGAACCACTGTGGGTAGGGGAGATGCTACTTAGGGCTTGTACTACTGGAACGGGGCTAGAAAATCGTCTATACTGTGTATGTTAATAAATTCATATTTTCCTAGTAGGACTCAAGACTGAATATGTCCTAGTGGTAAAACTCTTCAGAAGAGGCCAGACCCTCATTTTGATGAAACTGCATTTACTAAGATGAACAAGCAATAGTATGTTATTCTCAGTGGGAAGTGCTGAGCTGAGAAACTGTCTGAGTGTGCTGACTGACTGATTCTTCATCCATCAGAAGCAAAAGAAGTTCAGCAACTGTTGTGGCAAATCATCTGAGACTCAGGACTAAAGCTAGAAACATACTGCTTTTCCCAGCTAAAAGAAAAGCAGCATTGAGATGGTGGGCTAGTAGTTCTATTGTTTGTCCCTCTGACTTAAGCGAAGATTAAGAAAATGAAGTTCAAATTTGCTTCATCTTACTGCACATCAGTAGAAGAAAAATATAAAAGACAGTAACTACTATGATGTTCTATCTGTTCTACTTGCATACTGGGTACAATGAAGCTTGTGCAGAAATACAGACTCCTTTTACTTTAGTAAGGAATCAGTGAAAGTCTGTTTTCTGATTAAAAAAAAAAGACGACTTTTTTGGACAAGTAATGAAGAACAACTTACACCCTGAGAAGTAATTAATGACAAAGTTAACTATCTTTAATATTCATTAACTTTAAGGAAATTTTTAGTAGTTCAGTGTTTTTTTGTGATTAAAAATTGCAAATGATAATAATTAATTACTAATATCAGTTTCAACTGTGACATACCTCCAGAGCAAAATACTCCTAGATGATTCATTAGAGTTCATATTTGTTCAAATTTGGAACTATTTTGACTTGTTTACAGTGGAAATAACTGCAGTAAATATGATACAATAAAAAATGCCCACGCAGATATACATCATTGTGGTTGTTGTGTGGGTTGATTCAGTCACACAAGCCCGAAATTTGAGAAAGGAAAAATAAGACACAAATGCTGTGTTTGTGTCTGGAAGTCATTACTGGATAAAGACATCATGTCACTCAAGAGTGAAAACATGTTTTTCCCTTTTACACTAATGTTTTAAATCACCCAATAGCAGTACCATTGTCCACACACAGAGAACTCCAGATGGCAGGGATGTTGTAACAATACAGTTGGTATTTACTTGCTCTGAAGGTTCAAAGCCAAGAGTATGGATAGACAGTTCTGTCAGGATAACTCTACTTTGGAAAACTTTTCAGCAAACTTTTTGTAGGTCTACCTGCAGTGTTCCAGCAACGGAAACCCAAGGGGAAGGGAAGACATTACCTTACAGACAGAAGACCTCAGACACCTATAGCCATTGAAAATGTCAATTTTCATTGACATTTAAAATGTCTGTAAAGTTAAACCCAAGCCCTGAACAGTAAAGTCAGTGCCTGTGTTCTGAAGTGAACAGGACTAAGAATTAGGCAATATTATTACAATGGCTATGCTGAAAAAACTGTTAATCAGAGAAGACTGAGTTAAGACTACATTACTGAAGTCAAAGTCAGAAAACAAAACACAACATAACAAAAGCCCAAACTGTACACACTTAGGAAATTTTCATCAGACCAAATCCTAATAAAATTTCCTATACCTGACTGCTACCTAAAACCAATGGTAACTTTGTGTAGAAGCAAATAGTAAGCTGTTTATTAAAGCTGATATTTCTCAGTATTTTATGTTGGTTAGGCCTGCCTGTTGTAGATATTTATCTGAGGAGGGAAGGCATCAGAAGGTGTGCCAGGGCCTGGAAAAGCCACTGATTTTAATAAGCAAAACTTCATGTTTTACTAATGGGTATTTTCAGCTAATGGAAATAATGCAGTTGAGAGCTGTGTCAAGTCCCACACAGTGGAAGGGAAGTAAAACTAAATCAAGGACACCATGGCTGTCAGAGAGCTGTGCAATAAAAATCCTGTAGGACAAATTAAGTCCTCAATTTTAACAGTTGTGTGCATCTACATATAGTAGTATCTCATCAGTATCACTGCCTTTAGCAAGTTTGTCCAAATTTATCTAATTTGAATTTAGAAAGAAATTTTAACACTGGAAAAGGAATAGATTAGTGATCATTTGGTCTTAGCTATGTTGATTATTTAAGACTAAGAAGCGTAAAATGTAAAGTCCTATTCTAACATTTATGAAATGCTTTATGTGCCTTCATGGTAATATATTTGCTAAGTAAGGATATGTTGTTTTAATTAAATTACCAGAGAGGAAAAAAAAGCTCTTGTCACGTAGCAATTTGCTGTTGTTTATGATCGTGACCATGATCGAGGAATTCTTGTTAACAACAAACCCCCATTATTCAAAAAGTAACACACCTGAATAAAACTGAACTCCCTCCAGTTTAAGGCACTGTTTACTGAAGGGATGGAAGTTACTGCCAGCAAAGAAAGCAATCCGAGACTCATTATTCCGAAGGAAATATACATTTCAATTCGCCACACTTCTTCCTCATTCCAAGAATTTTCAACATTTGCATGAACCTGATGAAAAAGAAAAAAGGAAGAACTTTATTCTACAGAATATTAAAAATACCGACAGAAGTTATTTTGCAGACTTAAAAGTCCACAGTCACAGGACAACTATAAAATGGGGTCAAATACTTCAGAGGTTTCCTCATGTCTCAGAGAAAAACAACTATTTCCTTACTGCTGGGACTGGCTCTTGCTAGATTAAAAATATATTAAACAAGGAAATTTAGATGTTAAATGAAACTGTAACATTATAAGCCATTCACAACAATTCTGTTATAAAATCAGGTAATTCTGCACATTCCTATGCACAGTAGAAAAGCAGATGTATTCTTCAGACCCTGCAAATTTGAATTCTGTACACAAATTGAATAAACCTGCAATTTGTTTTTAGTTTGTTACATTTGGAAATAGTTTAGCATAATTTCCCAATTTTGCTTTATCTCCCTAGTCCAAGCTAGTTTGTCTCTTTCACTACTGACATCAGATACACAGAATATTCTGAGTTGAAAGGGACCCAAAAGGTCCAACTCTTAAGTGAATGGCTCACAGAGGGATTGAGCCCACAACCTTGGTGTTACTAGCACCAGGCTCTAACCAGCTGAGCTAGTCTCAGGGTTCTCATTAGAGAGCTTTACCAGAAAAAAGAAACAACTCAGGACCTTAACAATTAAGAAGTTTGGATATTAAACTATTTTCCACTTTCAGGTGGACTATTGCAATATGACATGCCTTGAAAGAGGTTCACTAGCAATATTAGCAAGTGAGAGTTTTACAATATCATTAAAAGCAATTTCTTAGTAAAAGCATCAGTGGATCCTTTAGTATTACTAATTCTAAGTGTGAACAATTATAGTTTCTTGCTGTCTTCCATAGTTTTGCCCCTCCTGTCTTTCCCTTGAGCTCATTTTTTCGTGCTAGCCCTTTCAGAGTTTGTGGATCCAATCTCTGTTAATTTGTTCCATTTGATTTTATTTCCTTAGTGCGCTTTCCTTTCTGTTCTATCACACCCCTCTTTCCCACAGATTTTATGGGCAGAATGGCAATGCTGTTTTTCTGGCAGTGCTGCTTCTCTGCTACTTTAAAGGTGACAGTAAGCTGCCTCAATGGCAGACAGGAGAATAAGACCCCCTTCTAAAGGATGACAGATTTGTCGGAGATTGTTTCAGGGTTATGCAAGACCAATTGTTCCTGGGAACTGTGAGTCAATCTCTACTGCCTGCAAGAGATTATGTTCACAGAATTTTAAATGAATAAAGTCATTTTACCACTGGTCCAAGATGTTAAAAAGTATCAGCATTTTCTTTTCCTTTTTTTTAAACATAGATGTATCTGTAATAATGATAACAGTATCTACCCTTATACTTTTCATACTTGTAAATGCACTTATGATATACATACTTCTCCCATATGTTAAGTATACATAGAGAGGAACATACCTCCGAATTTTCCTGCTGTGGCTCTTATCCTGTCTATCCTACATTCTCCTCGTGTATATTACTATCAGGACTTCCAGTAGGACACGTCTTTGACTCCCCCTACCACACAAATGTGACTGCAGTTTGACCCACAAGATGAGCAAAATGCACGGAAGTTTCTTTTAGTCTCCTTATTTGGCACCAGTTGTGCATAAGATAACACATTACATTCTGTGCTGAAAACACTAGAACAAACTAAGATAACATATATATTGTATTCAGGAGCCATATGCACACAGCAAAGGCCTTTTTGGCTCACTGACCTAAAGACTGTCTCACCTGTTGATAGGCCATGTTGAGGAACAAGTACCGCTCCGATCTCCTCATGGGTAAGCACAGGCTGTACACCACGTGCACTGTTGCAAAGAAGAAACTGAGCAGTCCAAGCTGCTTTCGACACTGGAGCCAGTTGTCCAGCCAAGGTGGAAACCGCCGATACTTAGTGCCATAGTAAAGCTGGTAAGCAGCTGCAATAAGCCCTGATAAATACACCAGAGAAAGTAAAGTGATTGCAACAATCGGCAGAGTCTTGTTCACGATCTCAATGGGAATCTTGTAGAAGTCGCTCTGCTGGTTTCTCATGTATGGATGGATTACATCTCTGATGAACGAATAGATGAAGAAAAATGTTGCCAGGCTAATAGCAATCAGTACAGGCCCCTTCCACAGGGTGAACAGTCGCAGAGGCAAGTTTTCAATTTCCCTTGAAGATGTCAATGCCCCCACATCAATAGGAATAAAACTGAGCTTACGGGCAAGCTCAATAACTTGATGGCGAGCCTGAACGTTGTTACTGCATATATAGACCTGTTGGGAAAGTCAAGGCAATTGTCTGTAGTCACAGAAAGAGACTCAAAGGTAAAACATCCCCAACAAAACCCAACAAAAACCTTAAGGTCCTTCAGATCAAAACTATGACGCTACTGCTAAAACTGTACACTGTTATCCCACCTCATATCACCAAGATGAGAATGAAATCACATAAAAATCCAGTCAAAGTGCAAATATGCCCATTGATTTAGCAAAACAGTAAGCAAAACAAATTGGCTTTATCTTGGTGTTACTGATGAGCTGACTGTGGGATGTCCTGCAATCTGCACACTGAAACCCCCCATACTGAAATGTCTACAGGACTGGATTGAACTTGAAACAATGGCTAAAAGCATTTCAGAAAATCACAAGTTCTCTCAAAAATACAGGAATCTTGAATGATGACCCTAAAACAGCTGTAGCATAAACTGAATGTAAAGCAGAGAACTATGTAATCTCTCGATATGTAATAATTTTAACTTCATTTCACAATCCAGACTTCCATGGATTCCAGATTTGAATGTTTATCAGCAAAGATAAAAACTAGAAGCCAGATAATAACTAGTTCTAGAGACCAGTTTAGTACACAGTGAAAAAAATGCACTGCTACAAAGTACTTTAAGGTTCTTTTAAAATTTACAATGGGCTATAGTTTACCCAACACTGTGTGCTGATCATCTGCATTAGAGCAAACATGATCTGATTTGACAGAAGTGAATTACTAACAGTGCAGTGCTATTCTGAAAGGGGATAAAAGGAGTCTGGTGAGGTTATTTTTAAAATTACGCTAATTCTGTATTAATTGCATTCCATTTAAATCTACCTGAAGAGTCAGAAAACTCAATTTAATCTCTCAAAGTAGTCACATTGCACCATGTATTTCTCAGAGCCCATAAAGCTGTGAAGGACTGGATTCCTGCATAGGCTTAAATTCTTTGTATCACTTCAGCAAAGTATGAAAAACATAAAGATGCCTTTTCTATATGCAGGATGGATTTAGGGAACATACTGGGAAGGAATTTGAACACGATGTTCTCAAGTAGTCCTGGATCTAACGAATGTGTGCCTCCTTCTGTTTCCTCATATTTATGATTTTGGGGCAACTAAAAGCTACAAAATTTCTTTCAATCCCTTTGCTGCTATTTGAAGCAAGTATTTTTAGAAAAGCTGACTCCTAAGCCCTGGGATCAGGAGCTCAGATTTCTATGCATCTTTTTCAATAGTTTATCCCAATACCAAAACTCAAATATACTGGGAAAGACTGTCTCTATCCTAGTATAAAGCATAAGGATAGACATGAATGTATTTCCTATGGAAAACATTAAGACCCAACTCTTCTGATCTGTATGTAGTCATCTAAAGGTCATCTGTCTACTCTAAGATCGTATCCATGTTTCCTCTACAATCTTTAAAGATAAACAGGCAACTCACGGAAAAATTCGGACCACTTAGTCTAAGTCTTACAATGGGATGAACTCAACTCTGAAAATTTTATTGGCTACTAAAACATAGGCTAAATGCCCACCCAGTATATTAGGTAAGTCAAGCAGAATGAATCCCATGAGTTCTGGCTGCTTACATTCAGTTGCATTCATTTGCATCTTACAAGAAAGTTAAATTTATACAAATAATAGCACTTACCTGTCTGCTGGCATCCTTTGGTCCTAACTGCAGTGACCAAGCTGAAATGACATTGAATCCTTTGACAATCAGGGAATCAGGAAAAAGTGATGCCAAGTACTCTGCATTGGAGTCCGGATATTGGTCTACTCTTGTATTATTGCTGACATCAATCAGAATTTTACCAGCAAGTAAATGTTTGAGGTCCCACAAAGAGATGTAATGTTCTCTGTGTATGGCTACAAAAATGATGTTTGTTTTTGCTACTGCATCTTCATGATGAGTGACATCAACCACATGGGGAAAGAACTCAGCAGCATGTTTAGGGTTTCTGCTTCCTACAACCACATGGTACCCACATCTGATGAGTCTAATTGTCAATGACTTAGCGAAGTCTCCACTTCCAATGATGCCTATTGTGACCTTACTGGCATCCTTGATACCATTAGCAACATTTGGTAGAAAAGTTTCATTGAGGTTCTTGGGACTCCCCATCATAGAGATTGATTCCATATTTCCAAGACACGAAACCTACAATGATTTCTTCAGGGGGCGGGGGGGGAAGAGAAAAGGAAAAAGAGAAAACAACAGAAGAAAAATGCAACATCATACAATTATGAGGCATCATAATCCATAAACACCTTTGGAAACAAAATCTTTGGTTCTAAGTTCCATATTATATTTTCTTCTTAATAAAGTATGTGCTCTTCAATTTTGTCTTGCAATGTGTCACTAATAGAAGGAGTAATAAGAAATATAAAACACTTCAAGCACTTCAATAATACAGTTCCATTAGTAAATAATATTTCTTTCATCTTCTCCTATTCCCTCTTCCACTGCCCTGGAATGCTAGACCACAAGATAACTTTGGGCTCGTGAAACTAACAGTCAACAGAAAAATGAGAAGAAATATGTTAGAAAAACTGGATAACTATGGAAAATGTTAGAAAGTAGAGAGCACTGGCCTGGGATTGGTGTGAGGACAGTGAGTTCATGGAAGTTGAACTCCTTTAAAAGCTTATCAGGTTATTACTGTGATATCCTCTATTGGTCATGAAGGAAGGGATGCAAAAGTCTCAAAGCTGCAAATGTCATGGCTACTACCATGACAGACATCCAGTTGTCAGCCTAGAAAATGGGCTGCCCACATGGATCCAACGGCAAAGACAACAAGGGAAATTTATCAAGGCCTAGTTGTGAGATCACTAATGACATTTCTAGGTCAGACTGCTAGGTCTGGCCAAGGATGTATAAGGATTAACTGTGGATGCAAGGGCAAAGGATTCAAGGCCATGGGTCACAAATATGCTTAACAGAAATTTCTGACCAGGTCAGATAAGTCCTGGACACAAACACATGGGAGAGCGTTCCACAAAAAACTAATGGCAGGAAAAGACAGATTTCATGCAATAATAAAAGGGAAGATAGTTTTAAGACTCAAATTCAGTGCAGTAAGGAATGCTTTGAAGGACAAAGGCTGAGGCTCACTGGAAAATAAAAGAAATACTACTGTATGTTTGGAGAGAAGTGGTCACAGAACTGCAATAAAGCTGAACAAAGACATTAAAAAACAACGCCCAGTAGGGAAGTCTTCACATGAAACCACAGTTATGACGTAAGTGGTTATACACTGTTGTGGTGGGTTGATCCTGGCTGAAAGTCAGGTGCCCAAAAAGCTGGTCTATCACTCCCCTTCTCAGCTGGGCAAGGGAGAGAAAATGTAACAAAAATGAGTTGAGATAAGGGCAGGAAGAGATCACTCACTAGTTACTGTCATAGGCAAAACAGACTTGGCTTGGGGAAATTAACTGAATTTATTACCAATCAAAATTGGAGCAGGATAATGAGAAGCAAAACAAATCCCCCAAAAAGCACCTTCCTCCCACCACTTCCTCCTTCCTGGGTTTAACTTTTATTCCCAATTCTCCACCTCCTCCCCCAAACCAGTGCAGGGAGATGGGGAATGGAGGTTCTGGTCAGTTCACCACATGTTGTTTCTGCTGCTACTTCCTCCTCAAGGAGAGGAGTCCTTCCCCTACCCAGCATGGAGAGTCCTCCATGCACTTCTCCAACTTGAGTCCTTCCCACAGGCTACAGTTCTTCACAAACTGTTCCAGTGTGGGCCCCTTCCACGGACTGCAGTCCTTCAGGAAAAAGCTGCTCCAGCAGAGGTTCCCCACGGGGTCACAAGTCCTACCAGGAAACCTCTCCACAGGTCCTGCCAGAAGCCTGCTCCAGAGCGGGCTTCCCACAGGGTCACAGCCTTCCTTCAGGCATCCACTTGCACTGGTGTGGGGCTCCTTCCTTCTATGCTCTACCAGGAACCTCCATGGGCTGCAGGGGACAGGCTGCTCCACCATGGCTGCACCATGGGCTGCAGGGGAATGTCTGCTCCAGCGTTTAGAGCACCTCCTCCTCCTCCTCCACTGGCCCTGGTCTCTACATTGTTGTTCCTCTCACATATTCTCACTCCTCTCTTCTGTGGCCACAATTACTTTTTTCTTTCTTTCTCCTACCTATATTATCCCAGAGGTGCTACCACCATTGCTGGTGGGCTCAGCCCTGGCCAGCTGTGGGTCCCTCCCAGACCCAGCTGGCATTGCCCTTTCAGACACAGGGTAAGATTCCAGCAGCTGCTCACAGAAGCCACTCCTATAGCACTCCACCCCCCTCCCGCTACCAAAGCCTTGCCAGGCAAACCCCATACAATATTAGAACAGGAATGAATTCTGAAAATGAAGGAGGCAATGAGAGAAGGCAGGTTAACAAGCAGCAAAGAGATCCACAAGGTTGCTGTTTTGAGAGCAATCAAAAGCAGAACACACAGAAAAGAGGAACCAAATGAACCTCTTCCTGAGCCACCATGCAAGAGGTGATATGATGGTACCTAATCATCAGTGGGGTACTTTACCCAGCCATTGGCTAGGAATACAGCATGTGTGGTGAACAACCTCCCACAATTAAAAGTAGCTGTGTTTCGGAAATTGGAGGAAGCTACTAAAAGAGTGGGTACTTTTCATTTCAGCTTTGACTAGAAGGGAAGAACTCACTGAAACTGAACTCAGGTGCTAAAGATGGAAAGCGATATGTGAAACTGAGCACAAAGTCAGTATTCCAAGAAAAGATTCTAACAGGGAATCTTTCTGGCAGAGCCAGACCACAGAGATTTTTATGTACGGGCTGAAAAAAGCCTTGACTTCTTTCTTACCGTGTGACCTGGAATGTATCTAACACATGACCAAACTATTTCCTGCACCATGATGGATTAACAGCTAGGAACATAATGAGAATGGCTGTATTTTGATCAGATAAGAGATATAACTGGATGACAGAACATGCATGAGTTTACCATGTGATTACAGAGGCACACTTCAGTTCATTCCATGTGACATGAAGGTGCTGTCAATCCCAAAACTTTGGAATTGAAAGGAAACAGCCATGAGGAAATGGGCCACCAGTACCATTTAACCTGCTGCAGCCCACTTTCAGTTTTAGTCCAAAGGATCCTTAGGAGAGTGCACATGTAGGAATTGGACATGCTGAATTACTCTGGTGAGCTGAATTTGGCCCACTGGCCAAAGTTTCTCACTACCTTTCTAAGGAAAATACAATGTGAGTAACAGAATAAAACTAACAGACTTCATACAAAAACCTCAGAGAACAGGCTGACATGACTCTAAGGCAAGTAATCCAAGAGATGAAAGAGAGCAGAGAGCTAGCAGTAACTGAAAGGTAACATTAAATGCACAATGGTAATTCAGAGGAAAGAGTGTGTAAGACTGTTTTAGCTAAAACAGGGGAGCCTTAATGATCTGAAAAATCACACAAGAAATAAATAAATAAAAAAAGGTTTGTGTGCATGTCTAAGGAACAGTAAAAAAGTTAAAAAGACAGTGCTATCGTGTAGGGATAAAATCAGAACAATGGCACAGAAGTGAGTTGTAACTAGTGAAGAACATAAATGGTAACAAGTAAAGGTTCCATAAATACAATAAAAAACAGAAGACAAAAATTTATAACTTCAGAGGAAAAAGAACAAACGATAAGTGATATAAAGTAGGACAAAGTGTTAAACATCGTCTTTATTTCAGCCCTCAGCAGAAAAGTTAACTGTGAATGGCAATGTAACGAAATTCTTTTTAGAGGGAGACAGAAGGTGAGGTTAAAGTCAAAAAAGGTAAATTAAGAGTAAAGGATAAAGTTAAAGATTTTAAAGTCAGCAGACACATATGAAACCAATTCTTGGTGCTTAAAATGCCAATTAAAATGACATCTTGAGAACTCAAGAAAGGACAAGACAGGCAGACTAGCACATTCCATTAAAAGAATGGAGGAGGAGGACTGAGGAAAGCAAACACTTGTTAGCCTAACTTCAGCCTTTGGACAGATTTTACATCAAGTTATTGAGCAATCCACTTGTAAATAGATGGGAAGCAGATGACAAGAAGTAGCTGAGGTGGGTTGTTCAGGAACAGACTACAACAAAAGACAACCTTCTTTTACAAAATATATGCCTTGAGAGTTCTAAAAAGTAAAAGAAATTACATAAATTTGACATTTGCTCTTAGATAAGCTAAGAGACCACCACAGCGCTGTGTAAGCCAGACGGTGACACTCATGAAAGATTACTCTTGGAAAAACAACTGCTGGAGGAAAAAACCGAACAAGCGCAAGCCGGGCGGGCACTGGGTGTGTGACCCCCGCCCGGGCGGGCACTTACGGGGCGCGGGGATGGCGGGAGGCCAGGGGCGGGCCGGCGCCCCCTCGGCGGGCTGGCGGGCGGCAGCGCGGAGCGGGGATCCAGCGCAGGGCAGCTCGGCGGGGCCCTGCTCCGGGCCGGCATCTCCAGCTGCAACGACAACGCGCCGTGACATCGCCCGCCCGGCCCTCCGCCCCACGGGCACAGCGGGGCAGCGCTGCCAGGCCCGCCCGCCGCGGGGCGGGGCTGCCCGGCACCCTCGCGGCTGTGGGAGGCCGGGCCGCTCGCTCCGCTCCGCGGGCCCCGGCACCGCCAGAGCCCGCCCGGAGCCGGGGCAGCCGTGGCGCAGCCGCCGCCACCACGATGGGCAGCGGGGAAAGCCCCGCGCGGCTGGGCCGGGGAGCGCCCGGCGGGATGGGGCCCGTCCCGCCCCGGGCGCCTCTCACCTCCGCCCGCCCGCCAGGAGCTCCGCGCCGCCGCTCCTCCTCACTGTCCGGCCCCGCAGTGCCGGCGGGCGGGGAGGCGGTGCCTCTCCTGCCGCCGCGACCCCCCCCCTGCGGCCCTTCCGCCACGGCCGGGGGAGGCTGGGATGGATCCGGGGGTCTCAGTGGGGGTGGCGGGTTGACCATGAGTCGGCAGTGTGCCCTTGCTGCCAGGAGCGCCATCGGTATCCTGGGGTGCATCGGGAGGAGTGTGGCCAGCAGGTTGAGGAAGATGATCCTCCCCCTCTACCTGGCTTTCATAGGGCCACATCTGGAGTGCTCTGTCCAGTTCTGGGCGCCTCAAAACAAGAAAGACAAGGAGCTACTGGAGAGGATCCAGCGGCTAGGCACAAAGAAGATTAGGGGTCTGGAACGTCTCTCTTATGAGGAGAGACTGCAGGAGCTGGGCTTGTTTAGTCTGGAGAAGACTGAGAGGGGATCTCATTAATGCATGTAAATATCTCAAAGGTGGGTGCTAGAGGATGGTGTCAGACTCTTTTCGGTGGTGCCTAGTGATAGGATAAGGAGCAACGCTCATAAATTAAAACACATGAAGTTTCACCTTAACACAAAGAAGTGACAGAGCACTGTCACTGCCAGACTGCCCAGGGAGGTCATGGAGTCTCCCTCTCTGGAGACACTCAAAACCCACTTGGATGTGTTCCTGTGTCACCTGCTCTAGGTCACTCTGCCTTAGCAGAGGGGTTGGACTAGGTGGTCACCAGAGGTCCCTTGCAACCCTAACAATTCTGTGTTTCTGTGATTCTGTGACAGTACCAGGGGTCAGCAACACGTGGGGAGAGGGGTGTGGGCGGCCCCACAGTGCCCTCAGCCCCAGCCATCATCACTGCTCCAGCCCCAACCCCTCTGGCCTGCGCAACACCCCCAGCACAGGCAGAGCCAGACCTGGGTCCTGCTGACACAGCGTGGGTACCTGGCCGGTCCCCAGGCAAGCTCACGGCCCTGAGGGCAAAACGCACCTCCCAGACCCTGCCCTGCCTCCCCTGCCCTGGCCCAGGTGGTTCTTCAGCAGGAACCCGCCACCAGCCTCCTTTCCTTATCCTCTCCTGGCAGAAGGGTGCTGCTGCAAGTGGTGCCAGCTGCAGGGCTGCAGGTGAGGGATCAAACCATCCTATGTCACAGAATGGCTGGGTTGGAAGGAACCCAATGAGCATGAACTGGTTGTTCAGATCTCCTTCCAACCTGGCTGAATGTTTCCAACGATGGGGTATCCACCACCTTTCTGGGCAGTCTCTTCCTGCTTTTCACCACCCTTGTAATTTCTGAGGGGGTGTTGGGTGGTGCTCTGTGGCCCAGAGCACCTTCCTGGGTGTGGGGAGTGAGGATGTCGCTCCCCACGTTTCACTGTGTGACCACTGTACTCTGTGCAGGTGGGAGTCGTGCTCTAATTTCAGTGTTACACAAAATGAGAAACACAGGATTCAGCCACATAAAAGCAAAGCTAGCCCCAAGATCTGAATTCTATGTTTGACAAGGAAATTTCCAGTTGAAGACAAATAGAGCTTTTTCCTGAAAAAGCTTCTGATTTTAACATTTTCTCATTTACCAAATAAATTCTATCTTTCATTAAGAAATGCTGTATATGTGACAATGCATAGTCCTCAACCCTTTGTATTTATTTCATTTAAAACTGACCAACCCACGTGAAGATGTATGTCTTTCATGTTGCAGCAAAAAAACTGACACATGCACAGATGATTGAAAAGAAGCCATATGATCACACTGAAACCCTGAACATAACTGTTTTCATCCCTCGTGTGTGCATGCTGACTTGTTTCTACAGTGCATTAATTGAGGACTTCAGCTGAATGAACCATATAATCGATTCAAACATTTGTTTCAATATATAGTCATGACAACCATGCTGTAGAATTTGAAAAGAGGGCTGAGACACTTTCCTGTTGTAGTTCAGAAGCCGTTCTTCCCCCTTCCCAATTATTAAATAAGTAATTTTCTTGACATTGAAAACATATATTTTAAATTATTTTTTAATTTGTTAAACAGGAGCACAGAAATTCTATTGCCTAATTTTCCAAACTGCATTTTCAGCTCCAAGACACTGAGGACTGAGTCAGTATTCCACAGAAGTAAACAAAAAGGTGACTACTCAGAAAGGAATTGGCCTTTTCCACGATGAGAACCAGCATGTCAGCTCTTCAGTTTCTTGCTCTAATATTCTCCTTTTCTTTGCTATTGATTCAGAGGTCATCATCCTAGGCTTGTTTTTCGGTAGCCAGTACAGCTACAATAGTATAAGCTCAAAAATTTTAGTCCAACCAACAAATGTATCAAAGGAAAAAAGCAGAATGTTCGTTCCTGCATTATTTGTGGGTGAAACACTACCTTATGTGACTCTTGTTACCAGAAAGTTATTTACATTAAAATGGACATATTTAGTCATGAGACTAACTCATGCACCTCAAAATGACAATGGATCATACACAATCAGAGTAGTCACAATCTTATAATTCTTAATTTATTTGAATTAAAGCCTTAATAAGAAACCTGTAAATCTGAATGTTTGTCATTGTTTTCCTGCAGGATTTGTTTACATTATTACTGCAGCATAAAGTCTTGAACAGAAGACTCAGACCTTTAGGAGATGGTACATTAGATCTGTGTTCATTTTTTAACAACAAGGGGGCTTTTTTCTTACGCAGGTAGTATATGGTTAACGATCCTTGATTTGTTACCTGTTTCTTGTAAAGCTGTTTGGCCTGTGAGCACTCAAAAGCCGCGTTTTCTTGGGAAAGAGCCACAGGTTCTGCCTTCCAGCCTGCACTATGTAGCGTGTGCCAGTTCTGACTCTGGCCCTTTATTCCTAACCCAGTTGGGTTCCTACGGGTGTCATTCAGTGTTATTTGTCATGTACATTGTTCATTTCTTCTTCAGTTGTTTCTCCTTTCCTGTGTGCAAACCTACCTGGCTTTAGCCTTTGGCACAGCAGTAAATGAGGGAACTTTTGACTCATGGTCATTTATTTATCAGCCTGTTGAACAGACACCACTAACTTGGTTTCTAGTACATTCAAAAATTAAAATCAAGGCAGTTTGATGGACTTAACTTGTTCCTGTGCTTTCCTAGCACCTTTTTGAGGTTTTGCAGTTTGAAAATTCTTGTTTGGAATTGGAACTAAAACAACTACAGCCTTCCTTCCATTGCCGTGTAACTGATCTATTCAAGCAGGAAAAGCATAGATGGCCCTGTTTTGCACAGAGATTAGCTTGAGAGCAATGGGTATATAAATACCTTTTATATACTTAAACTCTCAGCAAAATTGGACCATGTCTCTTTAGTGAGAGGATGAAATTGGATAGTTACAGGTCTCTCAAATTATGTACAAAGATCTGTGGTCAGCATACTTCTCAGATACCCTGTTAAATGGGTATCTTAAACCACCTGTAAGGAAAGGGGATTACTTTCTCTTAGCAGGTGTTTTTCTTTTTTTATCAAAGTCCAGGGTAGCAGTATTATTTCTTTCTTTACAGGATGGAACATAACAAAGGCCTTTCCAACTGGCAAATGGAACAGATATTCTGGTTCTTCCTCTTGGCAATGGGAAAGCAAAGCCCTGGGGATTTCCCCATGGCAAGAGAGTGAAAACAAACACAAAAAAATTTTACTTCCTACCAGGGCAACAAACCCAAATACAATAGTTTTTGGCATACTACCCTCAACAAAGCTAATTTCGTAACTTAGCAGAAAAATACAGTGTTTCCCAGCCAGGAACATTCAGACCATCTAATTTTTTCTTATGGCAGCCTACAATTAATCTAAAAATAAAACTTATACCTCTTATTCATTTTTTATAAGGACAAAATGGATCTGCAGAGATCTGATGTAATTGTTTACTTGAAAAAATTTTTTTTTGGTTAAATAAAGATATTATTAAAAAACCGCCACCACCCTAACTATTAATTAAACAAAGAACAAAAATAAATGGTGAATACCTCAACTAAAATCTCTTCTTTCGGTCTTTGGATTTCATCAATTTGTGATGTCCTCTTTTCACTAGCTCTCTGGGTTTCACAACCTTTTCAGACCCTGTAGGGTCTAAATCTCAGTAGCCAAAAGCAAGGAAAGAAGCACAAACTGAAGGAGATAAAAGAAAACACTTAGATATTCTTTTGAGAAGGAGAGGGGAGGAGAAGAGTGAAGAGAAGTGAAAAAAATGTAACAAAGAAAAAGGAAAGGAAAAAGAACAGAGAAAAAAAGAAAGACAGAATGAAGAAAAGGGAAGAAAAGCCCTTATAATGCACATTTAATAAGCTGTAGTTGAGAAATACTGGCAAGTCATGGGAAACAACACAAAGTATCTCCTTCTTCACAAGAGAGATTACAAATTAAGGGCAAGTAGAGAATTGCTCCAAGCTCTGTTCTCCACTTCCTTGCCCCCCTGAAAAAAAAAAAAATCCAGTAGAAAAACAGTGAGGATTGTTTCTGATTTTATGATTTATCAGATAAATTTTATTCACCAGAAAAAAGCTGAAGGAAGGAAACCTTTCCTAGCTTTCTCTGACTATGGTTTTCCATAACTATTGTTGATGCTCAGTTGAGGGCTTCCAGGACCTTTGTTCTTGGCTTCATGTGAAGCACAAAATCACGTATGACCTTTCCACTTCTTTCTGAAACAACATTTGCTTTGTGGAGTAAGTAACAGAAGGTCAGAAATTTTCTTCTTGGTTTGTGTCTGCTCATCTTAGAAGGCATCTACTGAGACAGGTGGTTCTAAAAGTGTGATCTTGTGCATGCAATAATTGTTGGACCCAAAGCCAGGGGAAAAATTGATTATTTTTATAATGCAAACAATTGCATCCAGAGCAAAGCTTCGGTCAGTTGACTTCTTAACCAAGAACAGACATACCTCCTTCCTAGCAAAGCATGGATATTACAAAACTGAAAAACACATTAAAAAGACAATAATACTTGCTTGAATACTATGCTGAGGGTAGCATAGGCTGGATTGTGGTTTGACCACCATTTGACAGCCTAAGACTAGTGTGTTTTACTAACAGGATTTTAGCTCTTTAAATACAGATTTCCTTCACAAAGCTGCAGACCACAGATTTTTCTTGAGAGCAGAAGTGAAATAAAAATTAATCAAGATCACAGAGTCATAGAATGGATAAGGTTGGAAGGGATCACAGTGGGTAATCTGGTCCAACCTCCATGCTCAGGCAGGGTTATCCTAGGGCACATTGCACAGAATTGCATCCAGACGGTTCTCAAATATCTCCACTGAGGGAGGCTCCACAACATCTCTGGACAATCTGTTCCAGTGCACGGTCACCCACACAGTAAAGAAGCTCTTCCTCATATTCAGGTGCAAGTTCCTGTGCATCAGTTTCTGCCTGTTGCCTCTTTTCCTATTGCTCAGCACAACTGAGAAGAGCCTGGTTCCATCCCAGTGCTGAACTCAGCTCTCCAAGTGCAGCCTCACAAGGGCTCTGTAGAGGTGCACGATCACTTCCCTCAACCTGCTGGCAATACTTTTCCTAATGCACCCCAGGATCCCATTGGCCTCCTTGGCCACAAGGGCACAGTGCTGACGCATGAACAACATGAACAGCTTGACCCCCAGGACCCCCAGGTCCTTGTCTGCAGAGCTGCTTTCCAGCAGGCTGGCCTGTCCTGATGCAGGTACTACACTGTGTGGTATGTATCATCATGGTAGTGAAAACAGAAATATCTCACCTAACATGTAAAATATTTGTAATCTTCTTATTACATGTACCTTGTCATTATTAGATTAGGTCTTCAGTTAGCTGATTCTGAACATTTTGTTTCACTGAATGGGATCATGCCAGCTGAGTAAAATATTCTCTGAAAAACAAAAATGAAAACACGATAATTCTACAGCAACTTAGCACTGTGAGAGGAAAATCTCTATCTTTACAGAGCAATTAAATGCTTATTCTGTTCCCAGTCCTGTGAAGATTTATGTAGTTAATTCCACAGCTATGAACCGAGACCAATGAGTTGCTACAGAGCCTGAGAGTTAAGCAGTTTTTTCAATATGAAGGCAATAGTCTTTTCTTTAGGATTTAAGTTGTCATTCCCAACATATTTGTTTTCCAGCCATAAAACTGGGAGGAGTATGTTAGTCTGAGAGATTTCCTCTTGAGGTAAGGGAACATAAGAAACACCATACTTGGTCAGACCACTAGCCTGTCTAACCCAGTAATACGTGTTCAAGAGCAGCAAAACAAAATGCTGTTCAAGGAGAGTGTGCAAGCCTGGCAACTGTATTTTCTACTCTCCTCCAAATCCATATTTACCCTAGTGATGTCATAGGGTACACAGTTGCAAAGCCCTTTGGTGTTGCTTTGGGGGCTGTTGTTTCTGGATTTGTCTAACCTCCTTTTGAACTTGCTGATGTTGTTTGCCTCCACAGCCCTTTGTGGCAGCAAGCTCCAGAATTTGTGTCTGAAGAAAGATGCACTTTCTTAATCAGTTGTAAACTGATCTCCTTCTAGTTCCATTGAATCCTCTCTATTCCTGAAAATGGGAATTTGGTAAATAACAATTCTGTGTTTATCTTGGACACTTTCCTCAATATTTTATAAACCTTGATTTTGTTACCTTCCACCTTCTCTCCTCTCATTTGAAGAACTTCCACCTTTTTAGTCTCTTACTGTAAAGCAGCTGCTCCATACCCTGATCATGTGAGAAGCTCTTCTCTGTATTGTAGGGCTAAATGATCAAAAGCTAATCGTGGCAAACACCAAGATCTAAGGAGGGTCAGAGGAGCAATAACAGGCAAAGGAACCCCAGCAAGCTAATCAATGAAAATGAAACCAAATTGCCTACTGCTGAGACCATCCAAGGGGAATGACCAGATCATTGTCCCTGGGGCAAAACGCACCAAGGTTATCAAGGGAAGAAACTGTTTCCCCTGAAAGGTAATGTGAATTGAAAAGGTCTTTTTCTAAAGGCATGTGGAACTCGGTATAGTGTGCAAAGAGAAAATAATTGTCTGAAAATTATTATTTAAGAATGTGTAGGACTTACTGTGGGATGTTTAGGGAAAGGACCAAAGGTGGGAAAAGGGAGGGATCAAGGTGGATCAGATTGGATAAGAATATGAAAACAGAGGGAAGAGAGCATTAAAAGGGCCAGTCAATACATGATATTCCCCTTCCAACTCCCAAACTTTCTGTAGGCTCACAGTTTCCCCCTGTTTCATTCACCCACCCACTCTCACCTCATTCTAGGATCTAAGTGTATCTCATTCCCACTTACCCAATGTACTTCATTTTTCTCTTCCTTGCCATTGGCATTCCCCATCACCTTATTCTTTTAGCAGCTTGGTGTCAGAAAGGTGTAAGAAAATTATATGGAAGAGTTTTCAGGGAGGTACTTGGAAATAACTAAGAAAGGGTATTAAAACAGGGCTGAATAAAGCTGGGGAGTTGATGATGAGGAGATTTCATGGCTCAGCTGCTGTGTTGTGATATGGAGTGCTCCAGGCCAGGTTCTGGTAATAGAGAAATGGTAATAAATTTTATTGCTGTTCCCTTGATAAGACTGTCTTGATGGCAGGTTCATGGCAGAATAGAGTCCATCCCAAATACTGGAGAATGTGAACAATTTATTGATAATTGTGTCAAGGAGAAAGCAGACCTGAAGTATTTATGTGACTGCAGGGAGAAATCTGTCTCTGAATAGCTAAGTAAAAGTCCCATTGGTTTCACTGGGAAATTTGCCTCTGGAAGAACTAAATGGTGAGGATTAAATATTTGCAGTAGAATAGTGATATCAGAACAAGGACAAAACTGAAGTTCTTAAGAATTAGTAATGCACCATTTAATTCTGATTTCAGTTGGTTCCCTCTTTTGCATAAGTAAGGTTTAAGAGTGGGTTAGCTTCATTGTGTCTTACATAAACATTTGTCTTCATTTAGCATGATGTAGACTTTACCAGGAAGTAAAACAGCAATGTCTGCTGTTATTTGAAAATAACTCAGTTTCTATATGGATCATTATGAAAAGTGGAGCAATATCTGTGACTTGTTTCCCAAGCTTCAGAAGCAGTCTGTTCCTCATCCATAATAAAATCATAGAGCTGCATCTCAAAGAATAATTCCTTCAAGTCGCTAAACCTCTTATAACCTTGCTGGTGCTCATACATTTCAGTGGATTTTGAACAGACTTCTTCAGAATGCCTCAAATAGTATTTCAGGATTGGAGAAGAGGTTGCAGCATAATAGGTTCTGCAGGTCAAATTCTGCACACACTTGAGCTCTTTGTATTTGTTCATTCCATTTCCCTACTCCATGTAGAAAACCAACCCTCCCATCTCTTCTGTTTTGAGTATTCACTTCAGTTTTTTCAGACTCTTCCACCTGTCATTCAGTTGTCCTCCATTTTACCCATCTCCCTGATTAACAATTTCTGTTCCCTACAAACTTGATGATGTTCAGTAATCTCACTCAGTATCCTCCATTGACTTATTTTTCCCCTTTAACATTGGGCTCCTTTAATTTTTCCTTTCATAAGAAAATCTGAGTGCTTGTAATGTCTCCTTTTTTCTTTTTTCCAGATCTCCTATTGTCCTGTTCCTTCCAATTCCATGTTGATGCCTCTTTGCATAGCTTCATAGTCCCAACCTGCCTCTGCCCCAGAATACTCTATTGTCTGTCATTAATTATCTGGGAATAAATAATTCAGGATGTTCATATCCTTGTGAATGTACTAAGTTGATTGCAAATTAGAAGTCACAAGAAAAAGTTGTCATTATTTTAATTATGGGTAACATCAAACAATTTTTAGACTCCTAAATCATTACGGAGATGCTTGAGGAGCCTTGCAAATGGCTTGTGTTTTTCCAATTCCAGCTTCTTGTTTATTTTCTTTTTAAGGATTTCCTGTTAGAACATTTAGAACATTTTTGAATTAATGAGATGCACTGTTCAAAAATTATTCTGGTACAGACAGGTACAGACAAGAGAGAAACACAATTCCACGTGACTGAAAAAAAAGGCAGAGAAATAATTACAGATGGTTATGTGGCCAGTTAGAGATAGTTATGTGGCCATTCCTTAAGTCCAGCAATAAGATGCTTCTCAGCATTCCAAGTAATGGAGATATTCACATGGAAAATTCTTTTTCAGTAAAGGACATTCAAAAAAAAAACCCAGTATAAGCATGTGTATAAAGACTGCACTTGACTGCAAACTACAAATTTGACTGTCCAGTTCAAAAAAACCTCACACTTGTCTCACTACTTATTAAATAGTGAGCCAAACGGATAAAATTTAAGGACTAAATACTTCTATCAGTAGCAGTGGTAGTATTCTACCAGTCCCACAGAGACTACACAGCTTTAATTAGGTCAAAGACATAACATATTTTCCCAGCAATATACTTTCATGCTCTGAAGATGAAATATACATAAAAAGAAACAAAAAAAGACAAACCAACTATCTTCTGCTGCATCATCTTTATTGGAAGTAGCTGTGGTCTTTTTTATGTTTATAGAATTTTGTCCAGTGATTGGTTTTATATATTTTCATTTGAAAATATCTGAAAATTTATTATGCCTACTTAATAAATTAACCTTACTACACCCATTCAAATGTTACATTCAATCTACAGAAAAGGTCAAACGATGCATAAATTGAACCCTGATGCAACTGAATTCAGTGAGACTTGTTTTAAGGAGTCCAAAGTCTCACCAAAAGGAATAATTTTGCCATCAACAACAGAGCATGCTGATGGGATCGAGAACTCCTGTCACTACCGAAAAAAATCAGTGGCATTGGTCAGCCATTGTCAGACACAGTGACTACAGCAGCTTACATTCTCTAGAGGTGGATTCAGCATGTTTTCAAAAACTGGTCTTTTTGTTTTGTTTTGTTCTTTTAAATTATTCATTTAATGTCATTTAAAGAAAATCAGCTTAAAAGAAAGCAGTTTGAATTTCAAAAATGGTTAACGTAACATTTCATGTTATCGAGGGACAGTACTAGAAACTGTGGATGTAGGAGAAAAGATGTGGAGACGTGAGATAATCTCTACAAATGAAACCACAAAGCCCACAGTCACGTAGAGGTCAGTCAGTTTTATATGGTTTTTGATGACAATTTCAAGAACACATTTTTGCCCACTGATTCATGGAAAACTAAGGACATGACCAATAAGTGAACCCATGAAATATTCTTGCTACTGAAATAGGATGAAGTAACTTAAGTCTTGACTTTTAGGAGCACTTGGAACGATGCATTTTAAGCTGGTTTCAGTTACACTGCCTCTTTATGCCATTCCTCTTCCCATCCTCCCTGCTGACATATGTGCATGACTGTCAGGTGAATCAGACTTGTGAATGGATCTGGCTAAATCATTCTTTTTTCTCCATTACTTTTTGACTGGATCCAGTACCTTGGTCTGATGAACTTCACATCCTTAAAGACTTGCAGAACTGAGAAGAGTGGCCAAAGGGAAGGACAGCTTGCAGTAAATGCTGCTGTCAACAGGAATTTGCATTCAATCACAGCCAGCACAGCCCTGGCTTTAGCCTCCTGACCACTGACTGTTGGTATCACTTCTTGGGAATAGTATTCTGGATATGACTACCCCAAGTGAACTTGGCATAAAATTCCTCAAACCCCTTCAACAATTTATGAGTGTATCTCCAGAGTCTGAATTCTGTGTCTCTCACTTAAATATACTGGAGATACGTAACAACTGAAAGAAGTACTTTGCAGGCCTTGTAGAGGCATTGCAAAACCACTTCTGCTAGAGTGACAGATTCTGTTTTCTTCTTTCCTTTGGAGGCTCCAGGCTCTTCACTAGTATGGAGAGAATGGTTCTCCTTTACTGAAGCCATTTTTATTGTTCATATCAGCAGCTTTTCTAGAGTCTACTGTGCCTTTTTACCTTTATACACAGGATGTATATGACACAATGGCAGATACAGCATACATTGAAGCATTTATTGATGCAGAGTTTTATAGAAGTAATTAGTGTTACACAAATAAGTGCCTAAAATGTGCACACACATTGATTTAATGTATTATAGTAGATATAGACATATTAATACACTGAATTCTGAAATAGGTACATAAACATAAATTAAAAGGTACATATGCATTTAGTTTAATTAGTGTTGAACTAATTCATGTCTGTTACAAAGGGAGAAATTAAATACTGTCAATGGCATTTTCTTCTGTAGCCTTTTATAAACCCTACATGACCCTCCTCCCTCACTGTTGTATCTGAATGCCTTAAAAGCTTGAAAATAGAATCATAGAATCACTTAGGTTGGAAAAGACCTTTAAGATCATCGAGTCTAACCACAAATCTAACACTGCCAAGCCCACCACTAAACCATGTCCCTAAGTGCCACATGTACATATCTTTTAAATTCCTTTAGGGATGGTGACTCAACCACTTTCCTGGGCAGCCTGCAGACTGGGAAGTGAGTTACTCAGAAGTAGTTTACTAAAGACTTACAAACCAGGGAAGAGGCTTGATAAGAGGTTTCACATTCTGGCTATATACATTCAGTGGTAGTTTCTAGAGAAATGGCTAGATGTGACAGAGAAAACCCGGCTCCTACTTGAAACAATCAGTAGGGAAAAACATGCCTGAATGTTTGGATGTCATGTGTGATTTTCAGAATAGCTTTTGTAGGCTGTATGCAAATTTCAGCTGATAGAAGACACTTCTGTGTTTGTTCCTGGACAATGCTAGAGAGAAAAGTCTGAAGTGTGCTTAATGTCCCCAGCTGAACGGTGACCATAAAAGGTCAGTTTGTATAGTATGTGATGATCTTGAAATTGGTTTTCACCTGTAATTTATGTTAGGAATTCAACCCATATTAACTGATTGAAATGAATGAAGTTATGCTAGCTTACACTACCTTCTGTAACAAGTGCATAGAGCTTATGACTTATAAAAGATTTGATTTAGCTCATTTATAGAAATGTAAATGCAAAGGCATTGAGAACCACATTTTTCCTGTTCTGTTAGAAATTTCTTAGATTAACATTGCAGACTAGCTTCCTGTATTTTAGAGTTTTTGCCTCTGTCATGCATTACTGGTTTGATACACAATGCCACTCATTTCACTCTATATTATACAGGCCACCATGTCCCCACTTATTTTCACAGTGCTACATTATGTGCAAATAAGGCCAACTTTTAAGTTGCGATAATCGACTTGTAATAACCAGGGAAATGCAAAATGTAATATCCCTGTAGCTATTTAATTTGTCTGTTATTTATTCTCAGTGTAAAAGTCCACAAAGGTACAACGGAATCATTAGCACCATATATTAGGCATACACTGTTTTCCTGTTTGTTTTAATACCAGAGCCATTACCAATTACAATTCTCAGTCAGATGATTCCAGCAATAGGTGGCAGCAACAATCCACATCGTAGTCAGCTCCTTCAGGGAGACTGGCAGAAATGTTCCTGATGATCGCTGAAAATAATTACTACTGAATAACATATTTTAAAATAGATACTAACAAATTAATTATTCATTTAAACATTCAGCCAGACCAATGTAACACAAGGAAAGTGAGGTTTAATGAGCTTATTAAAGTTATTATGAAAATTTCTGCAAAAGCAAATGCATTTGGAAGCCATTTTACATGGAAATCTCACCAAATCAATGGCAAGGTCCAAATGTCTATTTTTAATGTTTTTCTTCTAGTCACACAATTGTGCTGGCCCTAGAGTAAACAGTAAAACATATTTACCTGACCTGAGTTATCCCACTGGAATAATTTGTGTGAATAAAGTTTAGCACGTGTCATGGGCTGCAGGATTAGGTCAAAAGCATGGAAAATTTCCAGCATCAAAAACAAAAGAACGTGTTCATGGAATAAAAAATGGGAAATGTTTTATGGTTTCAAGTAAACAGAGACACACCTAGTCCTGCATAAGAGGGAGATCTGAGTTTAAAAACTTTTTTTAAACTGTGCCCAAGCCTCAGGATATATTTACCTTGTAAAGTTCCCTGCAATTCTGCTTGCCCAATTGTCTAAGTTCAAGACCTGGAGGGAATACACAGTTTCTGTCTGGCTCATGTGCCAAGGTCCCCATTCTGGAGACTGTAACATAGGATGCAGGTGATAAGGGGGAATGGTTTTTGTCCCATTATAATACTGAGATTTAACAAAGGAACACGTGAAGCAGAAAGCATTCCTGGGTTCTGTGCTGTAATAATTTTTTTACTTTGTGTGGTCATCTGGAGCAATGATTTGTGTTTGTTTTTGCCTACAAAAGAATTAGGATTGAGACAATGAAACCCTTGGATTTTAGAAGCACTGAGTCAGAAGAAAGAAATGATCAAATACCAAAACACAGATTAAAGTGTAAAATAAATGTTTCCATCTTCTGTCTTAGAAAAAGTCAAAATTGCATCAAGTATGCCATAGTCCTGAAGTCAAAATGAAAAGTGAAAAAGAAACATCTATAGAAAATGTGAAAACAGAGCTCATGAGTGAATATTTCATGGCCTTGAGCATATTTAGATACATACATAGGAAATATTCATATTTGATCTACAGTCTGGAAGTCATGCTGGTTTGATTGGTTTGTGTGTTAGCTTCCCAACCACATCTAATCTTTTTTATCCTCTTCCTAAAACATGGGAGGAGCAGTATACATTTACAAAGCAGAACTACAATAGGAAGAAAAACTGCTATCATAAATGAAGGTGGTGTATACCAGATAAATTGGTTAACATCGACCCACTTATTCCAAGCAAACACCAGTGCGTGAACGGTGCAGAGGAGCAAAGCTACATATCCCATCTTGCTCTGAAAAAGAGAAAGAAAACAGTCAGCTATTTATTTTTTCCCAACTTGGCAAAAAGAGTACTCTGCTAAGCAAGTATGGAAATCAGGAAGGGCTACAACCAACAACATGCAAGTTGAAGAAAAGAGACCATTGGCTTTGAACTAAAATGTAAGAACTATAATTCAAGAATCCAACTGTACCCCTCTATACCACTGTAAAAGAAAACAGATGAGGCCCATTTTTCAAGTATTGCTATGATATTTAGCTAATATACAGAGGAGATTACAGGCTAGTCCTGAAAAAGGGTCAATTCTCAGTATTTCAATTTATAGATGTCATGTGTATCCGAAATTACTTTATTTTGGTGATAAATTATTCTGAGTTCAAAAGCAGATATATAAAGGGCTTAATTGATTTAAGCTAAATTAAAATCACAAACTACTAAGTCTAGTACTATGACACAAGCAATTGCACAGCTACAGGAAACTCAAGTCTTTCATTTCACATACAGTGATAAATTTGGCTTAGGTTGTCTACCAAATTCAAGAGTAAAGGAAATTTTAAGCTAGTTACTAGTAATTTTGAGTTTCTTGTCACTTAACAATCTTGTATTCATCAGTGAAGTCAAAAACTACTCAATGTACAGAATCTGATTTTCGAATATAAAAGTTATTTGTTTATAAAACAAGTCTAACACAGTAGGGTTACTCTTCTGGGTTTCTTCACCACAGTCTTTCAATACTGAAAGGAGTTGCACATTTGAAAACTCCCTCCTCACCTGTCCATATTCTCCGTGCACTAGAAAACTTCTCTTACAAATGATGGACTTGGAAGAGTGTGCAGAATATCAAATCTACTAATTGCAGACCCTTCAGATCTACTTTTAAAATTTAAATCAAATTTTCAAATGCCAGGTACTTAGTAGGTTATTGAATTTTCAGGCTTTGGTGTTCAGGGGCCTAATTGAACACTTGCTTAACTCTAGCGTGATCATACTGATGTCAGCAGAAACACCCCTGATAATTACTGCATATGCTATAAGAGAATTAAGAGCAAACCTTGGATGAAGGAAACAAGCACAGCAGTAGCAAACTCAAGACTGGCTGGATTTGATTATGCATCTGTTCTAGGATGTCTCCTTTTCAGAATACACCCTGCTGTATGGGAACAACATTTACTGGTTTAATACTACCTAATCCCAAATCAGCAGGACACAGGGCATTCCTGAAAGATAAGATGCCTAAAATATTGTGGAAATACCTTCAGCACCAGAGCTAAGGAAACGTCCTGGAGAGAAAATGCTGCTGGTCAGAAAGTCAAGAGGGGAGAAAAAAGTGGTTTGAGTTCTTTTTCATCCCATTTTATACCCTCAACACCACAGCCTGTTCTCCTGACAAAACAGCAAATGGAAAGAACATTTCTCACAAAGCTATTAACAAAGAGTACAGAACAAACTTTTAGATTCGTTTCACTAACTCCTCTGTGTTTGATATTTCTAACTCCTAATGGTCTTAGCTGATAACACACAGTTCTACAAATGGGGCTAAAGATGTGCAGTAATGACATGATGCGCACCTGAATGTAGTGGAACTCTCTCCAAGTCAAAGAGTGACTGACAGATGGAATTGATGTTATTGCCAACAAGGCCAGCAAAGCAAGTCCCAGAATTCCTAGAGACACATAAATCTCCATTCTCCAAACATCGTGTTCAATCCAGGCATTTTCTTTTTTTTGTTTGACCTGCCAAAGGAACACCATATTTAAAATTACAGACTGGCACACTTGGCCATTTGTGTGAAATACAATTTCACAATTTTTACCACAATATTCAGGAAATAAGCCAAGAAACACAGTATTTTGGTTTGTTTGAATGTCTCTGAAGGTAACTGCTATATACTTCTGGTGACAAAGTCTCCAACAGTAACTGCAAAGCAAAGGTGAGCTTTAAGGGAGAAGAACTTAGACTTCATCAGAATCATGGCCCAGGAGGGACTGGTTCTGAGGCCTGTTAAGCTGCCTTCACAGAAGCATAAATCTTGTCTTCGACAAAAAAAAAATCCATCTGTGGCTAAATACCATATCAGGGAGATTATAACAACAGGAAACATATTAACAGCACTATTTCAGGGAGCTAATTCAGCAGGCATTCTTAATGGTGGTATCCTGCCAGGGTAATTGCTTAGCTGTATTTTTTTAAAAAATACAACTTTGAACATTTGTGATTTCAATAAACCGATGTCAAAGCTTCTCCTCTTTATGACTACTTGCACCAGCCCTTTGATGCTGCTAGTGATCACCATGGCATAATATGCTCCAAATAAGGTAATTTCTGCATCTTGGAAACTGGAATCTCATGGAAGTATCTGCTAATCCCTTCAAGTCAGATTACCAGTAAGGCTGATTTCAGAGTTTTCAACAGTTGGTTTGACTGTTTACAGAATTCTTAAAAAGCTGCTAACATCATATTGTGCTTTTAATGAAACTCTAGATCAGACTTTGGGGGTAATAAAAACGTGCATTTCTAGTCTATACCTTATATTGGAATATTCTTTATACTGCAATACTTATGGCACTCAAAGTGATAAGTGAGGATTAGGAACTCTCTAGTCACAGAGAATATTAGAGAGTTTTTCAAGCCAGTTACTGCCCATGACTCAGAAGCATCACTGAAATTCTATTTTTTAACAAGGTAGTGTGCATCAGTTCAATTGTGAAGCAATCAGTGTTCACAAATTTAGTCTGTGGCAAATACAGATTATTGAGATTTAGCTCAGCCCTCCTTCACTGCTGGCTTATTCACTTTGCCAAAAAAGATGTCTAGAAATGGTGTGTTCAGTGGTCAGTTTTTGTTGGTAGATTCCACTGGTCCAGAAAAGATTAATCCACACTAAATTAATAGTGTGCCAAAGACTTAAATGTTCCTGTGAGGCAGTTCTAATTTTGTGTATTTTACAGAGACAGAAAAAAAACCCAAATAAAGAAAATTACTTAATACACACTGGCATAGCTGTGATGACTCTTGACTCTATTACACGCTTTAATAACTAGGTCCTGCTCTGTCCCTTAACAGTGCTCTCTGGGGATCTACTTCAAAATCAAATAAGGCAATGAAAATGGCTTTTCCCCATCTGGATTTGCTTCAGTGACCCAAACAAGGATTTTCAGAATACAGAAGGGTTGGTGTTTGCGTGCCCATCGTACCTGCTGGAATGCCCAGTTCAGCAGCTTGTATCTGTATGATCTTCTCATGGGATAGCACAGGCTATAGCAGGCATGCATTGAAGCGAAGAAGAAACTGAGAAGTCCAAATTGTTTCCTTGATAACATCCATCTATCCAGCCACTGGGGAAATCTTTTATACTTGGTGCCAAAGTACAGCTGGAAACCAGCAGCTAATATTCCTGGTAAATATACTAGTGCTAAAAGGGTAATTGAAACCACTGGTAAAACTTTGTTTATGACAAGGATTGGAATTTTATAGAAAACATTTTCCTTTCTGGTTATAAAAGGATATATGACATCTCTCATAGAAGTATAAATAAATATTAATAATGAGATCACAGATGCTATCTTCATTGGCAAGTGCCACTTAGGGAACAGATCCTGCTTGCAGTGCTGTTCTGAAGAGTGTTCAAACTCACCAAAATGGTGTGCTTGATGTAAATCAAAAAGTGCAGCGGCTTCTGGTGGATTGGTGACTTGCATATCCACATTCTGGAAATGACAGAAAGCAAATACAAAATGAGTTCAAGAGAAGATTTAAAAATTGAGTAATGACAGTATTTGCCATCATGGCTGTTACACTGTACTGCACTGAAACCATATACAAAATATATGCACTATTTCAAACAGCATGGTCAGTACTTGAGCAAGGCACTTTTAGCATAGATTTCCCATTCTTCATTATCTGTGGTGATTCCAAAATAGATTTAATTCCAGGAAGTTAACTACACTGCAAGAGAAGAAGGATTACATTATGATTACATTACGTGAAGCATTATTTCAGCTTCTTATGATATGAGTTAGGGATTTCAAATGTCAAATTTCAGCTACAGAATTAATGATGTAGCACAAGTAATATGCACAGTAACAGCGTTCAGAGTCTAAAGATAATAAAATATTTCATTCTGTCATAGCTAATTTAATGACATTTAAATGGGAGAAAAGGATGCAATTGGAAATGTTTTGGATCCAGCATGTTAGACCAGCTGCACATCTGTCAACTCCAGCATCACGTCCTGTAGTCTTCTTCCTCTCCTTCACAAATGTAATAGTTTTCTCTTTGGTGAAACTTCATGAAGCTGAGGCACTTCAGTTTAAAAAGCTGAATTTTCTGCTGCCAAGTAAGTATGGCTCACAGATCTTGGCACAATTATCACTGACTTTAGAAGAAGCAAAGCTAGTATAAAAAATTTAGTGTAATATTATAAACTGGTTTAAACTGAGATAATATATCTTAAAAATATCCCTTAGTTTTAGATACATGATCAGTATACACACAAAAAGAAAATTCATGTACCAACAGCAGGACACTGCACTTGATGCAACAGAGAGCCAACCATGGGCAGAGAACTCATATGTTAGGTAATAAACATGTAGGTCCTGTGAAACATAAAGTAAAACTGAACTAATGGTGCAAGGGTTCAGTTTTAGAATGCCTGATGTGTCCAGATGTCCAGAAAGCAAAATGGCATTGTCTGTTTTAAGAAAATATTATCTGTGGGTACTACTTGTAAGTAAGGCAAGTAGGTGAAAGCCTCATGTTCATCTTCAATGACACAGAAGGGTTTTGTTTGAACATGAAAATAAAATATGTACACTGCTATCTTGCTGTAAAATCCTCATTAGAGACGATAGCCCCCCCACAACTCTGACTGTTTTACCTACAGTGCCTCATTGTAAAATTAAAAGGTATATAGTCTTTATGAGAATTTTTTAGCTGAATAGCCACTATGTGTTTATCTAATGATAAGAGCATATATTTGTAACAATGAATGAGTAGCCTACGTAACTTTTATTCTCTAGTCTGCGAAGAAGAGTGTAGACTATGCATTGCAGAACTGGAAGCTGGTATAAATTATACAAAATGAGATTCAAATCTGAACCAAAGTTTTATCCAGAGACATACCTATTTCTTGAAGAGATAGTTTGCAAAGCCTAATTCATTATTTCACAGCCTGTGAGGTAGTTCACGTTAGAACGGAAAGTTGTAGCTTGAACTAGTTCTGTGCATCTGCAGTTGCAGAGGCAAAGGATGCTGAAATGGATTTTTTTTTTCTGGACTTTTTTATGTGGGGTGGAAAACTTGCTGAATGCCATGTGGCAATCATGAAGGTTCCTCCAAAGATAGATTTTATATTCCTGTATAAAAATTCGAAATTATTTCTACAGAATTTTGCTCATCGGGTAAAATGCCATTAGCAGCAAACCTCATGTAGTTTTTAGCTGTCCCAAACTTTGTGTATTTTTTATCATGGACTGTGATTAAATTGAATGGGATATTCTTTATCTTTTTATCTCTTCATGTCAATATTGTGACAAGCCTTTAAAACTACTGATGATATGCCAGTGTGATGGGAGCACTGTCTCTGGACAAAATCAAATCAAAGACTGCAATTTTCTATGTGACATATGAGCTGCTTTTTTACAGAAACATTACCAAGTAGTTAAGATTTCCTATATTTCTTCTTGGCATGATGTTCTGACTTGCATTCTGATCAATAGCACAATTACCACCTTCCCTCTTCGCCATTGTGGAAATTCCCTGCAAAACAAACATAGGATTTAAAACAGGTTTTGAAATGCCTTACTGGAATTTTAAGGCCTCTTTTCCCTCAAAATGTTTTCTTCCCTCTCCTCCACACATTTGCTGGAGAAGGTACAATAAACTAGGGATAGGAAAGTCTGTCCTCTGAGAAGAGGACGGAAAAGCTCAGCTTGTCTTCTGGGTTAAGCAGAGACTAAGAGAGAGCATGAATCAACAGAACACAATCACTGACGAAAAATAATACTTAAGCCTAATGTCCATGTCACCAATGGAATGAATTAATCAATTCAGGCTGCAAGTTTTTAAATTACAATAAATAATTTTGAAATGGCTTACAGAAATAACAGGTAAAACATTATGAAGATGGATTTTGGGAAGTTCGTGAAACTTGCTGATGCAAGAAACCCATGCAAATGTGTTGTTTCTAATATTTTTTAGGTTTAGGATTGGTCTACCTGACAGTCACTGTACAGCTTTAGAGGCATATTCTCCCTTCAGGATTGTCAAGAAACTCAGCTGGAGCTTCACTCATGCTGTTCCAAGGTATCCTCACCACCCACAGGTACCAGCAGAAATGGTTTTAAGCTATTAAGGACTACAAGAAATCAGATGCCAGGAAAAAAGAAAGGAAGAGAATGGATAAACTGAAAGAGATGTTTCTGAAAATCCTAGAATAGCAGGAAAGACAGTATCTTGAAGAGTGTGAAATAACTACAAGGACTGCAAGAACCCTGCAACAAGGACTTCCCAGGCGTGCACCACACTGTTGCACACTGCAGGAGGAGAGGCACTGGCACCACACCACTGGAAGCTCAGGGTGCCACACCAGAGAGTGATCTTCTGTTCCTACCTTTAAAACAGTGACTAGGTAGCTCTTCCATGTACCTTCCTACTGAACAGCTGAATTACTAAACTGTTTTTCTAACTACTGATTCTTTTGTATCCATAAACCTTTTGGGAAATTATATGGACAAATCAGACTTCGACAATTATCCTTTTTACTGTGTCTGGTTCCTTCAGTAGATGAGTCTTACAGTCTTCTACTGTCTGCTATGAGGGTTTGTTCTCTGCCAGGCCACCAGGTACCTGAAGCTGAAGTATTCCTTTCCAAAGTATTCTTTTCCTAAGTATTTCTCTTTGGATTTTTCCCTCATGTTAGCAAGCTCTCGCTTTGGGCATAACCTTTCAGACAAGTGTTGCAGAGTAGGGTCAACAAGAGCTTCTGTCTGAAGGTCAGGCTGTTAACCCTTTCCTACACCAGCTAATGGAGGGTTTGTGTATCCTGCACACAAGAAAGCATGGACTGATGAAGGCACATTTCTGTTTTTTCCTTCTATTCCGAGGGCTAGTCCCAGTGATTTTATCACAAGTTTCAGTGTATCAGATACCTTCATAAAACCTCAGCTTCCGCAGCCCCATGATTAACTAAGAATTTCTACTTCTATATATTTAAATATACAGAATTTGTAGCTGTTACAAAGAATAATTTGCAAACAGAACTCAGTAGATGTACTTACCTGGAAAAAACCCCAATACAGTGAACTCCAGATACCTTTTTAAAGAACTCATAATATGAAGGGTAGTCACCCTGTTTTTGAGCCGTACCTTCTAGCTACCACACTCTCTTAGGGGTCCAAAAGCATAATTTAGATTGGGAAGCTCTGTATGGGAGAGCCTCATTCACCCAATTCTCATGCTGCTATTACTCTTCATTTAGAAAATTAAGAGTCCAGTAATAGGTTCTAGCTAAAGGTTTGTATTGATGGGGATAAAGTAAATGACAACACGATGTGAAAAAAAATAATCCGTGAGCTAGGTGGCCAGTTGCTGATCCTAAAAGCTGATTTATTGGTTCTTTTGGGATACAATGTTCAATACAATGTTAAATACAGCGTTAATAGTTTATGCAGTGGAAAACGGAAAGAAAAAGAAAGTGTGTGTGAACGAATGCCTGTGGTCACCATGGAAATATGGGTTACAGCCATGCAAATGCATGCAAGGAAACACAGGTACCAAACCATGGTAGTCCACTTGGCTTCTGATACCAGTTAACACAAAATTATTTCCCAATTACAAAGCACACTAATAGTTTTGGAAAACCCTAAAAAAGTACTTATAATTCAGTGGAATTATAATTCAGTGGAATTCAGTGAAATAAATTGCCAGAAAGAAGTAATCTAGAGCATGCGTCTTTTTGGAATACATCTGAAAAAAAAAATTAGGAGCGCTGTGAGAGACAGGAGGCTGATCAGTTATAGCCTCATCTAAGTCACAACTGTGATGAAAGAAAGCAGTTTTATTTATGTCCACTCTCAGTGCAGACCCCTTCTGCTCAGGGAGACAGCTGTCAGCGAGGATAGAGGACGTCCTGCTGCAGAAAACCAAGTTTCCAACGCTGTGAGCACACTATTGCATTTTATACCAATAAAACAGCCTCACTGTAACCCAGAACCAACAGCGATCCCCACTGTGCAGACATTACCACGAGAAAACATCATTCCGAGTCAAGGACAAGTTTTCCTGAGTAAGGGGTTTGAGGGCTGACTCCACGAAAAAAAGAAAAAATGAGTAAAATAAACAGGCTGGGATAATAAGGATGAGGTGATGGAAGAAGCACGGGACAGTGACTGCACCTCTCTCCCTTGGCACTATCGGGAAATGACAGCCTGGAAGTGCTGGGCATGACATGCCTGTCTGGCTTCCCAAGTGCGCGCTGCATCGTGCAGGACGGTGTGAGCACTCGGCACGCGAGGCAATAACTTTCCCCGCTCTTCAGAAATTCTGCTGAGCTCGGTGGAAAACCGAGTAAAAGCCCGGAGGAAGGTGGGAGCCGCAGAGCGTCGCTCGGCGTTTCTCCTGGGCCAGAGTGCGCGGGGGCACTGCCCCTCGGGGAGCCCGAGCCCGCCGCGATGCCCGTCCCGTCCCGTCCCGGCGCGGGGCGGGCGGGGCCCGAGCCGGAACCCGCCGCGGCGGCAGCGCGGCCACGCGGTCACACCCGGCCCCCTCCCCGGCGGCTCCGGGCACGGCCGCCCCCTCCCCGCCGCCCCGGGCTCACCCACCTCGGCCCCGGCAGCCCGGCCTCTCCTTCCCGCCAGAGCTCCCGCCGTAGGGGGCGGCGGCAGCGGCGGCCCGGCTCGGCTCCGTCCGTCGGGTCAGCGGCGGGGGCCAGCGGTGCGGGGGCAGCAGTACGGGCGCGGGCGGCCCGGGCGGCAGGCGAGCCCTGGTCAGCAGCGGAGCGCCCGCCGACTCTGAGGAGGGGAGCGGCGGGGGGGTGCGGCCGCAGCCTCCACCTCCCCTCTCGGCCCCGCCCTCCGCGCCCATCCGCTCCCCTCCGCGCCGGCGGGGTTCCGCCACTGTCCCGTCCCCCGTCCCGAGCTGCCCACCGGGGGACGGCGGAGCGGTGCGGCCTCGGGGTCTCCCCTCGGGCGCCGGCCACCCCAAGGAGCGCCCGCCCGTGGGTCCGCTGGGCCCTGGGCCGGACAAAGGGCGCATTCACCTGCGCCCTCCCCGCCCCGCCGCAGGGAGGAGGAGGAGGAAAAGGCGCCGGGGTGCGGTGCCTCCGCGGGCGCCCTTCGTCTCCCCCAGCCCGACCTCTGCCGGCAGCCCCGCTGTCCCTGCCGGGGCACGCGTGGGTGCACCGGACACGCCGGGGGCCCGAGGGCTGCCAGTCCTGCCAGCGGCCCGCAGCCCTTCGGATCCCGGGAAACCTCTCCCTTCAGTGCGTTCTCCCTTCCCTGCCGGTTCTTCCAAGCGTGTCACTCTCTGAGCCTGACAAAATGCTCTATTGATTCCTCCTTCTCATACGATCAGTCCTCACTTTAATTTGTTTTTCCCCAAATACCATGATCTTTTACTTTTTTTTTTTTCCTTCTCTGGCGATTCTGAAAAGGCAACTGTCTCCTTAAAGTTTAGTCATTCAATAGCATGAACTATCATTATCTTGTGAAATCTCTTAGTGGATATTTTGACATTTAGTGGCTTAGTGACATTGCAGAACACATGGCCAGTCTGTCTCAAGGATGTTTTCATGCAGAGCTCATTGTGTCCTCCTCAGGATTTCTTCACAAAAATGATGCCAAGTTCCGTGTCTTTGCATCTTGGGAATACATTTTTGTCTCCTTTTCAGTAGATGTTAAATGAACAGAGACTCCAGCTGAATGCTACATCTGGCAGAAAAGAGGAGATAGCCTTAGAAGAAATAGAAGACAGAATAATTATATCTCCTGTGTTAAAACAAAACCTAAACTTAAATTGTGTGTTGTTTTTTTTTTAGTTGCCTTCATTAGCATATTTTTCTGTGTCTTTCATAAAGGCTATTTTCCACTTGCTTTCCATTAGTTACTTTTTTTTTGCAAGGCATGCTAACTTGTGTATACTCTCACTTTGTGAAAGTGCCGTTTGATTTTCTTTCCTACTCCTGTTTTTGCACCGTCCTTTTGGGATTTCTCCCAGTTCCCGGAGTGTAGCATCATCAGGGTGACGCCTGGCGGTGGGAGCGCAGGGGAGGAGGCTGCCTGCGGCGACGTGTGCCGGCCCGTTCCTACACCCCGGCTAAAGGAGAATTTGTAGTGCAAAGGGCTAAAAGCACTGTCATGTTCCTAATGAACTCCATGGTAATGCTCTCCTCAGAAGTTCTGGTGTAAGTTAGTGTTATGGGGACTAGATTTATAGACCAAAAGATAGCTCAAGATAGCTCAAGATAGAATATCCTTAAGATATCGTTAGCCTTTTCATAAAACACACAAGAGCTAAGATCCTGCATGAGCATTCTCAGATGAGATGAAAAGCCAGCCAAAGTGAACCTGGCTATAAGTACCTAGTAAGCTGCTCTGCATAGATGCTTCTAGTACCTCTGGACAAGCAATCCCCCCTCTAGTCTCTGAGTACTATTAGGTGCCTATCTGTGAATAAAAATGGAAAGCTCAATCTGTATGGCTGCTGATAATGTGGAAATAGATTCAAATGCTAGGGAAATCTTTCCTTTCATGGCTACCCTAAGACCAGGTCATTCAAAGTACCACTTGTATTACAGTGGTTACTGGAAAGCAAACTGTGTGGCAGTCCTGCAGATCGTTACACCTAGATGATACTACTGCATGCTCACAGCTTTGAACTGATATTTATGCAAAGTGCTTTGCAAGAAGTGTGAAACTGAAGGTAGGAAACACCACAGGAATCAGGAGTTGATTCAGAGTGAGATAATTTCTCTTGGCACATGCAGAATGGGGATGATCTCATTGACAAAAATTTAAAACTGTGCAGATTTGGCTAGCTCCAGACATTTAGAAGAGTGTCAGTATTACTTAACTATTGCAGGATTTGGGGGAGAAAGATTAAGACCTCTGTGGTTGCTGAAGCATGGTATTTTCCAGAGAAGAAAAATACTCTGATGACTCTTAACCCACCTGTGTTTTATTCATTCTATATTCTGGACAGAGTTTGTGAGCGATGATAACAAAGGACGTGAGGAAATGGTAGATTGCATTTTCTGGAGAAACAAAATATTGCATCATTGACAAGATTTCCTGACAGTGGTTTAATCGTGATAACATTTTCACCACAGTTCTTATAGGAAGAAGTCTGTGATTGGGACAATTTGTCTGCTTCTGCAACTGCTCTTTAGACTAGGAGCTCTGAGAACAGCTTGCCAAATGGCTTAAAAAGTGGTGCAGTCTTCCAGTAACACACAGACTTGTAAATAATCATACTAACAGTCTTGCTCAGAACTTGTTGAGTAAGCTAAGTGTAACTATTACTGTCAGCAAGATGACTCTAGCATGCCCTTGAGTGACTCAGAAATGACGCTACCTAGGGGGAACTGGTGTGGAAGGGTGGAAACCATTCCCTGTAATTTAACCAAATGAAAATGGGCTTGATTCAGCTGGATTAAAATGTTTAAATGGTGACTGGGTTTCCAGGATGGCACTTGAAGGGGTTCACTAGAGGGTTACCAAGGTGGTAAAGGGCTTACAGCACATGTTCCCCGGGGAGAGATGTGGAGGAGCTGAGCTTGTTTAGTCTGGTAAAGAGCAGACTAAGGGGTGGCATAGTATCAACCTTCAAACACTTAAAGGGAAGGTACAAAGGTGAGGAAGCCCACTCCAGGGCGTGTAAAAACAGACAGGGACCACAAATTGCAGTTCAGATGTTCATATTGAATATTAGGGAAAATTTCTTCACTGAGAGGATAGTGAAAATCCTCATTGTGTCCATTGCTTCTTGTCTTTTCCTTGGACTTCACTGAGAAGAGTCTGGCTCCAACTTCTTTACTCTCCTCCTCCCTCAGATAATCATACATAATGTTAAGAACTTCCATGAGCCTTATGATCTCCAGGCTAAGTAGTTCCAGCTCTCTCAACCTCTCCTTGTAGAAGAAGTGCTTCAGTCACTTAATCATCTTCATGGTGACCTGCACAGAAGCAATTTCAGTATATCAGTGTCTTGCTTGTACTGGGGAGCCCAGAACTGATGGGTCTCAGTTCAGAACTGATGAGCAGTGCAGATGGGTCTCAGAGGGGCTGAGGAAATGGGAAAGACCACCTACCTTGACCAGATAGAAATGTTCTTTCTAATGCAGCTTAGGACTTCTGGTATTGGCAGGGATCTTCCTCTGTGTGGGACAGTGAACACAAAATTTAACTGCACTAATGTTTTTGTCTATGAAAATATGTGAGATGACAGCAAGAAGACTCTTGCTCAAAATCCCCAAACCCAGCAGTCTTTGAAAAGGAATATTAAAAAGTATGTGCTACAAAGAACCATGTATGAATTTGGAAAATTATGAAAGAATTTGAAAACTGATTTTGAAATGCTCAAATATAACCTGATTTTGAAAATAACAGCATAAGGAACTGCAGTATTGAGTGCTAAATAGAATGCAGCTGAGTTGGGAATGGAAGTGGCAAGTGCCCTCTGTTCATATTGTGAGTGGGAGTTACAGAGGCACTTGGCAGGGAGTGCTTGTCCCTCGTGGACTAAGGCCATTTGAGAACAGGGACACCAGACAACATATTTGGTCTACTGTCATTTAATAAGCTCCTTTATCCAAGGGAATATGTCAGAAAGAGATCAGATAAGCAGACAAGTGCTGTATTCCCTGCTGAATGAATGTGAAGTAAAGGACCAGCTGTTCTTAGTGAGTAACATTGTTAAAGTCAAACAAATTTCTTACTTGGCCTGGATTTATCACACAAATTCTGATTCGAAGAAGTGGCACTCAAGCTATTTGAAACAGTTGAATTCCCCTGGAGGATTTAAATCGTTGCTGCCAAGTAACAGGAAGCTGAGGAAAATAAATACAGTGAAAAAAGCCAGAGGCTCAAGATTGTTTGAAAGGGCTGTTCAATCTAGTCCAACATGTGTAAGAAAGAAAATTATATACTACTTCTCTTGAATTATAAGAAATTAATAAAGCCACGTGACACTCAAATCGTTTTTTTAACAGTGATACTTTTAGATATTGTTGAAAGTACAAGTAAAGACCACATGACTGCTTCAGTTAAAGTTCAATTAAATGAGTTGAAAAACAACTCCAAGTAGAGGAGACTAGCAGTATTCTATTTTCTCACTTCCTGTAAAAAAATTACATTCTGGATTTCAAGTTAGACAAATGCAGAAAGCACTTCCTAATTTGTCAAATTAACACCTTTCACAGTATTCCTTTCTCATAATGCATCTTGTTGCTTAGAATCAACACAGAAGACTTTGTTTTATATTTCATATTTATATTTTTTGTGTATAATCACATACTTTTAAAGTAATTCTTGCCCTTCCCATTGTGTTTGTCACTTTTGCTTACATAATATCTAAAATTGTAATGTTATCCCTTGAAGCAGCTATGGTACTTCTCTCTGGTGTTTTGGTGATTTCAGGATTTTTACCACACACATGTCACTAGAGTATAGAGCTGACTGCCTTAAAATACTTATAATAATGAAACCACTGGTAATAAAAATAACAGCAATTTGTATACAGATTAATCAAAAAAACCCCTCAATAGCCCTGCAGCACTTGAAGGCTGCGAGATGTAAAGGATACAGGAAAAGGAATGGACTCACAGGGGAAGGGTTACTGAGCAAAGACAGAATATTGGACATGCAGGTTTTTTTACAGGAAACCATTTTGCCTAAGTCTGATTAAGTAATAGCAAATAGCAGTGATATATTTTCTCCTGTGGTGTATATGAGTATTCATTACCTCTAATTGTTAAAGAAAGATAATATTTTACAATATTTCCACAAGAGTAATTTGAAATTAAGATGCTTTGGAACATGTCTTGTGAAAAATGTTTGGTGTGGCTTATTGCTCGTCTCTATGGCTCTTTGGTCGATTTTGTGGTTGTCATGGTTTAACCCCAGCCAGCAGCCAAGTTACAGGCAGCAGCCTGCTCACTCACCCGCAGTGGAATTGGGGAGAGAATCAGAAAGATAAAAGTAAGAAAACTCATGGGCTGAGATAAAGGCATTTTAATAGGTAAAACAAAAGGTACTCTCCCAACAAAGCAAAACCACTTCCGACGGGCAGGCAGGTGCTCAGCTATGTTCAGGAAAGCAGGGCTCCATCAAATGTAGCAGTGACTTGGGAAGACAAATGCCATCACTCAAGACAACCCTCCTTCCTTCTTTTACCCTCTACTTTATATGCTGAGCATGATGCCATATGGTCTGGAATAGTGCTTTGGTCAGTTGGAGTCACTCTCCTGGCTCTGTCCCCTTCCAACTTCCTGTGCATCCCCAGACCACTCACAGGTGGGGTGGTGTGAAGAGCAGAAAAGGCCTTGACTCTGTGTAAGCACTGCTCAGCAATAACAAAAGCATCTCTTTATTATCAACGCTGGTTGCAGTGGAAATCCAAAACACAGCCCCGTACCAGCTGCTGTGAAGGAAATCAACTCTACCTCAGCCAAAACCACCACAGTGGTTTAGGAATGGTGTTCTAATGTAATTGTATTTTCCATGGGAACTTATGAAGGCATGTGGTGAGATCACAGAATTGTCAAAATGTTGTAGGATCCCTCCTACAACTGTGTTCTTTCCCAGGTCTTCTACTTCAGAAGTTTCTTAGAAAATCTTTCTTCTTACAATTTGTAAGGAATTTTTTGACACTACACCTGCTACAAAAATCTGCATTTTTTTTGCCTGTCACCATAGTGCCTACAAAGCACAGTCCATGGTGTTAGGTGAGATGCAAACACAAACACCTTCTCTGCAGGCCACAGTGTAGGTTTCACATTTGAAACAGTAGGAGAGAGGTGATGCAAGCACATGGGGGGAAGCTGAGCTGAACACAGTTTTAGGAATGTAGTGAGACAGTGATGGTTTGGATGTCAGACTGTGGTGATAACTGTCCAGTGTGATCATAGCAGTCTCAACTGCTGGATGCCATTGTAATAACAACAGCTTCCTAATTTTAAAGAGGGATTTGAAAGAAGGCAAGGAATTGGCTTTGTCAGAATTTATGTAATTTCTTGGTTACTAAGATGTCTTTGTGAAGTGGGCAGATGAGAGAAATTCTTAAAAAGCTATGTTAAGGGTACTGAGGTACTTAAAAAACCCCCGAAGTTTATCAGTAATTACAAATTTGATACAATCTAAACAAATGTAGAACAGAACCTGCCAATAAATTTGAAATTACTTAAATACTTTAATCAAATAATACCATAGTTAATTTAAATAAGCAATATATACTTCAAAGTTTTCTCCCACCAGATTTTGGGAAAATACTTTTTATGTGGAACTACTGCATTAATACATTTGTTATGGTTGACTGCTAAAGGAGTCATTGCTCATATGCAAAGACTGACAACACAATTACAAATATGTCTTCAATATGGAAATAATTGTGCTAATTAGAGTTAAGTTGGATATTTTGCCAGATTTGGAATTAATTTTCCACAATTTAAGTATTAATATTGATATTTTATACCAATTATAAATTCTTAGAGCAAAAGTATTTTAAAATCCAAACAGTTTTCTTACTTACAAAAGAGAAGAGCTTTTATCCAAAACTAAATACTGAAATTCTAGTTTAAGATTCTGACTGTTCAAGAATACTATCCATGGTCAAAATGAAATTGTTCCTGTCATCCAGAAGTGCTACTTATTCTGTGTGACTAACTTCAGACTACAAACAACACTGGATAGCTGAAGTTAATTGTCAGAAATAATCCAAGAGATTATATCTAAAATGAGATCTTTCTTTGGACTTAATCCTGCTGCCTGGGGCACTGGTCTACTCTAGAAGCAGAGCAGGGACTCAAGAAATAACTGGAGCAGGAAATGAGGCAGGACTGGAACAGAGACAGGGAACTCAAGCAGAGCAAGAACAGCAGGCTCTAGCATGCTGCAGGCTCCAGAGAAAAACTGTAAACTTCCATCTAAGAGCCATTCTGCCAGAAATGAGCTTTGCAGAAGACGCAAACACTGAAGGGGAATGATGGATGTATCAGAGGGTTGTGCTACCACTCAGAGTCACTTCAGCAGGCTGGAGAAATGGGCCAACATGAGGTTCAACCAAGTTCTGCACCTGAGAAGAAATGAACCCATGCACCAGAACAGGCTGGTGGCCAACCGGCTGGAAAGAAACTTGGCAGAAAAGGCCTTGGAGGTTCTGGTGGACACCAAATAAAAATGAACACCCTTGGAAAAAAGAAGGCCATCAGTCTCCTGGGCTGCAGCAAGCAGAGAATTGCCAGCAAGTTGAGGGAAGAAGTTATCCTTCTCCTCTACTCATCAGTCTACATCTAGAGTGTACTTGAATGAGTCCAGTGAAGGGTGCCAAAGACAATTAAAGGATTGGAACATCTAACATAGGAGAAGATGGACTGCTTAGCTTGGAGAAGTGAGGGCAGGGGGCCATTTTACCGATGTGTATAAATACCAGGGAGTAAAGAAGAGACAGACATTTCTCAGGGACAGAACAAGAGGCAATGGGCACAAACTGAAATACAGGAAATTCCATTTAAACTGGAGCGAAATATTTCTGATTGGCTATGGTTGAGACTGCATTGATTGTGAAAAGCCTGAAATCAAACTCCACCCTAATGACTATGGATGGTTTCAGGAACTGGACTTGAGAGTGCACTACCTTGAATATAGAGGTTGAGTGACAACACAAGAGGTTGATGAGAACTTTAACTCTGTATCAGAGGAAGTGTACTCAGAAATCTCTTTTCAGGTTATTTTTTGTTTGGTTATTGCCCTTACTTGAAGTCTACAGTAAAAGTCTGGTTTTCTGCTATTTTGCTACTCACTTTGGCACACTTGTTTTACTAGAGTTGTTGATCTAAGGTAACTTAGCATTAATGTTCCTCTGAGAATTCTGGCACTGCCAATTCTACTCAAGATTATCCGTGAAAATGGAGACAGGGAGAGTGTAGTGAAAGCAAAGACAGACACTGACATGGATTTAACCATTGCAGGCTACTAAATTAACACTTGGCAATACCTTCACAAAAAGATGAGAGTCAAGCCAGAAGGTCTTTAAACTCATTAGAAGAAAAATTGCATATGTCTTGTCTCCTATCTATTTTCAGAAACAATATCAGAAGATGAAGCAGTGTTGAGAAACTCATTCTGAGCATTCATAAAGACCACCAAAACTAAGGAAACAAGGTTTTCTTAAAATGATTTATCATTATTGTTCTCTGATTGTCAATGTGGATCTGTAACAATCCTGGCTTTGGCATAAACTACACCATGATTTTTTTCCCCCCTTCCTAATCTGCTTCAGTTGACAACATCTTCCTGACTTCCTTAGTCAACAGTTCATGAAAAAATAGAGACTTCAAAGACAGGAACTATGCTCCTGAATATTATCAGGTGATCTAGAAGGGGTTGAGTGTTGTTATTCATCTTTTACTCTCACTTAAGAGATGCCCCTATGATTACAACCATTTCTTAATGCCTAAAACAACTGTCTGGAGCTTTGTGAATTCCATTCTGCAATGCATCTATCTGACTTTTAGATGCTGTGGTGCCTTGCCTGCCTAAGAAACCAAAGGAAGCTGATACTCTTAAGGATGCCTTAATGTCTTTGAGGAACTTGCCTAAATGACTTCTGCTGCAGTATTTAATGAATGTTCTTTGATAAACTGGTGTGGTAAACTCTAAATCTTTTATCTTTGTCTGTAAGAAGGTACTCCTTTTGATTGAGTCATGACTAAATTGTTCCCAGTTCTACCAACTGCAACTTCTTGTAAATTTAGAGCTTTCAGCAAACCAAAAATCATCCTAATACACAGTCTCAAAACACAAATTAGAAGGAAAAATTAGAATAAAGTACTCTGAATAGATGTAATTTAGTATTCTTTGTGTTTTATAGTCTAGAGTGTTACTTAAATTTTTAAACTCACAAGGACTATTTTATGTTGACAGAAATTGGAAATCTTGGTTTTCATTATGTGTCATGACTATCTTGTTTAGAAGTAACTCAAAATATATGTTTCCATATTACATAAAAGTCACTGGTATAAAAATAGTTGAAGGGATTTATTACATTTCAATAAAGGTGCTGGTAAAGTTATAAAAATAAATTATAAATATTTGTCTAATTTTGATTATATTCATGCTGAGTTCTGCCCTATTATTATTGCTTGGCTGCCTTTGTATGTTCTTGCATAGTTAATTTGTATAAAACATACATAGCTATTTGTAACTCTAGAAAAAATGACAGGTCAGTCTTTTTTGTAATGCCTTTTAAAGGAAGAGAGGTGTAACACATTTAACAGACCAGGAGAGCAAAGTAAAATGGTGATGAAATAAATTCTTTGGGTAATATATTAATTTCAAGTATAAGTTCACACAGAACATTCAGATGTTGTGAGAATTTTCATAAATGAGTCAAATACTGTATCAGGACTACCTGTATATACATACAATTGTAATTAAGGGCTAGAAATTATATAGGAGAAAAAAAATACTCTTTTCCCATACAAGTCTTTCTTCCTGCTTAGTTATTTTGTAGAGTCAGAAGTATTAAATGAAACTCTGAAGCTGTTTGGTATAGAGTGGTGCATGTGGTTTAGAATAAATGGGTCTGCATTGGAGCAGAGAAAGAACTTGTCTTGTATTTAAAATTAAATCAGTAATTTGAAAATGATTGGTAGTGATACCTAATTCTGTTATTGTGGACTTGAATCAGCATCATATGTGCTTGATACTAGTGTTGTGTTATTGTTGCTGGAATTGTTCCTTATTTAGCATCATAACAGAACATGGCTTAGCCATATAGTGTTTCCTCTGTGGAAATTCTTCAGTAAATTATGGGACAGTGTAATTCATGTGTAAGATAATGGAATATTCAATACTGAAAGAGGTTACTTCTCTGGTTCTTTAAATTTTGTATAAAAATACTCTTAGTTTAACTTTTACCCTTGAATAGCAGCACTTTGTAGTGTAATACACAGGAGGAATGGTAATCCATATGCTACTTAGACCCGTTTTCTGCTAGAAAGGCTTTAGAGGTTTGATGGTATGGACAAATGACAAAACTGTCCCATGTAATAGCTTTTCCCCTTATTGCCATGCTGTCCATCTCTACTTTCATTAACAAATCCTGAAAATTTTACTGGCCATTGCACCACAACAGTGTTGAACCAATGTATGTGTGTTTGAATGTGTATTTACATACGCAGCCACACACATGCCCTCTGCCATCTATCTAGCTATCTGTCTGAAACACATAAAGTTATATTTTGACTCAAGGAAAAAGCCAACAACAACTGCTTCCTGTATATTTTCTCTCCTCATCCCATCTGTTGGCTTTTCCACATGTGGCCAGCTGTTTCCCTGTGACAACCTTCCTTCTTCAAAAGAACATACTTTGGAAACTGTGAATTACTCTGTTTCTGGGAAACAGCTTTTACTCTCCCCCTTCTATTCTTGGCCACCTTCTGTGGCCTTATGAGTAAATCTTCAATGTCAGTGTGGGGTTTTTTGTTGTTCTTCTTGTTTAAGACTAAAAATAAACTGAAGAAATAATTTTCATTGTTCTAATTCATATGTTTTGTTTTATCTGTGAGAAACCGAAACTTGGGTGTGGGTAACTGTATTTTGAAAAAAAAACTGCACAAAGTCTGTCTCTGACAAGATAAAGAAAAGCTCTAGGTGAGAAGAAACAAAAAAATACCCGGTGTTGGGTCCATCTAGTTTGGGTTCTCTGAAAAGTTCTTTTCTTCTGCACCCCCAGTACTATTGCTAAATTAGCTACAATGCCAGAACATACCCTAATATAGCCCTAAGAACTTCCAGTTTGCAGCAGCCAAGCTTTCAGTTAAAGTGGTTTAAAAAGTCAGTAGTCCTTGCTTCCCAGAGGCTGGCTGTGATGGAACACGTTCCTTTGCTTGGAGAGGGACATCTTCTGATGGAACAAAGGGACTGTGTCACTATTTCACCAACCCATTTCGCACTGAAATAGCACATAGTTTTTGTAGGGTTGAAGGCCTGAACAAAAGATCATTGTGGTCAAGGGCAAATATTTTTCCACTGACTTAAAAAACTTTGAATCTGGTCCTTTGTAAGAAGCTCTTACACCTAAAGCTCCAAAACGAGGGTTGATGTCAGACTGAATGCTTGCTTTCCTCTGAAGCTGAAACTAGACAAGGAAGTAGCTGTGCACTTGGCAAACATGCACAGCACCTTGCTGACACTCAACAGAGGCACCTGAGATATAAGGCTGGGGGTTTTTTGTCTCCCTGTGTAGTTTGCAGTTTATGTTATGCTGCAATGTCTCACATCTGCTGTGCACTGAGAACAGGCACATATAAAGTTACCATAACTCAGTTGTTGTTCTTAAACTGCTATCAAATTGTAACAAGGCTTTAACTCTGAGCATGAATACAACTACCACTCCCAGCAACAAATGGAAATAAAAATGTTGTATCAATTATGGTTTTTACAGCTGTAGTAAATCTGTTTTAATTACTGAAATGGGTAAGGTTGTGTCCAACAAGAATAAAAACACAGGGAAAACATCTATTTCCTAACGGGATGATATGAAACAGGCTTCCTGAAGTAATAAACACTTAGAATTAAGCAATGAAATCTCTGTAATTAATACTTCATAAGGGAGATCTAAACTTAATATGAAGGAGGCAGCAAGGTAAAATAAGAAGTAAAGCAAACTAGTATCTTCAGAGGTTATTTAATTTTATTTTTTATTCATCGATTTTTTCTATAACAGCTGTTTACTTCATAAATGCACTATGAACAGAAATTCAGCTACCTATGAGGTGCTGAAAAGAAAGGTGCCAGCACGTGAGCCAGCATACCCTTCTCATCAAAACTTTTGACAAATCCCAGAGCATAAAAGTGATTATTAATCCTGGAGAGAGACTTCAGAATGTTATCTTCCATGATGCTCACTTTGTTTATCCGGACAAGATGTACAGAAGTATAAAGTCCAAGAACAATTATTCCCAGTTACTTCAGAGTATCCCTTTTCTCAACTGAATGTTTGTTTCCTAAGCCAGCAGGCTGCCTGTGGTGGGTAGTGTCCTGGGGGAGCATTCCCAGAGGGGCTGTTGGTGGGAGAGGCAAGGCAGACTGGAGGAAAGCATCCTCAAGTAGGACCATGATGACTTCTTTCTTGGCTGCTTTTGACAGATTGTTGAGCAACTTCAGAAAAGTTTAATCACTACTTTGTGTCTCTGTTTCCCCTCAACATAAAGATGTTCATCCTGAAGTCTATGAAAATATTTTGAGATCATTAAGGACAAATAATATGCTAGAGAAGGACAGTAGCAATTGCTATATTTAGCAGGCTTGGGATGTGTTAAATTGTAAGCCTGAGACTTTATTAAGTCTGTAGCACCAAAGTACAAATGCCTCTGTTACTTGTATATACTCTTTCTACAGGTTTACACACTTGTCTCCCCCATGTTCCTTATTCTTACCCGGATGTATCCCTGCTCAAGGTGTTCTGGATTCTTCTTTATTTCAATTAATTCATACATTTGGTGGCAGCCAGACAGTAGCTATGCTGCTTCCTGACTGTGTAACATTTTATTAATGAATGAAGAGTTAAGCCATTAATAAATGAGAAGGTACATTCTGTGTCCTGAGGTCTCAATATATGATAGATACTTGACTCTCTTTTGTGGAGGTACAAATTAAAATAATGTTCAGCTCTCTTGCATGATCTTTTTTGTTGGTGATTTATTAGAATGCAAAATAGCTTCACTTGGAAGCAGAATTTGTGTTATGTCTCCTGAGAATAGTGTATGACTTGGGTGGTGGCTTTGACAAAAGTCTGTTAGGGATTAGGAGTGCCTGATGCTCTGCCACTTTCCAGCACGTTAGAACAGCCTTTTAATTGTTTTAAGTATTACCAGTCAGAGCTGGTAAGAACCAGCTCTTAAGAACCATTCACTGCATGGAAATAATAGCATGGATGGTGATAGCCATTCCTCCTCTTGGCCTTTCCTCATCTTTCTCTGCTGAGACTGCAGGAAGTAAGAGGAGAGAACTGAGTGCCAGTTCTATAATTTTTGAGGCTTCTCAGTGCTGAAGACCATTACGGGTTACTTGAGGAATCAACATATGTAATAATATTGTGCATTTTTATCGGAATAGTAAATACTTTGGTCATGAATAAACACTTTACTGTATGTCTCTATACAGTGAAGTCTTCTCCAGTTGCATTTTAGGAGCTGTCGCTGTTTATACTTGACATTAATATATTGGCAGTAATAATTTATTAAGATGTTATGTGTACCTTTCTGTGACACCAAGGAGCCTTCATTCTGAAATAGGATGCTGCTGTACACTAACAGAAAACAAATGTGAATTCTGATAATGCTGAAAGAGTAGCTAAACATCAGAAAAAAACAACTTTATAGTGGGAGCCATTGATCTATGGAGACAAAACAAGTAGACAGTAGCTCTTAAGTCATCATATCCAGAGACAACTTTAAATTTGTATTCAATCAGAGTAGGAGGGCTGTGAATCAACAGCAGTGAACCTTTCTGTAACTGACTTTAGGATAAAATAGATTTGGGTTTTTTTCTTGTCTGGTCTTTTTCTTGGTTTTTTTTTTCTTTATTTTTTTTGGTTTAGACTTCGAAAATGTTGAGACTGAAAAGTTCTATTTGTATCATCTCACACGTTCTCCTGCTCTGGATATACTTTTAGATATACTGGACATACTTTTTTTTGTTTTGAGGGTTAGTTTGTTTGTTTTGTTACATTGCTTTTTGTGTATAGCTTTTTAAAAAACTAATATAAAAATAATTAATTAAAAAAGGCAATAAGAAAAAAGTTTGACCACTAGGTGGCAATAAAGACACGTAAAATACACAATCCTGCATTTGAATAGCAAACAGTTTAAAGGAAAAATCTAATTCACCTAAGCTTTAAGACCGTTATTGTTAAAAAAGTTACAAGTTAGGCTGCATGTTAATGTAGCCTAAAACTCCAAAAAAAGTTTGACTTACTGAAGAAACTTACTGCCTGATAAAAGCCTGCTATCTGCTTGATAAAAGCCTGCTGTTGACCTGTGTGAACAGTGTGTAAGGCAGGAAAAGAATGGCTTTACCTTGGTATACTCTCCTGATACTCAGAGAATAGATGATAGAGGGCTCGGATGACTCTTCTAATTGAACTGGGAACACCCAAGGCACTGCTCATCCATCATTCCCAGTGCACATTCTACATGTCTAAACGGCCTTTCATTTGCTCTTCTGATCCTGGCTCTGAGAGCCAAGGGGTCAGCCAACATTTGACCTCTTCAGACCATGGTGAAATCGTTGTGTGCTGTGCTGTCAGCTGTGGTCTGTGAGGGTATTTGGTTCACTAGTGTGTGTGGGCACATCACCTATGCCTTTCCTCTGCTGTGCCTACAGTGTTGATCCAGTTAAGTAACACATACGATATTGCATTCTTTTGCCCCAGAAACTGATTTTGTCTTAAAAACATCTTTCCTTTATTATCCTTATTAGTTATGACTGTAGCTAAATAGTCTAGTTATGCTCTATAGAAAATAATAATTAAACAGATAGCTTCTTTCTCAAGTAATAATGCCCTAGGGCTTAGTTTCCTTTTCTGTTCTTAAATTGTTCCTCGCTTGTACAGAAATATAAAATTTGAAGCTCACACACATGTATATACATGTATATATAATGCCACTGCTGAAGCACTCAGATTTTGTGTCTCGGTTTAGCCCGTTGGCAGGGTCAAATTCCTATAAATGTCTTTTGTTGGCTCTGTGTATTTTCCAATGCATTTTCTCCTGAACATTAGTAAAATATATTATGGGAACTAGGGGCAATTTATATAATGAAAGTTAGATCCATTTATTTGTATGACTGCTTTTCACAACTTCTAATGCATGGATCACTTGATCTATAAGACATCAGAAGCTTGTCTTGGACAAAAAATTAGTTTGAAACCAGTTACAATGTCCTTGTATATAAACAAGGAAGTAAGCAAATAAAATAATGGGAAATATGAATTAAAACGTGAATATTCAAGCTTTAACCTAATTTTTATTTGTTTGGAAATTAGAAGGCATTGTGAGAATCCTTTTTCAACAAATCTGTGAGTGGTCCTCCATGTGAAAAGAGGTTAAAGAACACTGTTAGTCAGTATCCTACTGAATGTGTGATCGAATCAGTTTAAAAAACTGATAGCCTGTCCTGTGGGAAATTGCATCACTGTGTGATAAATTTCTTTGCAATGGAACTTTCATGCCATGCAGACCAGATTTCCTTGACATCACATGATGTTCATCAGGTCCCACTGTTTTCTAAGCCTGTAATAAGGTAGAAGGCAAACCTACAAATACTGCAGTGTTCTAAGACGCTGTATTCTTAGAAACCAATGGATAATTCGTGTAGGCTACTCCCATTAAAATTAGAAACAAATTAGCTTGATATTGAGGATGGGAAAATCGATCCTTACTCTCCTGGAAGCAGTTCTTTAATTTCACACCAGGAATTGGAAAATGTTTTTTCTGTTTTCCCAGTTTTTGGTATATTTATATAAGAATTTTTTTTCTTCTTGTAACAATTCAAGACAACTGGGAGAAGCCACTTACATGAGATACATTAAATGTGTTTACTTGAACCACGTCTCTTTCTGAATAATAATTTTTTAAATTTATTAAATGAAGATGCTGCAGAGGTTCTGTGGCTTGGGTTTCTTGTTCTTCCAAGGACTCACAGCTGTAGTTTTCTTAGATTAACTCAGTTTGGAATGTCTGTACAGTTTTAATGATAATTGCAAATACTTAGTTAACTTGCCTAATTAAAATCTTTGAAAACTGTTAATGAACCTTGAACAGATGAAATGAAATCAAGGAGACGAAGACATCAGAAACATATAGTTAAATACTTGCAGAGACTGACACATGGAAATGCTATTTTTGTTAAGTTCATGCTGAGGCACCTTTTGAGCTATATAATTTTAACTCTTTTTTTGTGTGTGTTAATCAGTCGGAGTAAAGGTGCCATTCAAAAGTTTCAAGTAGGGGACAACTGGGATTATTGGGGTGGCTAAATTTAGATTTGGTTCAGAGTTAGTAAAGCTGCTTCCCCACTGGCATGGCTGCTGGAAATGCCTGGAGGTGGACTTACGTGTGAGATGGGTGTAGCCTCCTTCGTTAGCTCTGCTTTCCCTCTGTGCTGCGTGGCAGGGAAAAAATTACAGCACAGTTGATTTGGCTTCCTAAGATGGCACTTTTTATTGTGGATCTCCTGCAACTACAGAGTTCTCTAGCCAGGTGTGGCTCTAAGGAAACCTATGCCTGTCTCTCTCCCACATAATGTAGGATGTATAAAGCTCTTGAAGTGGAGGAAGGATGTACTGTGAACATGTCCAGTTGAGGCTGGAAAGAGACAAAGTGGTTGGTTCTCCCCATCATGAGGAAACTGAGTGCTGAAATGAGCTCAGATTCCTTTATGGAATTAAGGAAACACCACCATGTTCTTGACAGCATCCTTGCAGCAAATGGGGCTCATCCCTAAAGGAGGGTAAGCCCCTTTCTGTTTGCTTTCTGGTTGGGTATAATCTTCCCATGCTATCTGACCAAGACAGCTGGGACCTACTTTGACTTCTGATTCCTTTGCTGCCTTCTAAAAATGCAATCTACTTAAAGCATATATAGAAAGCTTTGGTAATCATTGGAAAATACAGCTGGGTGCTGAGAATTAACAAAAAAAGAAAGACAGAATATCTTTTGGATAAGCCACAGAATGTCATATTCTGAATTTATTCTAAGTGTAAGAAGTATTTTTTAAAATGTTGATCTTCTTTTGTGTTACAATTAATGGTGCAGGAACCTGCTGCCTTCTGGAAGGCAGGCTGCAAGTGATAAACAGTATTTCTAAAAAATAACCTTTCTAGTTATAAGAGTAAAATAATTATTTGTAAACAACAAAACAACCATCTTCCCCAGATGCCAAAAAACAGTGAGATGTAGTTTCTGGAGATTTTTTGTCAGAAATCATAAGCAAATCTTTCAATTAAAATAAATTACAGAAAATACAGAAATACAGTCATTTGGAAAGAGATTTATGTGAATGAAAGCAGATAAATTTTTCATATTTGAATGGAGAGGGAAGGATTTTCTTGTAGTGAAAAAAGTAAATTAAAGCAGGAAAATTCAAATAGACCATTTCAGAAAAAGAAAGCAATCTGTGATATTTTTAGAGCTACTTCAAAGATAATTTATATGTATAAGCTAAATGTAAAAAAGACACTGGTACTAGAATTTTAGTGAATTTCTTTGGGAACTGTGTGCCTAACTACATATTACCCTTAATATTGCCCTTTTAGTTCCACAAATGAAAATTACAAATCTAAAGCATGTTTCTTTAACTCCCATACCACTGTCCTGATTTTCAGCATGTTACAGAATATAAAAAGTCCCTTTAAGATTACAGTAATACTGCACTTTATATTAAAATTTGGGTTAATATTTCAGATATGGCTTTCCTTAGAATATGTAAAACTTGTGCTGGGGACAGAATTTTACCTACTGCCACATACACAACATCAGCATCAGTAATGCCAAGAATCAGCACTGCCTGCTGCTATGCTTAGCTGATAACATCCATTTGACCAGCATGCCTGGATTTCCCTCTGTGAAAGCTGCAGTGCTGAGAGTTGACTAGAGGCATGCCTGGATCTAGTCCTGATAAGGAGCTCGACTGTGCTGTAAATTGTGCCTGTGACTGGGAACTTGAAAGGACAGAGAATCTGCAAACTAAAGGTAGCTTTTATGAAATAGCTGGAGCCCAGGCAGGGGGTGGCAACACTTATCATTGTCTGTTAAAGCTTCAAACTGGGTCATAGAGAATCTCTGGGTAATGATTGATTTGAATAAATCTTTGCATAATAACTCCTGTTATTATTGTTGTCCCATTATAATCTTTGTCTATAACTTCTGTAATACAAAGGACTGATGACTTAGCTTGTCCTGTTGTGTACAAAACACATCTCTTTACAGGTTATCCTCCTTAGTTCATGCTGTTTATTTCCCTCTCAAGGTGTACAGTGAATGCTTTTTACTTTCCCCTGCAGATAGAAAAATATCTTCAATTAGATATTTATCTAAAGCTGCTATCAGCAGTAAACCCAAGCAGGCCTGCCCTGCAGCCCCATCTAATAACAGCAAGAAGTGCACATTAAACTCACAGTATGGTCACATTAGTTTCACAGTAACTTTTATACATTATCACAGGACAAAAATAAAATTAGCAGCCAATAATGTTGTAACCATGAAAGCAGCATATAGGAGGGATAAAGAAAGAACAATTTAGAGCTGCCAATTACGAATATTTAGTGATAACAAGGTACTTTTTTTTTGCAGAGCTTATCTTAGCGGGATCCCTCCTTGCCAACAGGAGTTGGCAATTTTTCCCCCAAATATTTCATTTTTATTAACATTTAATTCTGGTTTAAACTATTACTAAGCCCTTTTGTCCATCTTCTTATGTTCCTTCTTATACTTATGGTATAAGATTTCATGTTGAGAGCCTAAAGCAGACTTCACCTTTCTTCCTATTTAAAACGTTTTGCTTCTTAAACCTTGGGGATGAAGGTAAAGAGCAAAATGAAACGAACATGCAACTTCTAAGTGGGAAGTGATGTGTTCTTTTGAAGTGCATTTTGCTCAAAATACAAGCTAAGTTCTTGTTAGTTGTTAGACTAATATAAACCAAGCTCTTTCTAGTTTTCTGATGGTGTCATTGATTTGTGTATCTGAAATCTGCAAGGGTGTTGACATCTGCTTCTTTGAGACTGAAACACGCTGAATACTGCTAATTGTTCGTTGCACTAAGGAGCATTTTATGCAATTAGGCCACATTTTTTGGATGAGAAAATCAATTTTAAATTAAAGAACTGCACTAGGGAATGGTGTAACTCAAAGGTTCTACATAAAAGGAAATTGGAAAACTATACTAGTATCATAGTGCTTTATCATGCAGCAGATCTGAAGAGCTTTTATTTCTGCAATGCACTTCAGTACCTGAAGATGAACTTTTTGCAGAGCATGGTAATTCACTTTCAGAAGTTTAGTTATGTTATTTTGGAGTTGGCTTGATTCATGTGCAGCATTTAGAAACCATGCAGTATACATGAATGACAGGAAGTAGACACAGGACAACTGAACAGTGATGGTCGAGGAATCTTATTTGATGCAATTGAATGTTTTTAAATTGCAGAAATATTTTTTTCCTAGTGAAGAACAAGTGCATTTATTGCCAGGAGAGAAAATGCCACTGGTACAGAGAGCACCCTTTATGACATCCTGCGGCCTTGGTTACTCTGCTTCTTTTTTCCCCCTCTTTATTCTTATGCTGCCAAAGCAAGCAAGCAAGCTCAGACATAGAGATGCCACTGGGCTACTCCCCTTTGTACAAACTAGAACAACCTGAGTCTGTATTCTTTCACATCTCTTCTAGCTGATGTCAACTCTCTTTTTCACCCATATTCAGTATTACTTTGCTTCTAGGTGGATGTGAGATGCTTCTGTTTCATGTCAGGTGAAGGCGTGAAACTGAGCTAAGTATTAGGTTTATAAGCTCATAAGTCAATCCTCCATAGCTATGTTCTGTCCCAGGATCTCCAGTAATCTTCTTTTCAATTACAACCATTACTTAATCTGCCTTTGTTTGACTATATCAACTGATGAGTTCACACTGATACAGAAAGACTCCTACATATAGGCTGAACTGCTTGAATCCTTCCCTGTAGTCATGGGCAGATGGACTGGTGATGCACAGACGTATCAGTGTCCAACACTCATAAGACGATCCCCTCACAAGGTCAGAGACACTGACCTTTCCAGGAATAGAAAATGTCTTGCTCACATGTAATCTACTTGATCTTCTGAGAAAAGAAAATATATTGATCATGTGAAGAGGTTGAAATTCATCCTTTCAGTCAAAGGAAGTTGCTGGTTGGTTTGGGTCAAAAATATTTATATATGTATAAGAAACTTGGGTACTACATAAATACAGGCATATCTGTGCACATGCAAGCATGAGGCATTTACATGACGTGTTCTTTTTATTTCCTGAGCATGGTAACCAGTAAGTCTTAATGAAAGCTTTTTACTCCTTCTAAACTAAATAAAGAAAACACTCATTTCTTATGCAAAGAAGAGGCATTGCTTCAATTTTTCTCATTGATGGTGTTTTCAATCAGTTATGCAAATTTCCTGAAACAAAGTGACAATAAAGACACTGGAAAGACCCTTCAGTGGTCAGTTCTTCAGTGTCTTCTCCTTTAACTAGTCTGCCAAGGACTTTTTGTTAGGGACTACTATAGTGCAGATTTCGATGAAGAATTCACATGGTGTGATCTTCATATTTAACATACGTTTTGCATCTAAGCCTGTTTTAAATATAATTTCATGCACTACATCCCACAAGACGAGTTGCAAAGGGATGCTAAAGGTGTTGTCATGTAAACTCAATATGCTCTTTTCAATCTGGTAGATACTTTCCTTACAGACAGATTATTTCTGCACAATTTGGGTCAGTGAACTATGCAGAATGTTGAGTTTTACAATCAGAATTCAGCAAGTCGTTGATAAGTGCCTGAAATGTAGTAAAGTTGTTACAGTAAATTAAAGAAATATTGCCATCGAATAGCTGCTACCCTTATTTGGGTGTGGAAGGCAATGTACCAAGTTCTTATATAAAATGCCATCACTGGATCTGCCCTGTCTGTTTTCTGTCTTAATTTCCCCATATTTCTTTTCCAACAAGTTTCTTCCATCCCTTTGGTGCCTAGAGATGTAGCAATGGCTTCACTTGAACATGGATGCTTTCTTGCTCAAAAGTTCCTGTCAGGAACTTTTATCTGCTTGCGTCCCTGAGCTGTGCCAAGTTAGGCTTGTGCTATCAGACATAAATTACCTTTTTTTGTGCTGCTCCAGTTGTGTGCTAAGGGGATTCATCTCAAGGCTATATATATGATTGTGTCTCACTATTCTCTGTGGCTTGTAAAATGGGAGGGCAGCTTTAATTTGCTCTGTGTGGGTTGGTAGGGAGGGATATTGACTCAGTTTCTTATCTGTGTTCTGCATTTCTTTCCTCCCTGAAGTAATGTGATCCACAGTTTGAGTTACACAAGTCTCTTTATGGAGAAACATTGACCCAGATCTTCTATATTAGTGAGTGTTGGTCTCAACCACATCAGGATATAAACTGATAAAAATGTTTGTGAAGTTCAGGGCTGGGCCCTATCTGTGTGCTGGATCACTTGTCTTTGTGGTGTTTTGAACCTGGTCCCTCTGATGAAACGCGTAGAAAGATGTGATGATTTTTATCTAGAGTCCTCTCTAGTGCAGCCATAGCAAGCATGGCCTGTAAGGGGAGCATTTTCAACACTTTAATGGAAAAACAGCACAGGATGGTCAGGAGACGCCTTATACCTGGCTTAGTTGAACTGAGATCAAGCAAGATAGAGTGCCTCATTCCACCACTGCTAGCTGGTAAGTCTGGAGGTGATTATGAGTAAACACTAAAGTAGTTTGTGGAATTCCTTTAATGCCAGAGAAACCTAGGCATTCACTCAGACGGTTTCAAGCCCAAGTGCATTTAATTTAATGTTCTGTTATTTTATTAGTGAAGCAGATAACTTCCAGCAGCTTCCTTATGTGTCTGCACTTAGCAGTTGTTGCTGTGATCAATTCGAACTTCCAGAATGAAATTCTGGTTGTTACTTTGCCTAATCCTGATTCAAGACTGCAAGTATTTTTGCTCATTGCATTTTGCTATTTCAGTAGAATTTGCCCTGACTTGCAGGAATTGAAATTACCAGGAAACATATTTGGGACCACAAAAGCCTTGATCTTAGACCTACATCTCCCTAAAAGCCTTCACATAAATTAGAATATATGTGGATTGTGATGATTTAGTACGAAAATCATACTTTCTAGTTTCCACGATTGGTTCTTTAGAGGTATACTTTTATTTACTCATGCACTAACTCAACATCATGAATAAAACAGAAGGCAATCACGTTAAGTACAAGTATATTGATGTGACATAATGGATGAATCCAGTGCAAAAAAAAAATCACAATGTGTTTGCAGATAGGTGGCAGTGGTGATATTCAGAAAAGGATAAGAAAAGCATGACGGAGAGCAGGCTGTTCAGAAAATTGTGTACCTGAAGACAGATCCTGAGGAGGGGGTGAATGGGGCTGCCCTACTTGAATACTTGGGTGAGCATGACTGAATATAAGATACAGAAAGACAAAGATACATGAAGAAGTAGAATTGTAATGAATTGTTGAGTTTAGGGTCTAGGGAAGACTATTCATTAGAAGGGTAGCAATGTGTGAAGGATGGGAAACAGCCACAATACCTGAGTACTCTGTTACAGAGCAGATCTGTATTTCTAATGTATCATGAATGTTCTTCACAGAACAACAGAAACACACCAGAAATCCTAAGATTAGTCAAATTGTTGGATAATTTATACTTTTTATGATGTGCAATATTGAAAGGCTAGTAAAGTCACTAATGCGTTAAAATATTTGTCTTGTGCCTTCTGTGGAAGAAAGAATATGTTAAAATTGCAACATAAAGGTCTTCTTAAACTGGAAATGGAGAGAGAAAAGAAGGAGTCATGATTCCAGGAAGTGCTTTGAATATCAAAGGCAAACCCTGAATATTGCATTTGCTTTGAAAGGACACTGATCAAGCTTTGAATGTTTCATTTGCATTAAAAAGGGACAAGAATACACAGTCTAAGAGAAATCATCCAGGATTGGAGGGAGTCAGCCAGCAGATGGAGTAATTTGATGAATTCCACACCCTTTGCTTCTGCAACAGGAGTTTTTGGGTGATTATTATTTTTTGAGCAGCTAAGAAGAAACCATTTTGCTGTTAGAATTTAGGTATGCATTTTAAAATAAATTTACTATTTGCAATCCAGTTTACAAGTTTGTAATTAATTGTGTGAACTTTATCTTCATAAACTAGCTTTTATTGTGCTTTAAGCTTTAATACTCACAGAGTGTTATAGGATAAGTCTGGGTGAAGCTGGGAATTTGGGTATTTATAATCTCTTTGAATGTAAAAATAATCTATGTGAAGAAATTTCCTTAGGACAATCTGCACACAAAGTCATGTTTTTGAGCAGGCTATTAAATAGAGAAATCAGTCCAGTGAACAACCATCCTAAAGGCAGCAGGCCATGAAGATGTCTTACCACGAAGTGTGCAGAATGAAACAGGTTCCTTCAAGATTTTTCATAGAATCAATTGGACTGGAGTAGACTCAAACTACAGTAGCGAACTTGTTTTTTATCCTCAAATATGGCTGTTTGGGGATTTGACCTGAAACCATGCCTAAGTCAAAGAGTTCAGTTTGACAGCAGCTTTCAACTTTTACTTTGTAATTCCACCTCCTCTTCCCCCTCCTCACAAAGCCTCTAATTCAGTTTGTCTGCAACCACGGAACACAAACTTGGTGCAGTCTTTCTATTATTTGTGGATGTTCTCATGTATTCCAAACATTTAAACATATAGCATTACTTTGTAGATAGGCAAAGATTTTGTGAAATTTCCTCTTGTGAACCTGGAATTTTTTAAAAAGAAAAATGTTAAAATTAAATTAAGGAAGGGTGATGTTGGTGAAAACACCAGTGTTGAGTGAATGCTAATATAAACAGTATTCAACCCATTGGCTAGAATTAACCATTATACCTGCCAGGCCTCCACAAAGACATTTTGGTAAGCAAAACCAGAATTTACCACAGACTTACAACAATTAAGGAAGTTGAAGAACCTTCATTGGAGAAGTGTAGAAGGTACCTGTGAATGGCACAAATTACTACTCAATTTATTTGATCTATTATGACACAAAGGTTCTTGCCAGAACCCTTGGCTTGTAAGCTAAAAAAACCCAAACCTCTTACCACTCTAATTAGACATGTAAATCGGGTCAGATTTATTAAATTTTGGCAAGATGTGGACAAGTCATAAATATAAGTGTAATTGTACTTGAAGGAATGTTTTGTAGCATTGCTGATGGGCACCAAAAAAAGATAGGGTTGGTTGGAATTTTTTTCTTAACCCTTGAAGGAAAGGGATTCAGTGTCCCTTCTAAGAGTCAGACTAAATTGTTGTATACTAAACCCTTGTTAGGGCAAATAATAGATAATTAGATTTCAGAATCTTTTTCATTAAAGAGGGAAAATCCTTGCTAGTCTTCCAGATCCTGCTGGCAGTGCGGGTAGGGACAACCCAGGGCAATACAGCTGTTGTGTTCTGTAAACTATATCATGTTCTCAACAAATTAAGAAGTTTTATGCAGAAGATGTGCTGTTTCTAAAACCATGAAGACAGAGTTTCCAAATTATGAGAATGCATTGAGAACTGTATACATAATATTTGTGCAAATGTTGCAGAAAATTCTTTCCTATAGGATAGATTAAATACAAATTTGAGTTTTAGCAAATGACATCGGAAATGAAAATAGCTCAGTTAATTTTCTCCACAGTAGTTGTGTTTTGTGGTGTGGGGCTGTGTTTTGGGTTTGTGGTAGAAACAGCGTTGATAATATGGAGATGTTTTTGTTATTACACCGTGTCAAAGTCTTTTCTGCCACTCAATCCACCCCATCAGCAAGTAGGTTGGGAGTGCATGAGGAGCTGGGAGGGGACACAGCTGGAAGAAGAAAGGGGGGGGACTGAGCACTGCTCAGCAATAGTGAAAATATCTTTGCATTAGCAACACTCTTTTCAGCACAAGTCCAAAACACAGGTCCATACTAGCTATTGTGAAGAAAATTAAGTCCACCCCAGCAAAACCAGCACACAAAATCAATGCCGTTATTACACCAAACAGTGAGAACTGGCTTAATGAAGGTATTTCCTCTGAGATTCTCTGAGAAAAGAAAGATGGAAATTATAATTTCTACCGAGATTGGGTAAGCCTCAGGGAAATTCCTACCTCAACAGTACTTTCAGAAAATCAGGAATACTCTTAAAAATGGGGACTGCCTTCTTGCCCTTACCCTGATGGTATGTGGTTTCTAAAGCTGTAGTGGTATCATATTTGTAATAAACCAGGCCATAAAATGTCTATTTTCTATCACAAATGAAATGCCTATATGCTCAAGTTCCATTACTTATGGTTCTGGACTTTGATTATTAGTTAATCTTCAGCATTCATGGGACCTGTAGGATAAAGAACAGATCAGTGTTTAAAATCCCTTGTGGAGAAAGTTTCAAATTAAAATTGAAAAAGGTTGAGAAAACACTGGCTGCTACACAGGTATATATACACCTCCAAAAATACCTCTCAGTTAGTAACTGAGGCCTGGATTCCACCTTGAGCTGCCAAGAACTCTAGCATGTACTTAAATAAGGCAATATGTTTAGATATGTCACATCAGGATAAAGTTCCAAAATATTTATGCCACTGAAATATCCAAATCCTCTCCTTCCTGAAAATGATACTAGATCTATAGACTGCCAGCCAGCTACACAGTGTTAGTTTCCACTGACACACCAAAGTTCACACAGGGAAGTATTATACAATTATAAAAATCTGCTTATATAGAAATAAATTTAGGTATAAAAATATATATGGATAATTTGTAAACACACGTATGCACATGCACCTGTATACAGAGACACATTTAAAGTTTTAAAATGTAACAAGAATTGGGAAGAAACATTTTACTCACTTAGAATGAAAAAGAGCAACATATGAGATAAAAGGAGCAATCTTTGACCATCACATATATCTCATTCAGTTTTAATAGAAATAATCTTTTAATGCCTTGGCCATTTCAGGGGCCTTATGATAGAAAAACTGAACCAACTGACTGATATTGAAGATGTAGGGAAAGAAATACCATGTAGGTTTTTGTTCAAGCCCTGTATTCCAAAGTCCTGGTGTGAAACCAATGTAATTCTAATACACTTATTTGACCTTAACAAATGGTGTCTCTACATAGCATAGAATAGGCAGTTTACTGAGTTTTTGGGGGTTGAGAGATGTGAAAAAGAAGAATACTGAATGAACAGTTGCTAAGGAGTCCTAGTCTCTTTGAATTTGTTAAATGGATTTTGTAGTTGGGAACTTAGATAAACACCTGGAATTAAATCCTGGTGTCTCCTTTCTTCATTCTTTTTCCCTCTTCTTCACTTTGCGTGTTTTTGTCTCTGACTTTATTTGTCCTGTTTTGCTTTATTTAGTGTGTGTCATATTAATCAGTGCAGAAGGACTACTGTGTTCTGTGTTCAATACACAGGCATCCAATCACTGAGAGAATATTTTCATCTGTTTTCATGTTTAATACTTTTTTTTCATGTTGACACAATTTGTTTGGTTTGATTAAAAAACAAAACAAAGATAAAAATAGAGGAAGGTTGAAAATGTTTAATAAATAATAAATGGGTATGTTGACAACTGTTTGACACTGAAAGAAAAGCATAAAGAATTTTAAACAAAAATACAACCCCAGCAGGACATGAACACAATAGTTTTTGAAATATACCACAAACACTTTATCCATTACATTAAAAATATGGGCACCCAAAGGATGCTAAAGGTATTTTTTTGGCCAGCAGATTCACAAAGGGCTCTGTTAATGAAATGGAAATTTAATCTTTATCCCAGAAAGTTTGCAAGTAATTTTCCTGACACAGTACAGTAGTATTTTTTAGGAGGAAATACTAAGAAAGCAGAGGACTTGCTGGTGAGTTCTAACTGAGTCTAAGAATTAGGGAAGCTTGAAATGTCTGAATTTTTAACACATGAGTTTCCTGATACCCCATTTGTGCAAGTCTTTTTCTCCTTCAAATGTAAATACTTCCTTTTTATATGGTAAGGACTTAACGTCTTGTCCTTATGGAGATAAAATTCCTATTTGTGGACACAGTGACATTAGATAACATGGGTGCAGTATGTTCTGCAGGCTTACATGAAGTAAGACAGTAGCAACCCAAAGATAAGTCACTGTATCTTCATATCTTTAACCAGAAATTTATTTGAAGGATATGTTTTGAATTCTGAGTTTAACTATCACTCATCTGTAGGCAAAAACCTGTTCTAATTTCCTAATTAAATTCCTAAACATTTTTATCCATTTATTCCAGTGTATTTGTTGCATTTTGTCCACATTAATTATTCTTTTCTCTGGTGTTTATCCTCCTAATGTAGAGATCCATTTTATTCACTCTTCACTTTCATTTTGCTAAGATAAACAGGCTAAATCCTTAGTGTTCTCTAGTAGTGCTTTTTTCTCTAGCCTCCAAATCATCTCAGATTCCTTCCAGTTCGAGTTCATATTTGTTGAAAAGGCACATGTCCACCTAGATAAATCCTCACTGACATCTGGTAAAATAGCAGCAATTTTCCGTATTCCTACAGGAATGCTGATCTATTTGATATAACCTGGGATCATATCTGTGCTTTCCATGAAGGCATTGCAGCAGTAGGCAAATCCTGTCTAAAAGTGACCAACAGTTCAAGACACCCTCGTTCTTTTCCTTCCTTTTTAGTATTTCCCTACTAACGAGTTCCAAAGTTATGGCTTGTGAAATACTTGTGATGCCCTGATTGTGGGTCTTTGTACCTTCTTCTATATAAATTCTATTTGTTTCCTAGTATACAATTTCTTCCTATGCAAGTTGCCAGTCATCCAACCATATAATTTTTTGAGTTATTATACTGAAAATATGAGCAGGTGGTCATTCATGGTGACTGTTTATTGAGGAACTCCACTACAACAAGTGTTCTTTTCAAAACAAATAATTATTTTATTTTTGGTCAGTTTCTTACTTACCTTCAATTCTTGCAGTTAATTCCCTCTCTTCCTTTTACCTGGTGATTTTCTGTATTGTGAACACAGGAAAATCTGTTGGAGACAACTTAATCTTAAAAATCAGTTATCTTACTGAAGAAGGGGTCTGGCAAGATTTATCTTTGGTAAAATCATGCAGGATTTTTATATCACTTTTCATTTAGTTTCAAGTCTTAATTTTCAAGGTTATCAGGCCATTAATATTATTGAGTTGTTGCATAATCATTTTTCTGGTCTGTAGTTACAAGTTTTATATTTGCTATTGTGTGGTTGTATGGAACTGCCCCATTTTGATTTATTAAAGAATCTCTTCAATCTTTGCCTTGGATTTTACGGCATCCTCTTAAATATACACATTGCACAATTGTCATTGTCCAACCTTGCTAGGAATCCAGGAGTGTCTTTTCTTTCTGTCATTAAAGTCAAAATGAATGTTAGATTCCTCATTCCAGGTCTTCTCCTCCAGCTACAGGTTGTTCTGTCTGATACATTACTATATTCCTATTCCTTTTTCCTCTTTGAATCCATCCACTGGTTATCTCCACCATATCTCCATTGTTTGAAATTGAGAGGGTTTTCTTATTCCATTCTTTATTTTGGAGAAGGAATATGGTGCATATATATAGAATTTCTCTGATTGTGGACCCATAAATCGCCTTGATTTCTGTATGGTTGTCATTACTGCTTATCTAGAGGATTATCTGGTCTTCATCCCAGCCTGTTCCATGGGCATCATACAGCTTGGATCCTGTGCTCCTTGCTCTCAGGATTTTGTTCAAAATCAAGGTCACACTACCTTGCTTTAGGCTTCACTCCAGAACAATACTATTTTTTTCTTTAAATTTATGACAGATGTTTCATTGTTATAGGTTTTAGAGGTTTTTTTCTTCTCTTTTATGGACTAAAATGGGACCAGGCAAGAAACGATTCTGAGGCTCTCTTTACTTTCGGAGTGCTACCATTCAAAAATTTATGGTTTCAGATTTACTTACTGGATTGTAAAAATACTAGAGAAACCAAGATAATGCCTCTGAAAGCTTTCTGGATTCTACTTGAATAGACTTTCAATTAAATATTGTTACTAAAACATTTCCTCTTCATTTGTCATTTAGTAACTTTCAGTCTCTCTCTCGCCATCTGCTGTCTGCTGAGATGTCTAGTTCCCAGGCCATTTCAGGTCTCTCTTTTCAGTGTATTGTCTTTTAAGCTTCCTTGCCCACTTCAAGATCAAGAAATGAGCCAGTATTCCAAATTCTGTACTGTGCTACATGCCCTTTCACATGCTCTCAATCTTCCATGCATACCATTGCTCACTGTTTTTTGTCTCATTGGAGTGCTAAACAAACAGAAATTTAAACCTCACCAGGAACATGCTGAGTTTGTTCCATTATATATAATCTGTTCTTGGAGATGGGTATTACAACAGACACTGTGCATTTAAAGTCCAAAAATCAGATAACATGGCTCTTGTGGTTACACTTAAGCTATGCACATCCACAACCACCTCCTGCATATTGTTTTGCTCTCTTTGTACAGTCCTAGGAACAGAACTGGAATAAAATCTTGTTTTTATGGCAATGAGGTCTTATCTTATTCAGGTATGTGGAACACTGTGGACATAGTAATATTGTAGACCTCAAACACAACAGAATTTGGCCTACAGCATCCATCTTTCCTGTGTGCCATGCTTCTCTCTGAGAAGTTAATTTAATAATAGTGGGACACTAACAGATAATTAGTGCAGTGGAACAACTGACAACAGTGTGGGAATGCTGATACAATGGTTTCCTCTCCTCCCAGACTTAAAAGTCTGCATTTTGTTTTATTTTTCCTCCTGCAATGTAACAACCTGTCTTTGATATGTTCATAGATCAAAGGTGTTTTCTCCCATGAGTGGAGACATGATTTGCTCATGTACTATTTCAAAACTCAGTGAGCTGATGTTGTACCATGATAGTCATCTCTGTGCACTAAATCTGGGCTGTCCTCTTCTACATTTGACTTCCAAGTCCTTAGCTAGTTTCTGTGTTTGACTCTGTATGTTTGAAGGTCCCCACCACGCTGGGAAAATAAAGAAATCTGTCTGTCATGGAAAAAAAAGCAGATGAGCAGGTTTGTGTGGTGGCCATCTGAGGTCTGTAGCCTTTAGAAATCAAAAGCAAAAGTAATCAAGATCAATCAACCTTAATGCCATTAGAAAAGCACTTCATAGTACTGTCACATACCTTGTAGCTCTTTGGTAGCAAGACTTTTAAAAGCTTCTAGTTAAGCAGAAATCAAACTTTTAGTCTAGATCATGGATAAATAAAAGATATCGTATAAAATAATAAACTCGATACCTTTAATAAGGCTTTCACTTTTTATCAGAGAGATAGGGATTGATAGATGAAACTGAGACTAAGACAAGGTTCCAAAACGAAATGATGAATATATTGCTAATGAGACCAAGTGATTAGAAAGGCATCAGCAAATGGTGAACAGGGAGAACAGAAGGGGGGAAGTACTAAAGTTAGGGAAGAGAAAAACTCATGAAGAGAAAGGAGTTAATTATAAGTACGTTGCCAAAGGATGTCTGAAAAGAGGATGAGAGTTTAATTATGGTTGCATAAAACTAGGCTACCCCTGGGAGTTACGTTAAAGAAAACAGAGGTCATAAAGGGAATGTGTCATGTGATTTACTCCCAGAGATATATGTAGATTTGAACCTTGTTGGTCAGAGAATGGAGTAAAACAGTTTCTTTACATCAGGGAAAATTGGCATTTTTGGGGAAAATTTTCCAATATCTTGTGCTAAGTAGCCTGCAGGAAGTATGGACTGTAAGTAAGAAGAAAATTGTAGAGAAACTGTAGGCCCAGTAAAATCATAGCAAATAATAGCATAAAATTGTTATAGCATTTTATATCCTTCAATTGTCATTCATGAAATTTATACTAGAACAAAAGTTATAGAGTTTTCAAAAAGATAAGGGATTATTACACTGGAATTGGATGAGAAAATTTAAATGAAAATGTTAAAGAAGGTTCACAAATATACTCAGTTATGGCAGAAACAGAAGAAGTTATGAAACCCGGCGAGTGATAATCTATGATGCACTGTGATCTTATCATGATTGTATCAAAATAGCATTGCTTTCATAAGAAATCAAGGTTTGTTAGTCTATGAGACTTTTAGAAATGGACATCAGTGAGCACCCTTAGAATACTGAGCAAGGTGATACCTGTATAAGCACATGAATAACACAAACATGGAATTTAATTTTTTCAGATTCTGCCTCATGTCAAATAATACTTTTTGGTCTGTGTGACAAATGACTTGATTCCTGCATAGATATAGAAATCCCGGTAGACTTTGCTTGTGCTGTTTTGGGCGTGAAAAGATTAAAGTAAAAATTAAGTTGAACTGCTAGGTTTAGAAAATTATCATGTTCTGTTCATTCATCAAATAACTTAAAAGAAATGTCCTTGAATTGAAGTATGCTCTTGCAAGATCAAAACAAGTGTTTTTTATCTTATCTTTTAAAACGAAACCTTCATAATTCAAGTGAGTTGAGATAAATATATCTTGTGCCACTCTGTTGCTAAAAACGTATAGTTAAGTGGAGATAATTCTGATGTCAGTTCAATGGGTTACCTACCTCTCTTCAGCTTTCAGTTTCAAGCCAGCTCCCATCAGTATTAGAAGAATACATCCATGCGAAGGAAGTGTGAGTTGTGACATCCAGTGCTTACAAGCTGCAAAGTCAAATGCTGGAATGGAATTCAAGAGCCTCTCAAGGTTTTCAATTTGCTTCCATAGGAAATGAGGGCTGTCACAGCCTTTGGGTTTAAACACAGCATGTGTGGGAGTTGTTGGAGACAGCTGGTACAAAACACTAGAGAAAGCTACAGATGAAATTTTCACGTTAGGTCTCTCTCTCAAACTGCTGTTCAGAAACAGATTCTGTTTCCAAGGCTCACACACCTGAACTGCACAGGTAGATACAGAAAACTGTATCACTCTTATCTTTAAAATAGACACTGGATGTGCTTTTATATTCACTCCATCCAGAGAGTGTTCTGGATTTCTGCAGAACACTTCAAAGTATCTCTGTAAGACATAGCCAGATTCATATTGTACCCTAGTTTCCTGTTCTTGGGGTAGTTTTTATTTTAGATGAGAAAGATGAAGCAAATAAATCTTCAGAGGAAGAGATGCATTTCCAGCTGTCCACAGTGTAACTGGCAAAGTATAATAGCCACTGAAGAATCTAGAATCAAGAATATGGTAATGATTGCATAATTGCATATACAACAGGTGTAAATTAAGTAAGTAGATAAATGAAGCCTGAAATAACTCTATAGGGAGCACAATTAATATAACAGATGATAGATGTATAGAAGAGCTGTTCACGGCACAAGCACAAGAGAAGCTTCTGCAGGGAAAATGTGTTTTATAGTTCTCTCCTAAGGTGTGCAAAAAGGTTTGGGTGTAGCTACCTTTCCAGGTTCAAAGGAATGCTTTGAAGTGCTGCTTGTAAAGTTGAAATGATATTGAATAGCTATCTATCAAAGAGTGCTGAGCTTCATCAAATATTGTATATGGCAGTAAACTGGATAGAAAATGAAAGGAAGAGTTGGGACATTAACAGTTTGCGCTAGCAAATGCTGGTTGGTCATTTAAAATGATTAATCAAAACAATAACATAGGAAAACAATCAAAACTCAAGAAAGGCTATGAGAAGAAAGACAAGTTTTTCAGTGTCACAGTATTAAAAAGGACATTGGAGTAAAGGATCTTGTAGGATCTGGGAATCAATGACATAGAGGCAGATGTGGGTGCATGCTGAGCTCCAAATGCTGTATTCAGCAGATATTTGTTTTTCATGTAAACAGCTCAGAAAAATGATATGGTAAGTGCCTTTTGTAGGGAAGTGTATTTTCATAACTGCACTAACAGAGTGCACTAACCAGAGCTTTTGTGACATCCTTCAATTTGTTTTCATACTTCCTTCATAATGTCCAGTTCTTTGTTGGCTCCATTTCTTCTTCTTCATATGTTTTCAATTAGTCTTTCCTTCCATTTTCATTCTGTTATAGAACAGAGTTGTCAGCACTATGTCATTCGTCTTCCAAGGAACTCTCTATGTTCCAGCTGGATTTTAACATGACCAGTGAATATTTTTTGCAACACATATTATTACCTCCCTTCCTTTTAATCCAGTTTATAGCCATTTTCTTTCAGCAAAAAGGGTCAGAATTTGAGAAATAGTGCAGCATAAACTTTTATCACTGTGCAGTTGTTTCTGCACAGTCAGTTTGTATTAAAGATTGAAACTGCAGCTTCACTGGACTTGGCATATTTAGGAGGAGGGTAATATTCTCTGAATTGAGACTTCTTTTTTGTGTATTGAAAGCAGAAACTCATTTAGAGGTACATGTTGATAATCTTGAGAAATCCTGTATACCATTTGTTAATACTGCCAATAGTGCTGGAGGGTTATTGCAGGGAGGTCTCCACTTTACAGACATTGAGCAGGTTCTCAATGTGTTTTGTTCAAAGTGATAAAATAAGCACGATCAAGAAGGGTGTTTGTTTCACAACTTGAAAATAATTTTTCCCGGTTCCTGAACAAATCCTGTATTTTGCACAAACATCCACAGAGAAAAGAGGGACAAAATCCATATGATTTGTAAATTCTTTAGATGATATCATTAGAATAGCTGTTTATTTTACATGGCTGCTTCAAATAAATTGTTACATCTCTCAATATATTTCTTTTAAATGCTGTTATTAACAAGTACATTAATTCAGGGAAAAGCTCATTCTACCATAGAAGGCTAAGATGTAGTATTGGAAATGTCTGTGTTAATATAATATATTGCTTAATTAATTCATGCTTTTCATGTTTGAGATTAAATTGAATTAAATGTTCTGTGGAACAGCTAAGGATATATGCAAAATGAAAACCATGTGTTGACTTAATGGGGCACACAGACTGCTTGTCCGTAATTTAACATTACATTCTGTGAGAAGCTACAGTGTTTTTCAAAACCTTTTAAGTTTACATTTTTATTCATGTATCACATCTATAGATTAAATTGCAGAGATTGAAAAATTTACCATGAAGGGACAACTGGTCTCAGCACTTTATGGTTTCCTTTAAACAGAAACAGAGAAAAGCTTTGATCAATCACTAGGGAACTCTATGAGATCAGAGCAGGTTGATACCCTAACTTGCTCAGTAGTTCATACACAACACACAGGCTATGTTATCTTACCTATTGGAAAAATTGTCTCTAAACCTTTGGAAACAACTAAACAATGTGAAGTGGCACCACTCGTTATATAACTTGAAAAAAAGCACTTTGCAAGTGTTTTCCTGTTTTCAGTAGGTTTAGTTGTATAACCAGAGATTAACAAGGCTTTAGTTGCCCTCTGTTCTCTCAGGTGCATTCAAAGCGGAGTTCTTGTGATTTATTTTTGCATGTAAGCATAACTCTCTTTTTCCAGGTTCTTGCTTTCTGTTGTAAATTTTTTTACACACTATTCAAGAAGGTAAGACTGAAAGACCTTGATGGCAAGACAACAAAAGGGCCCACATCACCATTCCAAAGACACAAGCTACTGGTCTCATGGAAAACTCCTCTAAGTTCCTATGGAGAAAGGTGATGTATGGGTCAGCTTTTACTCCCTTTTTAACCTAGACCTCTAGGAAAAGTCCACCCCCTGGAGCACTTGAGAGTGTGGGAAAAAAAGTGAAAGAAAATCTATAGAAAATGTATTCCTTGACTTGTCTCCTGTTTATACTGAGATGATTTAAACTAGCAGAAGGACTTGTTCTACAAGGTCCTCTCCTAGGGTTCACATTTTTCCAAAATCTGAATTTACCATGTCACCTATATACAGTAATTCTTTTAATGTATTTAAACAGGTTCATCCACAGAATATGCATAATCTTCAAAAAGATAGATGAAAATTCAACTTGACATCCTTCTTCCCCTTGTCTGAAATATGAGGCATCATCTCTATATTTTTCTGCCCTGTACAATATTCTGGCAAACTTCCCAATGTTCTAAAATAATAAAGATAATCTGTCTGGATTTTTCTTAGTTAAGATCACAGTTCTGAGATTGCTTTTGCTCTATTTTTGGAAGTTGAGCAGGATAGCAGCCTGCTATAATTTATTCAAAGAAGGAGAAAGGTCAATCAAATAATTTTTACATTACATTTTTTCTGGATCTCCGAGAACAGAAATATAACCAATAGCAGTATAACCAATTCCACAGATTTTTCTTCTCACTCATCTCTAAGTAGTGTGTACCAAAATAAGTAAATCATTATCTCCCTAGAAAACAAATAGGAAAGGCTCAGAACCAACGGATTCAGAGTATCTCTGAATGCAGTCTTTCCAAGGGGTGAAACAAGTGAGAGTCTGCACAGCCACTGCTTATATTCTACCTGTTTTCTAAGGGGTATGATTTTAAACCCACTAAGATGATTTTTTTTTTCATTGAGCTTTTAATCTCTGTGGACTGTGTTAGCCTTTTGCTATGCTGTGTGTTAGATTCAGAGGTGACCCAGTGCTCAAATTCATTGTTATGAGCAAAACCTTAGAACTCTTCAGCAAAACATACTGGGAGAAAATACATACAGGTTTAGAATGCTGTAAAAGAACTGTACCCTACAAAATAAAATCAAGAGATCGTTTTATTAGCTATGATCCACATCTCAGAAATGTTTGTATGATCACAGTATTTTTCAAAATCTATGATTTATTGATGGTCAAATGATTAATTTAAAAAAGATCTACTGAAGAATGAGAGGCATTCTTTTAAAAGCAAAAGTAACTAGCACGTTTTTATTTCTCAGTCAACATTTGGAACCTTGCAAGCACTTGTTCTAGGATTAAAATATCAGTATCATTAAAAAAGAATTATGTGGCATTTCTATTAAATTCATTAATTCCCCCTTTTTTCAATAGTAACTTTCCATTTTTTCATGGCTCATAGATATGAAAGTTAGCTTTGTTTTTGCAATATTTTACTTCAGGGGTAAAATGTAGCTAATAATCTTATACACCATCTTTTAAGACTCTCTAAGTCAAAATGTTTATTGAAAATTCAAAGTATCCATTTTTACCTGGAAGGTTTTCTCTGCAAATAGAGTGAAGTACAACACCGAATTGACAAATGTTTGCTTGGAGATAGAACTGAAAATGCCTAGTGGGTGTTGTCTACTCTGACAGATACTGGTTTTGCAAAGCAATACATCTTAAACCATGCATACTAATAGGAGATATTCTTGGAGCCAAGTTTGCAGTTGCCTTTGCATTTTGTAATAAAAAGGCCTAACTCAATTATCACTGTTAAGGGCAAGCTGTGAATAGCATGGTGTAGCAAATCACCAGGAATTTCTAGCAAACAGTGCATTTGCTAGTAAAGCATTTTCTGCCTGCATATATTTTTCTTTTACAGCAAAAATACTAAAAAAGGTATTTTAGTGCACTTGTCACGTGATAAAACTCAGGATTTTCTCTGCAGGAGTTAGGTTCCCACTTTCTAATGAAATCTGATAGGTTTTTGATGTCTCATTTCTTTAGAAAGTCACAGTTTTCTAGCATCATGTTTATACTGGAGAAATTCTGTTGTCAGTAAAGTACATCCATAAAACTGATTGAAATTGCCTTTTGCCAAAAATAACCATTGCAAGTTAGTCTCAGAATTTATGAAGGAAACCACTAATTACTGTCCCAGTCAATCCCAATAGCCCAAATTAGTCTGGCTATATCCCTGTATGCAAGTGTTGTAACATAGCAGAAGTGGATCTGCAGGGCAAAGCAGCTGGTGCAGAGGACCTGACATCTGGAGTGTGCAGAGCACAAAGGTTTTGCTGCTGCCTTACTTGGTCCTGTGAGCTGGGCTTCATTAACAGCCCAAGCGCCCTAGTTGATGTGATCCAGAACCACTCTCAAATGTGACAGAGAGAGCAGCAAGTGGGACTGGCTGGGAGATTCGGTTCAAAAGTACTTTCCTTATTTGAACTGAAAAGGCAGTGTAGATTTATCCTATAAATCATTGTGGAATATCCCGTGACAAGACAGCGTCTTTGAAATGCTTTTTCCTCTGATATGGTGCTCTCCATTCATAACCATCAGTAGACCTCCTTCAGGTTCTCTGTGGAATACAGTATGAAAAAATGCAAGTAACAATACCTTCTGAGTGCAATAACTCAGAAACATTCCTGATCTCTGCGAAATGATGTCACTCCCCCGGCTTGTCTCAGCACACTTAGGTAAAGCTACGCTGCATGACAGTGCTATTAGCCGAGCATGGTTCCCACAAGTGAGTTGATTAAAAGATTCCTGTTTGCTGGAATTATTAATGCCTTGAAATTTTTCTCCATATCCTTGGCTATGCCAGTAGTATTTCATCTATGCTATGTGCTGGTTGGATACTGCCAAGGACTTGAGTAGAAATCTTATTTCTGTGGTGTAGTAGCAAGATGTTTGGAGTACTTTAACTTGCTTTAGATGAAAGAGGCGATTCATACCTTGAGCATCATCAAAGGTGATTTCAGCACATTTTCTTTCTTGACACTAGCAGCTTAACTATTTCTGTTTTTCAAATGAAAGTAAGCGCTGAATTAATGAAGTGCTGGAATTTGTAACCTACAGACTGCATTTGCCTGACTTCCTTTTAACCAACAGACGTGTCAAATCAGGCCAGCAGAATCGATTCACAATTTATAAGTGTTCTTACCCTAGCAATGTAAATGCAAAATGTGTGGTACAAATCTCTTATTTATTTCACTAAGCTCACATTCTTTTTAACTGAGGTGAAAAACCTGCATATTTTGTAGCTTGAGGTTTCCTTGATTCAGAAAAAGTTATTTGGTGGGCACAATGGTTTTTTTTAACTTAAGTAGCAAAGGCCTAAAGGTCTAGTAGTCTTGCACTGGAATAGAAAGTGGTCTTTCTGCGTTTAACATAAAAAAAATTCTCTTTCCTAAAGATGGAAGATAAAGATATTGATCAAATACTGCTGGAAATTTGCATATAATGAACATTATGCAAATTATGAAATGTAATTTTACAAATAAATTGAGATATAATTAACTCTCTTCCATAGATATCAGTGTATCAATACATAATCATGGAATTCTGAACTACTTGTTTTTCCAGTGTATAAGACTGCCTCAAAAACTTTCCAATAGAGATTTTTTTCTCTTTATATTTGTGGAGGTCTGAAATTTAAATACTGTGAATATGAAGTCTCTACAGAATGATGTAACTTTACTGGGTATAGGGTCATCTGAGTGACTTCAGCAAATGATTTATTTTAATTTAGAAAACAAATTTTCTTTTATATGAAATTCCTTTTTAAACTGAAGTCCTGTGCCAGTAGAAGACATGAACTATTTTACCATACCAGCTTCCCTGAATTTCTGCTTATTAAGGGAAGAATTTAACCTCTTACAAGATAAGTATATAACATATATGGGACGAAAAACATTAAATTAGATGTAGGTAGAAAGAGAAAGACTGATTCAGAAAAGTGTTTTGTAATAGAAGAAATTTCATCTCTGAAATAAAATGTTGATGGCATTGTTGCAAATGCAGTATTGTGAAAATGAAAAAATAATTAAACTCCCAAACAAACAAAATACTGACATATATTGTGTTGAAATGCCTCAAATGTCAGCATCCCATCTTGGGCAATTCTTGCAAAATATAGGAAAAAGTATTTGAAAGCATTTGATTTTTTTTTGTCTTTCCATGAACTGGAAAGAGTTGAAAGAGCAAATTAATCTCTTTTTCTTTTTTTTTTTTAATTATAGCAATAGCAATATTATTAATTAATGAGACAGCTTTTAAAGAAAGAATTACAATACAGGAGAAGGAAGAGCTATAGTTAGGAGAAGTTTAATGTCATCATAGATGTGCTAAACTATTGACCGTCTGCTCTTATATGTAGGGTTTTTTTTTTCCAAAGACAGTTGTTATAAATAATTTATTACCTGTTTGAAGAAGTTAATGAACAGCATGAAAAGGGGACACTTTTGTTGTTTCCTTTTTTTTTTCTTCCATAATGATGTTTACTGTCTGACACAATGATTATTCAATTTTCAGAGATGTTCACCACCTTCTGCTGCTGATTAAATTCCTGTTTGGTTTCTCTGCCAAATCTGCTGGATTAAATTAACAAACTCTGTCTGCTTTAGTGGGGATGACCTGCACTGACCTTCAGCTTGTACAAAATAATAATCTTTTCAGTGATTTATTGATTCAGTGCTCTTTATCTTCTTTTAAAGTAATGTGCAATGGAAATGTTTGCCTTTACCTTGCCTGAATTTGCAGACATGCTCTGCTTATTTCATTATGCTAGAGACTCTGGCTCTTTATATATAATAGCTTTACACTCTTTCCTGTTATTAATACTTTGTTTTCTTGAGAATATTCACTGGAGCTTGATTACTCTAAGGACAAAACTTCATAGTATCCTTCAATCTATAATAGGTCCCAGTCTTGAAGAGTATTCACATCAAAGGACCAATTTAAAAAGATTAAAACCTTTTTTTTCCTAAAGTAAATTCAATTTTTATTTAATTACTTCCTTAATACATTTGTTTTGTTGCTGCCAATCAGGTAGTGAGGAAGCTGTAGAGAAATGATGTTAGGAGCAAATGTGAAAAGGATATAAATTATAGCAAGTGTAAGAATCTTGCGTATTTAATTCTACTTCCACTGCCAACTCTACGTCAACTGTTAGTTGATTTAATAACCACTGTGTGGAGAAACTACTTCTGAAATCCAGAAAAATATAAGTACAAACTCTCTTTTCCTTTTTACAGGATAGATTTAGACTGGGTGGTTTTACAGTTCTTGCATCATATGTATGGACTTTGAATGGTGCCTCGGCTCATGAAATCTGATGGCCATCACTAAGGCATACTACTTGTGATCTGCTGTGGAAAATAGTGCTCTATGAGCACAGATGACTTCAGCTAATATCTGTGGAATAAAGAAAGAGAAATGTTGTTGAAAACAAGGACTGTGTTCAGGTTGAAATAAAAACAGTGCTAGACATTTAGCTACAGTCTTGACAGCTTTCCCCTTAGAGATTATTGTTTAATACTCATTGCCTATTAATAAAGGCACCGTATTTCTAGAAACGAGTAGTTGTTATGGGCAGGTGTGAAAATCTGCCAATTAGGAAAGGGATCTACATTCCTCTTCTGAGATGTTAAGATAATTTTCCAGCTGCTACAATACCAGTTTCAGAATTTACATTGAAACTGATTAGCTCAGTGGTATAGCTCATATGTTTTCAGTTGCCTAAATGCAGATTATTTTGTCATTCACAAAATAGAATTCATTTTACAGCCTTTAGGGCAGTGTGGTTATGGGTGGTTTGACAGCTAAAGATATGGAATCTTAGTAAGAATTGTTCTGTGTCATTCGGGTTAATTTGTGAGCTCTTGAGATCAGGACTGAAGAACTAGAGGCATAGACATGCTCATGGGGTAGACAAATCCCCAGACCTGGGTTCATATTTTCCATGATGCAGAAGATGTCAAGGAAAAATTATCAAGAAGAATGGATTATCATTGTTGCAATCATATTACATTGCAGAGCTAAATGTTGTATGGGATCTCTCGTATTATGGGCATGTGGGAAATCTTATGTAATGATGGTACTGTTAAAAGAGCATATTTCCCCTACATAAAGGGCTAAATAAATGATGACGTCTGAAAACTTCTTTGCTAGTGAGTGTTCTTATGGTTTTGATATCATAGTTCATCCTTTTGGCTATACTTGAGTTTAGACTAAGCATTCCAATTATGCTTTTGCAAGATGTGTCATTTCATCCTGTGACAATGCCTGTTTTGTTGACTTCAAGTAGACCTACTTTGTTGTGGCTTGTGCTTTGTGGTCTCCAGTACCAGACCAAATATTTATGCAGTGGTGATAAGGCTTCTCTGGGCAATCCTGCATAGAATTATGAAAATTGGATGTTTTGCTATTTGACTATACTTATTTTGGTAATATGTTTCTGAATTTATTTTATGACATTCTTAACAACAACACAGTTGTGATATGAGCTCAGACTTTAACTAAGTAAAATGGCAGAAAAGCTGCTCTTAAAGAGAATCAGGCATTGTCAAACAATGCCTGAGAAGACATATATGTAAAAACAGCCTGCTATGAAACTATTTAGTTATAAACAGTGAACTGGGAAGTGTGCATCTGGGACATGGTGCAGCCTTGTGCATGTGGAAGGCAGACAACCTTAGCTTACTCCAGTCCTTTGAGGCACTGCTGGTAGATATTCAGAAAGTCATTCTCATGATGTATGCACTGAATCTCACCTATGACACTCTGGAATTCACAGAATCACAGAATTACTGCTTTGAAGCCAAGAATCCAGGCCTTTCAGATACCTCGGGTGGGTCATAAATTGGCAAATGGAAATTTTGTTTAAGGAGTCAAAAGGGCTACAGATCCAGGACAACTGACACTCTGCAGAAGCACTGAGCACTGCTTAATTATTTTTCTATTTATTTTTCATCTTTCTCTTCTGTCAGGTTTGCTAAGGTGAAGATATTTTTATTTTATAGCATTGGTTGTCACTTCTCTTTAAAAAATACAGTTAATAGCGAAGTCTTTGTTTGTAGATCTCAAATGCTTTCAGGTGAATGTTGTTTTCCCCATTATACAGGTGGGAAAATCTTAAAAAAAATTCCCATTATGCATAGCTTTGGAATGGATATTTTTTCTTTGTTGTCAGAGGGAAATTTTTAAAAATCTGCTTTGTTGACACCGCTGCAGTATTAAACCATTTCTAAGCTATTTCAGTAAATCGGTTCTTTGGTTTAGCCCAGTTGCAGAGCTTCAGCAAATCCTTTTTGTGTGCAATGTAACGGAAAAATGGTTGCAATACATTTCAAGCAAGAGACAAGATGAGCACTTACAGGCATTTTCTTAAGTGACCAATTGATTTGTTGATGACACTGACGAAGGGCAGTGTCCCTTAGTAAAGAGAGATGAGGTAACCACATAATACTCTGATGCTGGTGTTTTTGTGTTATTGTTGTCTGTGCACACCGATAAAAAACAGAATGGCCACCTAAACCATACTTTAGTGCCTGTATTGATTGCTGGTTTTCAAACCAGGCCTGTTACGACTTGGCTATTTATCACTTCAGAGGGAATGAACATCCCCAGACTTCGACCTACAACTGCTCTATAATAAGGGTCTTTTCAGATAAAAAATCAACATGTAAGATAAAAGCAAAAATAAGAGCTATGTTTTTCTAGTCTTATGTGCGTGAGAGAATCAGGACAGTGTATACAGGTCATGGTATTTGCTGCATATGTATTGTCTATTGTGAAACTTTGTCTGCTCTTGAACAAGTTCCTCTGCAAAGCCATTTGGTTGTCTTACTCTGCTGCACCCAGGATAATAGTTGTCAGTGCGCTCTCTAGGACACATTCCTGTGTATTAGAGCAGTAATAAAAGTCACTATTGTGCTCAAATAAAAATTCAGTGAGGCCCAAAGGCTGTAGCTTTGATCTGAGTTTCAAATTCCATTTAAAAGTTGTTGTGTTTTCCTTCATTCTGTGGCATTCCACACTCTGCTTTTCCTGTTTTCTCTAAGTTTTCTACAAAATTATTAGGTTTGTTTTGAGAGTGCGTAAAGTTTATGACCATGTGCTACTGATGATAACTTTTACTCTGAAGAGGGTCTCACTTTCCTGCTGCATTTGGCAGCTGAAACAGGCTAGTATTATTTGCTTTACACAAGAAAATAAAAGGGATAGAGATTTTCCAAATTGATTGTCTGAGACTTGGTGCCTTAAATACATATTGAGTTTTCTAGTCAAATGCCCTGTTTCCAACAGCTATACTCTATTAGATGCTTTGAGATTTGGAGAAAAAGTCTGAGTAAACAGTGCTTTTGAAAACAGGTCCTGTTTGACTTCTAAATTCATTCTTGATATCTTGCTAAATGGTTTGATTTTTTGGGTACCTTGCTCTTGTAAACATTTCTGCTAACTTCAGTGGGAACAGCTAGCTGGTTTGGCATTGTCACTTTAAACTCCATTCTTTGCATGATTAGGCATTTCCCTGTATGTCTTCACTGTAAGTATTTCTATATTTTGATCTCAATTATCCAGTTGCTGGTTTACTATCATTTTCAGTCTCTACAGACAAGAGACATTAGATAATTATTTTGCATTATGTACCATCAGCCTATCCAACTGGCCAAGCAAAGATGTTATTCCATATGAAAGCTTCTAAAATTACTTTGGAGATTCTTTAAAATGTAAAAATGCTTTCAAACTGTAAAATAGGTCTATGAAGGTATCTGGTCCTTGGTGCCATTAGCCAGTCAAAAATCTAACTTACCGTATTTACATATCTCTGATCTCCTGTATAGAGTATGGGGAAAACAACTTCCTCCCCAGAGAGTGTTAGGTCTTGGGTGAAGTGTTTTGAGGTGTCTTAGTGAGGTGGGATGGACTGGAGCAATGCATCTATATGCAGACTGTGTAACTCTGGTGACCTTGGTCTGGAAGGAATACTGCTGCATTAGATATAAAGAAATAAGTAACAGGAAAAGGTTGTTAATAATTATCTTGAGAATGTTCTTCTGTATTAATTTTTTGTTACTGGCAGAAATCAATTCTTATTTTAAAATATCATTTCTGTCTCTAGAAAAAATAAAAATCATGACACAATGATGAAATAGACATCCTTTCACCTGAGAGAAAATCACATTTTCAGTGGGAAGGGGCTGTTCCACATTATGTTAGTGAGTGATGAATTGCAGTTTCCTGTACGAAAGATTCATTGACTTCAACTTTGTGTCTCCCTATCAGCAGGCAGAAGATAGGCTATCTCTGTCAGAAGTGTGTGATATAAGTTACAGGATGCCAAATACATGGTCTTGGGAACAATTTGCCTTCTCCTGCCATGAATCATGGATGCCTGAACAGCACTTTTTCTACAAACTGTGACTGTAAGGACATTCACACTGCATAGAGGTAGGCATACAAAACAGATAACTAAACAAGGAGCCAGAACTTCTCAGGTGTGATCTTTAAACGAATGCCAAGGTTCTCATATCATTGCATTATGCTGGGAGAAGCTGCCTCTTGAGACTCACTCTGAGTCAATAGGACTTCAGGCTTGCTCTCCCTACAAAAGAATGGCAATCAAACCATAAATCAGTCAAAATATGCTTAACCAGGTCATGGAGAAAAGTCAGTAAGGATAAAGTTGACTTTTTCAGTTGAGAGTAGGTGGGAAAAGACTTTTCTATAATGTACGTTTCACTGTTAAGGTACAGAATTGCAATGTATAAAGATGCAATGTATAAAGATGCAACAGCATCTTTAAAAACATTAATGAATCTGATAGTTTCATCTGAAGTACTTGTTACCTTTAGTTTGGTGTCAAACAATGACACTACTTCCATATGTGTACTGTTTTAAACTTCACTTTCCCTCTTCCTCTGTACAAAGTTTTCACTTTTAACCAGACCATGGGTTTGGAGAACCTGTTGAATCCTGAAATTCAGCTTTGTTTGAAATGTAACTTCATTAACTGAACTGCAAAAAAAATCTCACTTTTTTTTGCAGCCATATAATTAGTAACAAGAGAATGATAATCACATTAAAAAAATGGTCTGTATTTCATAGAAGGAAGTTAAATGTGTGTACTTTTATGATGATTTTTTTTTCCTACCAAACAACAATAAAACCCTGATGAACAGGCTAGTTAAGGATACTCATGTATTTCTCAATTATAAGATAATGTTAATCTGATATTAGATCTTCGAGGACGGGAATGTGTAGTTACTGAAAAAGATACATGTTCAAAATATCTTGAGTAACTGTAGGTTAGAAAGACTGTTTAGAATAGCCTGAAACTGCTGCAAATAACTCCAAGAAGCTGACTGATGAGGTATGGGACAAAGCACATGATTATGGAAATAAAAATGGGTCTAAAAGGCCTATTTAGCTTTTTTTAATCCAAATAATGCTCTGAAAGCAGCTTGACCATTAAATTACTAATAGTTTTTAATTTTTCTTTGTTTCCTGAAGAAAAGAAAAGGCACATTTCAATGGTGCAGTGACTAGTGCAGATGGCAAGGTAACTGTTGGGATTATAACCAGCAGCTGCCCAAACAAATACTTCCCTCAAATAAGATAGATATAATGCTGACCTCTGAGAAGCTTAAAACTTGTTAGCCAAATGTCCTCTTTATTGAAATTTCACATACATATTTTACACTGTTAATACCTTTCTTCTTCTAAGCACCTAAACCCAATTTGATCTGCTATATGGTATAATTAATGATTTATCTGGAAGTCAAAGGAAAAATGAGCTTTTTATGTTTGTATCTTGATTAATATAAGACTTCATTTTGACAATGTAACATCACTAACACATTCTTCAGCGCAAAGGAAGAAACATATTCTTGAGTTCACACAGTAGTGATCAGAAATAACTGCATTTTTATAGTTTATCTTGCATGGAGGATCCTCTTAAGAGAAAATTGAAGATAAAATTTATCTTTGGAGGTGAAATGAAGGAGGATAAAAATGGATCACTGTTTTTCACTCTTATTTCTGTCACCAGGATTGACTATTACCTGTTTATCACTACGGTTCCTCTTCCTCTACCTTTGGGGCTCTCATGAAGAAGGCAATGGAAGCTACACATGAGGCATGTTGCATGGCCACCAGCTTCTCAGGGATCCTTGAGGCAATGGGAAAACACAAAACAGAACTGTGGTATTTTCTAAATGCTTTCTACATCTTCTATCACAGTGAAGAATTTTCTCATGAGTGAATAATTACCGAGTATCTAATTGACATCCCTGGTTTGTAGACGTGTGCTATGTTGCAGGATGAACCTCTCTCTTAAACATTTCTTAGCTGTTTAGATCTTCCTACTTACAGAAAAATGTTAGGGACCAAATCTTCAGATAGAGTAAATCAAGGTCTTTCTACTATGTCAATAGAAACTGTTTTGATTTACAGCTTCCAAACATCTCACCCGAGATATTGATTGAATTTCTTGTTTCCTAGTAGAAACAGGGCCTGAATAGCTTCTACATTCTATTTGCTTCCTCTACTCTTTCTCCTTCTGCATATAAAAGACCATTTGATTATTTTAATAACAAATCCTGTTGCAGGTTTTTTACACTATGTAATAAAATCCCTTCAGAGTGTTTATGGAAGTAGGCTCATTTATTTATGCAAAATTGCTGCCTTCACTTTTGTCTCATTTGTCATGGTGTTCAAATTAAATATTTTATTCATTGTTTGCAGTTGTGCCCACCATGCATATTATTTCATCATGATGGAATGAGATTGATGCTCTGTTTTGTAATCACCTATCTATACATGCCATCTTTGTCAATACTGGTTCATTTTTCTTTTTTCCTTGCCAAGAGGCTAGTGCAGCAAATCAAATAAACTCATATAATACTGTTTTAAAATTAAGTTTATTACATGAAATTTGAAAAGTGCTAGCAAAATAATGGGAGACAGCTGGATCAAGTCCAGGCCATTCTTGGAAGGTTTCATGCTATAATCAGTTGGGTTTTTTGTCCGCATTCCCTGTAGGATTTGATGGGTAAATATTATCAACATTAAAATATATTCAGCTTGAAGAAGAGTCTGCAAGTCTGTAAGTGTGCTTTGGAAATTGACATTGTAAAACTACTTCTCTTTCTATTTTAGTGCAGAGACCTCTGTTTTAATCTTTCTTTTTAGCCATTCAAAAACCATTTCTTAGTAGATCCTACCATACATATATATATAATATCTCACTTTTAGAGTATAGGATCATACTGTATCACATATTCTATTTTAGGGTACTAAAAGTATACTTCTTGATTTTTTTAATTCACTTTTTGGAGCAGTAGGTGTTTCCATTTTATACATCGGTTAGCACAAGACCTCATGATGGCTCATGAATTTTGTTACAATGCAGTTGTGTCATATTGCTTTCATTGTGTTCAATGTATAAAGGCCTTCCTCTCTTCTAAGAAAATGTTAATATTAAAGGCTTTCCCAACAGAGTCACAAGTCTTCACTCCTGACTGTTCAACAGTATCTGAGGGACAGTGTAAGACAGTCTTATTTCTTGTTTGACTTCTGTAAAGACCACGTGTGCATGTGTGCGTGTGTGTGTGTGCACGCTGGTGTGTGTGTGTGAAGGGTTGAAAGAAATGCTGAAAGCTACAGACCACTATGTAACTTCAGGACTTACATACAGTATAGATCCATTATGAATTTCTTCAATGTGAAGTTAGCTTGTGAATATCCTGATTCAAAATATGACTATACTGGAGACTATTAATTTTAGCAGAGTTATTTGCAAAAATTCAGTTTGAAAAGTTCTTTTGGGATGTGTATTTGTGTGCTTAGAAGGGAACACATTGCAAAAATAACTGGCTGAATCTGGTCTTACTGCAAGCACTAACATGACTTGTTCCAATAGTTCCTAAGAAAAAGATCAAACTAGAATTCAGTTATTAAACAAAAGATTAAAGAGTTTTGTAAGGACATGAAATGTTGTGGTTTGTTTTTTCTTTTTTTTTTTTTTAAAGAAAGATATTAATAATTCTAGAATACCTTAAAAAAAAGGAAGCTACCAAGAGAACAATAAATAACCCTATGACTGATGTAGTTGTCATTCTTCTTCATATCATGACCATTTATAACCTGCTTTTGTCAACAGAACAGGAACTTTCCACCTCAAAGTATGATGAGATAATGACATTTAGCTACTCAGCAAAGCAGAACACGTGTCATGATATTAAAAGACATGATTGAATTCCATACAGGCAATGGTGGCTATATGTTCTGTTTGCTTGTTACATACTACCTGTAAAGCACATTTGTCTCCTGCTAAACTATGTGAGCAGTCACACTTGGATTTTTTTTAATTGAACTTTTAGGGTCTTTTCCAGCATTTGCTTCAGGCAAGGCCGAACCAAATTCCAATGAAATGAATAGAAATATTCCCACACATTCTATGGCTTTAAGTTCAGAAAATTTTAATCAACTGACAGTGTCAATATTTTTTTTAAGCATTTTTTCCCTGCATTCCACCTGTTTTGTTTCAAAATGTAGCCATGATCTTTATATCCTGTCCCCTTGTCCTCAAATAAAGCATGATAAGCAAACTGCATCCTTTGTACATGTAGGAATAGATACATTTTTGGAAGAATTTGTAATGGAAAGTTAGAACTGCTTTCTCTAGGAAGGCTTTCTGCCTAAGTGGTGGCTCTTTCTCAGAGGCAGTTTCCGTGCTTTCCCCCCTCATCTGGCCTCTGCCAGGAGATGCAGCTGCTTGGAGCGCAGGGGTGTGTGTGGGAAAAAAAAGGAGGTGGGTACGTCTCCCCGCAAGATGCTGCCCGTGGCAAAACTTTCAAAATGCAGTGGCCTCATCTGCTGCTCACCGAGGGCCAACAAACACACAGCCCCCTCCCAACTAGCATCCGAGTACGAGCACGGTTCAGCAAACCCCACCTCCTTGGCAGACAAAACACAACTCAGCCAAGGAAACGTCTGTCCCAGGTCAATGTGCACTGGCCCGGGGCCAAATCCAGCTGTGGATTTCAAAGAATCCATCAAACCACCTCCACCTCCCGTGCCAGGGTTTCTACAACGACCCGTAACAGGGGTGAAAACCATTGGCCATAAATCAGCAGTGCAGGTCACCAAACTGTCCAAAAGCCATTGCAGGATCTATCCATGCTGTTCATGAGCTGCCAACACCACCTGCTCCAAGCTTAGCACCCACCTCAGATTGCCAACCTGCTCTTCCAGGGCCACCACTTGGCCCCCCCAAGGTCTCCTGGTCAAGGGCTCTGAGTCTCGTCAGCAGAAGCCATCCCACCTGGCCCTGCAGTGCCCAAGCAGATTTACACGCTCAACCCCACAGCAGTAAACTCAGAACTGCCTCCATCATTTGCGGACCAGCCTCTGTCACGGACCTCACTTTGAGCAAGGTGTCCAAGGGAGTCATTGTCATGAAAAAAGCAGTCACAGGGGGCCAAGGGTCATCTTCTGGCCATCTGAAGACACGAGGGGGTCACTGACACAGGTCCCCTGGTCCTTGATCTTCACCACAACCACCGCATGCTTATTCTGAGGATCTGCTGATTCTATGCCAAAAATGTATGGTAAACCTAGGCAGGTATTCTTCCCAAGAATGCCAAAGCAGTGGAAGAATTAAAGAAAGGCTTATTTCGAATGCAAGGATCACTTTTTTTATGATGCAGCACATCAGACCTTCAGGGGCAAAAGGCAAAGCCCCTCTGACTCCAAGGCTTTTTGTGTTGTCTCTCTCTCCTCCCCCAACCTCTCTGGCCCAAGGAGGCCTTGTACATGTCTGCAAACATGTTATCTCTCTCCATACCAGAGACCAAGGCTGAGAACTTCTGCTATGTAGTGGGGGCAGGGTGGGGGGGAAGCACTGAAATTGTCTCTGAGAAAGAGCCACCACCTAGGCAGAAAGCCTTCCTAGCGAAACCAGTTCTAACTTTCTGTTACAAATTCTTCTGGAGGTGTATCTATTCCTACAGTACATGTACAAAATCATAAGAAAAAGATTTGGTTTTTTACCATCGAGCTGTTCCACCTCTCCAAATTGCATCTTCTGTTTAATAGGTCCTAGTATCCTGCTTCAAACTTGTGCTTGAACATGAGTGCTGTTGAATAGTTAATGCATTTTCTGTTCTTGAAGAGACACAGAATTAGATTTCAGCTATTCTAAGTAGTTTTCTGGACCAAAAAATTTAATTTTCCATTAAAAGAAACTTTTATTGAGTCCTTGATTTTCACTGCATAAGAAATTATTTCTACTATTTTGTACAACAAAACTTACCTTCCATAATGTTCAACATCTGCCACCTTCATTCATATATGTACATAGAAACTCTATTTTGTAAGATATCAGAAGCCAGTCAAAAAGAAGCAAATTCTTCTTGCACCGATGAAGTAGCCACAGCTGGGGCACAATCACCTCAAATGTAATTTCCCTCTTTTAAGGGACATTTTGGGTTAAATTAATTCTCAGGTACTGTACTAATAAATAAAATCTATATTTGTGATAAATGATTAAGTCAAAATATTCTTTTTTTTTTTTTCCCCTGAAATAATGTATAGTAACACAGATTACTATAATGAGGTAGAGAACCTAAAGTGTTAAAAGTCTGAAATGGATCCCTGTACAAATAATAGAAACATTATGTGACGTACAAGGAAGCAGAGGTTATTAACAATCTGAGCTGCGGCAAAACTGATGCTTGATTTTCCTTTTCCAGACTTTTTCTGTTTAAAGTGGATGGGTGGTGATGCTTGCATTTCCATGTTCAGTACAGTACAGTGTTCTATAAATTTATAAATTTAGGAACATGTTGTCTGATCACATGACATTGTAGCTGTAGATTGTGTTGTAAAAGAGGGGCACTGTCAGATATGTAAAACAGTTAGGTCACTGTAACTTAATGCATGGACAAGATCCCACAATAAGTTGAAACTGCAAGCTTGGCACTGTGTTTGGTTTTCAGGGATCCATGAACATTCACTGTATGTTGGGCATGTTCCAAGCACATACTTAGTGGTTTGAATAACTCATAAGTGCTTAAGTTCTATCATCGCTTTTAGAGCACAAAGGAAGAAGGCAGATTGTAAAGAATGTAAAATTAACTTAAATAAAGGCCCCTTAGGCTCAAGTCTGAGCCTGTCTGTTTAAAAGCACATTTTCTTGAATATGACAGTAGAACTGGACTTTTGAATAAGGTAATAATAAAAAGAAAGAATGTTAGCAATGAAAATATAAATACATATTCAAGCTAAGTTATTTTTTAAGATTTTATTGCCTCTATCACTGGAAATATTGCTTTTGTATTTTTTTTTAGGGTGAGGTATATTTTGTTAAATAAGTTCTTTAATTTACTTGCATAGAATTACCTCAATTATCTTTTAAGTAAGTGAAAAATGCTTTTAATTCTTTTTTATTATGTTTTCCCTAATTTACCACAAATAGAGAAAAATAGAAAGACAACTATTGCACTGGCATCCAGGCTATGGCATCTGCTATTCCATGTGTTTTATGTCATTGACAAATGGTAAAGATTCTGTGTGCTAGTCTGAATAGAAGCTCTTCAAAGGAATAACCTGTCACAAGCTAGTCAGTAGTGTTGACAATACTATTATTATCTGGAGACAATGTGAGATGGGTACAGTGGAAACTTCTTGGAGTGGAGAAAATATCAGTGAAATTTTTTCATCCATAAATGTAATGTATTCTGCCCTGAGGTGTAAGGAGTGAATAAACTGGTAAATATAACGAGCAGGGACATATGTGAGCATTTCAATAGCAGTAAGTTGGGCGTTTTTTTCTTTTTTTTTTTCCTCCATTGTTGACATAACAATATATATTCACTAAAGTAAGCTGGGTTATTTCTTAAGAAAGGGAATTGTCTGGGAAAAGAAAGTCTTTCAGAGTCTCTAAATTGAAGCTATCAGGCTAATCTTTTGCTTTGTGTTTTAAAGGAGGATATAAAGGAACAAGAACCAACACCAGAAGAATCATTTGGTTGCGTCACAGTTGCCTTCAGTTTATTTAACCTTTGGAAGACTGATGCATGTCTCCTCAAAGCTGGAGCACAAGCTTTTTCTAACATAGGCCAGTCTGCAGGTGAGCCATCCTGGCCAACACTGAGCTGTATTCCACTGCTGCTGCAGCCTGTGCAGCCTTGTATCAGAGAAAGGCCATGAAGGAAGGAGATTACAAGTTCAAAAGAGGGAGAAACAATGAGAAAAACAAACAGAAGAAGAAAAAGTCTTGGTTCCTGTGAGTGCAGAATTGTATCACCAAGTCTTTAATGCAGCTCGTTGCAGGAATGTAATTTCCATTTGTGATAGTTTCAGGCTTTCACATATATATATTTGTCCTTTCACACACTTTTGGATAATAATGTTTTGCAAAGGCATTAGAACTCTGGTTAAAAGGATGTATTTTCTGTCCTCATTTTCTTTCCCTTCCTTCTGCCATTTTTAAGTTACTAGACAGTGTAGTCAAAAACTCTGGTATCTTTTAGAAAATGATGCAGTAATCAGAAAGCTCTTGCAAACCATTCGAGTGAGTGACAAATACCTGTTATCAGAAAAAAGGTATCTAGCGTGTTGTGATCAGATGTAATTTTTCTATTGTTTATCTGCAATTTTTGTAAGGTTTCTACAAAAATGAAATCTTATATAACAGTCTGGGTGGTATGCAGAAAAAATAGATATGTAATTCATGCCTTCAGTTGTAGCACCTCCATTCTTTTTTTACAGTAACATCAGGATCTAGTGGAAAAATACAGGAAAGAGCTATATTAAGAAATAATTCAACAAAAAATTCTGAATAATGAAAGCATTTGGGAAAATCTGAAGAGCATTTATAAATAGAAGAAACAAAGATGTCAGAATATTAATTGCAAATGCTGCTTCCCAGCTCTATTTTAGAGAAAATGTAACAAAAAAAGTACCAAAAATCCTCCACTTTTAACCCCCAAATCTGGAAAGAAATGTTCAAGTGGTTGTTATTTGAAAGAAATGTGCAATGAAGATTGTCCCACATGAATGAAGAACTTTATAAAGGGAACAAGGCTGCTTGAATGGTAGGTTATCACTTTTATTTCAGGAGTTAGATAATCAATGCTTTCAATTTTAGATCTATGATAATTTATTTCCTAGCATTTTAAAGTAAGTCTCAGAAATATTAAATAACTGGCAGTACTTACCTTTGTCTATATTGTATACTGTGAACAGCTGCTGATGCTGAAAGAGATCACATTTATATGTCATGTGCTCTTCTGTTTGGCTGACTAGTTTCTGGATCCTCCCTCACTGGATATTTCCTGCAACAGGAAACCAGAGACACTGTGCATTCAGAGTGGTTCTTTGAATATGCTAAATCACTGTATTGACATGCTGTTAGTTCCACTCACTAGACCTTGCTTTTAGTCATTAAGAGTGCCATCAGTTTGAGAAATGCCTGTAAGGTCTAACAAAACTCTTAGGACACCACACGCTCTGGGGACTGTGTGATAGAGTACAGGGAAAATTCAGTCTGCTGGGAGCTCAGGAGTGACTCTCCCTTCTAGTCTTTACTCTTTATCATGTATATGAAAAGATCACAGTGAAAAAGATACCACAGCCTTACTGGAAACCCCTGCCTCCCAGGAAAGGTATGGGGCAATACAGACTTGATACAAAGTAAGTCAGGTCCCAGATTTGTTCTGAAAGTAGTACTTCTAGAGGTGAGCACCAAACCTGACTTTGAGTCAGTCTCAAACCTGACTGTTAGAGAAGCTCCTGGAAAAGGGTAACAAGAGATTCCTCAAGGAAATACTTTATAAGTATCAAAAGCATTGGATTATGGTACAAAGCATAGCTGTCTGGTTGCTTTTTTTGTTGCATGAAATTTCTTTCTTGTACTTTTAGTGTGTGGTAAAGTCTGCACCTTCTGCATATTTAGGCATTGTTCTGTATCCCACAGGGACTTAGAAGGGATTTTATGTGCCTTGCAGCTCTGGACGGTCAGTTCTGAGTGATTATAAAAGCAGAACTGTCTGTATATATGTAATTTTCAGACCAAACAGGGAGCTCCAACTGAGCTCAAGGGTATGTTGCTGCTGAACAAGGAACTTCTTTCTCATAAATTTTGGGCTTAAAGATTAGTTGCCTCTGTAAGTCTAGTGTTAGTTCCATAATTCAAGTTTTAGAAGGCTTTTGGTTGATCCAAGGAGCAATCATTGCTTGAAGGCACCAGGACATCTCTGAAATATTGCTATCACCGCTTATGCAAAGCAAGTGAAAGAAAACTTCTCTGAACAAAAGTATTACATGCCCAAAGGAAGCAGGCAGTCCATTATTGTGTTTCAGCTATTCTTAAAATGAAAAATGTTTGTTCCAATATCAAACCCTGATCTCTTATGTTGTAACTCAAGCTTTTTTTGTCTGAATTTTAATATATATTCATACAGATGCCAATAGATGAAAAAAGAATATTTTTTTATATACTAGAAACTGTTATTCTCCCAGTTCTTTGTTAGACAAAACTATTCAGGTTTTCCTTAATCTTCCATCATAGATCATGTTTTCTACACATTTTTTCAACCCACCTGAACATCTAGAAGTTAGTTCTCTCATTTGTATATTCGAACATTATAATTTATTCTAGATATTAAAAAAGCCTTACTAAATTCCAAATATGTCACAGTTGTAACTTTTCCCTTATACAGTTAGACCAGTAATCAAAGAAGGAAAGAAACTACATTGACTTGACACGACTTGTTCCTGATAAGTCCATGTTTTCTGTTTTTTTATCACAATCTTACTCTCTTGTGCCTTATAAATGAATTTTTAGTAAATTGTCCCACAATTTTTCAAGAAAGAACAGCCCAAGGACTAGTTTGTACCCTCCAGAGTAGAGATATTTTCCCACTTTTGAAGTGTGACATTGTGATTTCTCTCTTTTTATCTTTAGGGAATCTACTATGCTTCATCAACTCTCCAAGGTAAGTGCTATGATTCAGAGATTACTGGGGGTCGCTTTGGGTCGCTTTGTTAAGGATACTTAATTGAAATTCATTGAACTAAGCTAAGTCGAAAATTTCTATCATTTTCACTGTCCTCTCTCATAGGCAAGAAGACATGCCTATCTCCTTTAGAAATGTAATTTAATTAAGTATCAGATAATAGTAAAGATTTATTTGAAAATTGATAGAAGGCATTGGATGCAATAGCCTTCCTTGAGTCATTCATTATTTCATCTTCTTCTTAATCTTCCTGTTACTTTTTTAATGTGTCATGTATTTATAGAATCTTTTCTTGTTTCTTATGTCTCTTGTTAATTACAACTCAGCCTTAGCCTTCCTGAGTTTAACCAATGTATCTGAATAATTTGTTTATATTCTTAAGATATAAACCCTTGATTTCATTCTGTGTGCAGTTCCTTTTCCATTGTCAGATCATTAAACTGCTACTATACACAGTCAAAATGTCTTCTACTGGGCTTTTTATCTTTGTGGTAGTTTCAACTGTGTAGTTGGCATAATGTTTCCAGTAACCACCAAGTCTCTCACACTTCATAAAAACCCCAAATTATCTGTCCAAAAGACCCTATAATTAAATTCTGTCCACTGATGTCTGCTTTCTCAAAGTGCTGTCATTATTTTGTAGCCCTCTTTTTTTCCTCTTTCCAAGAATGTCTCTTCAACCTGAATTATCTTCTACCTTAGTCAAAATCAATAATCCTCCTTTCAAAAAACATATTGTCTCCAGTACATGCAGCAAATATTTTGAGACCCACAGCGTAATTGTTCCAAAATGCAGGAAGAAAAGTCATGACTTCAGTCACCAACAGGCTACCTCCCTTGGGTTGTCTCTAAACAACTACATCCAACAACCTCTTATTGATTGAACAGTGGAGATATTGCTTTAAAAGTCTCTATTTTCTATCTCAGCCAGAACCATTAAAACTGTCATTCATTGGTTGTGTTTTTCCTGAAGTTCAGAAAGTGCTCTGGATAAATAACCCCTCTACCACTGCATCTCAGGTACTTCTTACCCCTCCTAAGGTGCTTCCTTGTATACTCACTATATTCCACTAGGAGCTTGTGATGCCAATTTTACCAATTGGTTAAGCCTTTGAGTTATTCCTGTTTGTTCCTCATGTCCTAACCATGTATCTAGAAGGTATTTCAGGTATTCAGTTTCTTGTGATGTTACTCTTCTGCTTGCCTCATAGTTTCTCATTTCTTCATCTCACTTTACAGATTACAGCTGACTTCCTCTAAGAACGAAAAATGGCTAAAGAGAGCTCTTCTCTTTCGTTTCTAAGATTTTGGAAGCCAAGGATGTATATTTACTGAGATGCTGCCTTATTTGCACTGTAGACTGCATATCTGTTTCCTCTCCTGTCCTCAGTGTCACAAACAGACTAGCTACACTTTGCAGATTATCTGTTATTGCTCCAGACCCCTGTATTAGTGGTAGAAAAGTAGGTACTGGGCCAATGGACTAAAGTCTATTTGCCAGCTTGCAGTCTGACGAAACACAAAAGCATGTAACTGTTATGTTTCATATACTTTCTTTGGAGTAAAGCAAGGAGAGTTACTCTAACCCTAGTACCAGAGCTGGAGTGACCACATCTAAAATAAAAAATGACAGCCTGCTCTAAGCCATGCTTTTCTCTTTTATTTAAAACCAAAGGAGAAAAATCAGTTTTCTCCACATGCCTGCTTTTGAGAAAGCTTTAGGGTGGACCTTTTTCTGATATGAAGGGAAAGGATAACATCAAGAGAAGTATTTGCAGTGATCTCAGTGAAGATCACATTTTTACCTTTAAAAGAAGAGATTGGCTGTGTGGGTAAGCCACAGAAGTGTCACTTTGCTGTTAAAATGAAGCTTGTACAGTGATTGTATAGAAAAATTGTATCTTTAGGTATTTCAGCAACCTGAGCTACAGTATCTCTCGGGAAGCATGATACTGAAATATAGAGCCCTTCATTCCAAGGTCAGTGACTCAGATCTGCCCCTAGGTGAAAGAGCAAAAAAAAATATACACTCCTACCTGGTGACTTTTTGATGATATATGTGAAAGAAGCCCATGGATTGCAATCAAACAGAGAAGTGCCCACACTGCAAAATTAATGTCAGAGTCACTGATGCTTCAGCAAAATGGCCAAGGACAAAGTGGTCATGCAGATTCTACTTACTGCAAATTCCTTCCAATGGCTTCTGAAAGTCTGTCATGATGGACATATATGTATGTGCCCTGTCGCTGTACTGAGTGTTTCTGGGGAGCAGCAGCAGGCAGTGAAGGACTTCAACCTATAACTTCTCTAAAATAAAAAAATCCATATCAGGCAGCCATGTGTGCTTGAGGTCTCACCAAGGAATACTAATTTTTATCATAGATATCTGAAGCCCACCCACCCATTCTGAAGTGGAAGGTAAAAGTGTTTGACAGGCTAAAGTCAGTTTTGAAATTTGTTTTTGAAGAAACCTTGTCCTGATGGGCTTGTTTCCTTGTAATGCCATCCAATGAGTTAAGAAGAAAAGTGGGGTCCAGTGCAATCTGTCTGAGGACTCAGCCTCAGAACTATGTATAGAGCAGAACTGAAGGGGTGTTCTAGCTTTGAGGGAGGAATCAAGGTAACAGGGTATCTATGGATCATCCACTGAATTCGGGGAACCTCTCAAATGGACTGCTGTACTGTGCTTTGGTTTGCACTGTGGAGCAGGCTCAGAGCACATGAACTGGATTCCCTTTGTGTGAAACCTAACTGGAAGATGCACTCCAGGAGTTCACCAGTGGAAAGCTGGCAATCTTTCAGAGCAGAATACAGCTAGTTTGATGCAGAAAAGTTCCATTCAATATGAGCAGGGAGGATGTCAGGTCCTCACCAGCTATTTCCCTTTAAAAAGCCACTTCTGCTGGTCTGTATTGCTTGCTAACATAGATGTAGCTTAACTGAACTAAGGGATTTTGGTATCCTGCAGACATGGGATTTATATTTTGCACTTAGGATCAAAAATTGTATGCAGTATATGCTTAAAAATGAGACAGAAAAATAAAATTTTTCGTTGCACTTAATTCAGTGGTTTTGATTCCTCTGTCGTTCATATCAAAGGAAAAGAAAAAAATCTTAGTGGATTGAATACTTTGCACTTGTTGACAATATGTCAGGATAAAATGTATCTTTAAGCATAAAGTATAGCCAGTCTCACTCTTGAGCTGATATAGGGAGTTCTTGAAATGACCTTGGAGGCTAAGAATGAAGAATAGACATAGTCAAAAATGCTTTTTGCCTTCAGAAGTCAGTGGGCTGGATTCGACTATCAGTGTGTCACAGAACATCACAAGCTTTCACACTGAATATAGTCATTTTAGGTGACTGTGGAAAGCATTTCTACAAATCAGTGAAATTGATATGTTAGTGTCTTTTTTTTTTAAACCTTGGCAAACACAGCTTTTTATATTTCTGCATCAAACATATTTGAAAATCTCCTTAATTGTAGCAGACCTGCTAATTATGGAAATGATTGCAGAATAAGATAAAAACCAAAAGACAAGACATAAAGAACTTCAGATTTTTTTCCTCTTCTGTAATCCTGTGACAGTCGTTTTTTATTCCATGTGAAGAAAATAATGTCAGGAGGATACTAATCATCAGTGTGCTACAGCTGAAAATAGCACAGCTGGCAGATGAGTATTTTAATGTATTTCTAGATTAAGGAAGGCAGTTTGAAGAAAACATCGTGCAAAAATTCAGTCTGCTATGGGTTTAAAATAAAGTCCTCATCTGGGCCATGGTAGAGTGAATAGCCAACTTAGGTTTTATCATGTCGCAGCGGATTATTTTTCTAATGAAGTGTGTGTCCCCCTAAAGCATTCTTGAGATATTTTGTGTTCATGTTGGTCTCTAATAATGCAATGAGTGAGTGCAAGAGTGGATTTTCCTTTAGTAAGGCTTTATCGAGACACTTTTCTTAACAAATTAAACTCTAAATGAAAGCAATCCATACAGACAAGGCAAAACAAAATGGTGTGTATTAATTTCAATGTGCTATTTCATTCTCATCAAACTGGATTCTTAGCAAAATTAGTAAGGTTTTGGAAAGGGAATGAATTAGAAGTTTGTTTCTTGTTTATGTTTGTTTTAATACATCTTTTTCTCTTCAAATCCTTAAATAATATCTCCATATAGTACAACTTTAGCTGGACTAATACAATTGGAGCCTAAGAGATTACAAATCAACATCCAGCACTTCATCTATGGTCAAAGATTCCTCTACCTTCAAGAGGCCCAGAGTGAGGGAGAACTAGATCTTAATTACTCCTGAGAAATAGCCAGAATACAGTGGTATTAAATATGTGTAAGAAATGGCTTCTGAACTATAGAACATGAAAAGAACACGTAAAGAAGGTGCAGAAAACATCTATTTTTATTCATTTTCACCCATCGTCTGAGGTTTGGTACAGACAAGATATTTGTTCCCACCTAATTTCACAGAGGAGTGCTTGGAGTCTAAGTTTGGAGTTTGAAGCAGGAGGAGGGGTCTCAGACCCTGCACTTCTCTGGTTCAATATGGAGTCATTACTGACTTCCTGCACATTCTTCCATAAATTGTAGTGGTTATCCATCAACCTCCAGGTAAGTATGATTTCACTTAGGAGATCATCCCACAGGCTAATAGGTCATACAAACAGGAATCTGATTTTCACTCATCTGTGCTCTGCAAAGGTTCCAATCTCTTAACTGCAGCCCATCATGGCTAATTTTATTGTACTAACTAGTGTCTGTACCTGAGATACTTCAAATAAGCTATATATATCAACAGAAAGATATCTCCATGGCTCTGAATAACCTTTTCACATGATTTTTTCTTTGCATGCCTCTCTGGGAGAAAGGACACAGCAGAGGTCATTCACCTTTCCCTTGGCAGCAATAAACCTCTATAATCTAAACAGCTGGTCATTTTTTGTGCTCTCTTGTACCAGTTGATGTATTTACACCCTGTTACCTATTTGTCTGCTTAATTTTTTTCCTTTTCCTGATAAGAAATACTCTCTCTTCCTTGATGGTGGCTGCTTTCTCCCCTTTCTGCTCCCATCCTTACAGAGTCTTTTCTTGAACTCCTTTCAGTGGTGGCCTTGCCAAATGATTTATGTGGAGCTTTCTTCCTGAATCAGTCTCAGTCTCATCCTTTTCTTTAGTGAAGACAGTTTGGCATTCTCCCTCTTCACTCCAAAAGGAATATTATCAATCTCAGTCAGGAACATCATTCAGGGCTAATTCTACAAACTGTATACTAAAAATCTCCTGATAACCTTATCCTACATTTGAATATGTATTTTTTTAACCGAGTACATCTAATTTTCAGCACTGGGTATGGCTTGTGATATCATGGTTTTGGATGGGTGCTTTTTGGGGATAACACGCTAATCAAGACTGAATGTAATTCAGGTCCCATTAAAGCCCAGTGAAAAATCCCCTGGTAAATTAGGTCATCCTGATCAACCACTCACTGTTTTTACCTCATTTCATGCCTTCTCCTGTTAAAGATAATTTTTCAAAGTCAAAGAACCTAATAGTCAAAGTGTTACCATCAGAATAAGTAAAACTGTGCATGGTTACTTCAGAGTGATCTGATACTTTTTTAGCTTCACCTCTCACCTTTTCTCCACTCCAGTCATGACATTAGTTAGCTGCTGAATGCCCCGGAGTTCTGAATTCATTTAAGTTCTACATATAATGAATATACAGGAAGGGAAAGGGATTTGCTCATTAGTCCCATCTGCAGATGACAGGCAGTTATTTAAAAAAGTCAAATTTAGAGAGATAAAACATATACTGAAGTGACTGCAAGGTCAAAAAATGCTAAATTATATACACTGTAGTGAAATAGGAAAATAGGACAACAGCTTAGTGGCCTGCAGTGAGACATCAGAGACCACCCGGATCAGATCAGCCCAGCCACAATGACCCCTTTGTTTTGGTGGGTAGGTCTTGTAACATCTTTGGCACAGCTGTAGAGAAGAGTTTCTGAAATCTCAGTGAAACACCTTAAACTTCTCTTCACTGCACCTAACCACTGTTCTATTGACAGGTGTCTGCATAACAGGTACACGGAGACGTATCTGCATAACTTTGTGAACAGTCCAATGAGAATCGGTGCTCACAGTGCCTTTGATAGAAGTAAACAAGAAAGTGAGGTGGATAAAGAAGGAAATAGAAATTAATATATACTGTTATTCCCACATGAACTACTGCACAGAGGTCTGCTTTCCTATCTTAGGAAGGATATGGCTAAATTAAAGGGCAATGCAGAAAAAAGTCATAATGTGATTGTTTGAAAATCTCTCTAATTATGATGTTGAAAGGATGGGGAGTGTCTATTTTAGGCAGACCTGTACAAGAGTCAAGGAGAGAAAATGAAAAAACTAACAGTTTAGAGATGACAGATAAAGAAATTCTGCTATCACTACCTTGTAAGAAAAAAAAAGAGAACAAAGATATATTTTTCTGAAGTATACCAGATTTAAAATATTCAAAGGGGATACTTTTTCAGACTTGGTGGAATTAAGCTATGGGACTTACAAAAGTATTCCTGTAAGTTTTGCAAGAATAAGGAACCTTACCTCTGACTTTTCTAATGTGTATGCTATTTTTCTGCCTTCAGAGTGCCCTTTAGGCAGATTTGCGTTATGTGAAAGAGCACACACTTGCAACAGAGAATGAAGGGAGGGAATAGTCTGGGCCAGACTGCACATGGTGATCAATAAGAAGATTTCTGAGATTTCAGTAACTAGGAGAGGCACAGTGAGGGTTTGCCTCCAAAGCTCTGGTGGCAGTCCTGGCAGCTGGACAGAGCACTGACCATCTCCTGAGTGCTAAAATGGGAAGCCGAAGAGCAAGCAAGCCCCTTAGGATATGGGAGTGGGCATGGGGGAATTTGAAACCAAAGCCATTAGAAATACTGAAAAGCCCTTGTGTTGGGGGGCTGTTATGATCTGCCCCTGAACATGAGGGTAACTCGAGTTCTTGTTAATAGATCCCTTAGGACAGATTAGAGAGAAACGACACTGAATGATCGGAGTTTATAAATATGTGTATACATATATGTGTGTGTGTGTGTAAGGTTTATTTTAGAACAATTTGGTTGCAATGGAAAGGACACGTAGCTATAGGAATGCAACAATATCAAAGCATAAAGATATCACTGAAAAAAATGTATAAGGAAAAGAAAGGAAAAGAAAGAAAAAGAAAGAAAGGATAAGAGTAGAAAAATATCACCATCTGCGGATCCAGTGACGAGACATGATTGTTGCAATTTCGATGTCCTTTGGTCCAAGTAATGGTTGCAGTCTTGATCTGTTGGGATTATTGGTTAATATACATTTATGTTTATGTGGGAACACCCAGGTACCTCCCCTGGAGGGGGGAGTTTTACACTGTCTGTTGCAACACTGTAGGTCATGTGTAGTCCTCTGTGTCTCAGTTTGAAGAGACTGGAATGTTTGCTAAAGAGGCTGAGTTATGAGACAAACCAAACTCCTCTCTCTCAGCAATTGTAAATCCAAAATTAAGGGGTCTGTAATTGAGGAAGTGTGGAAAAAAACCCAGAAGAAATAACAATCCTTTATTAAAAGATGTATGTATGTTGGCAAGAACAGTAACAGAACACAAAAACAGCTAGACAATAATCCTGTACCCAAAAAGTCCCCTCCAAACAAAAGAAAAGGTCTGAACACTTCCCTGTCCTTAGCGCAGTTCCAATCCCGGCCGGCAGGGGGCGCTGTTGGGTCACTGGAGGGGCAGGGCCTGCAGTGCTCGGTGTTGGCCTGCAGGGGGCGCTGTCGGGCTCTGGCGGTCACCATGAGGGGAGGGGGGGCTGGGAGGGGTCTCGGATCGCGGGAGAAGCCGAAAAGAAAACGGAGACCATTCCCCCAATGGGAGAAGGGCAGAAGGAAAAGCAGTCCACAGAAGGAAAAGCAGTCCAGCCCCACGGGACTCACTGTTGTTCTCAGATGACGGTGTCTCAAGGCTCCTCCCTTCTCTCCCAGTGAGCACACAAGTCTCTGATGAAAAACCCAGTAGGTCCTGGCTGGAGTCACGAGGCAGCATGAGAGCTGATCGAGGCCGGTGGTCAAGACCAGCTTCCAGGCCTTTTCTCCAAAAATGCCCAGACACAGACCCTGTCTCCGTCCCAGAGAGAGAACTCCACAGTCTGAACTCTCCCCTCCGAGAAGAGCCAGCCACCCCCTCCCAAAACTTCTCCCCTCTCCCCCCAGCCTCTGATGAGCCATCTGTTAGGAATGTGGTCTGGCCAGCTAGATTCTTTTGTAAGGCTAATTGACCCCCTTCCTCCCACTCACTCTGTTTTCTTACAGTGGAGCAAGGGAGAAAAATTCCCCTATTGGATTTATAACACTGTGGTTGGTGGAAAACCCCAGAAATGGGTATAGGTGCACTTTGGGGGTCTTTGGTCATTTATTACACCTTCTAAGACATGACAGCTGCCTCTCATGTCAGTGTAGTTCACAGGATCACAGAATCACAGAATATGCAGAGTACGGGACCCACAAGGATCACTGTATCCAACTCTTAGTCCTGTACAGGACTATCCCCAAGAGTCACACAATGCACCTGAGAGTCCAAACGTTTCTTGAACTCTATCAGGTTTGGTGCTGTGACCACTTCTCTGGGGAGTCAGTTCCAGTGCCCAACCACCCTCTGGGTGAAGAACCTTTTCCTAATATCTGACCTAAACCTACCCTCCTCCCCTAACACAACTTCAGGCCATTCCCTCCTGTCACTGGTCATGAGACTGAAGAGATTGTTACCTGCCCCTCTTCTTCCCCTCATGAGGAAGCTGGAGGCTGTGATGAGGTCTCCCCTCAGTCTTGTCTTCTCCAGGCTGAACAGACCAAGTGACCTCAGCCACTCCTCATATGGCTTCCCCTCCTGGTTGCCAGGGCACAGCTGACTCATATTCAACCTGCCATCGACCAGGACCCCAGGTTCCTTTCTGTGGCACTGCTTTGCACATCTCATTCCCGAGTTACTACACACATCCAGGGTTGCCCCATCCCAGATGCAGAATCCAGAACTTCCCCTTGTTGAACTTCCTATGGTTGGTGACTGCCCAGTCCTTTAATTTGTTGAGGTCTCTCTGTAGGGCCTCCCTGTCTTCTTCCCTGGAGGGGAATTTTCACACCTGAGACAGTGGTGTAAGGGAAGACATTGGGCATGATAAAAAGCATTATCCCACCTTGAAGGATCTGTGTCTTATTGGCCTCTTCCCTTATCTGGCTAAAAAGGCAGCTTATAGCCTCTGGTGGTGGATGTGTACCCCCTCTGCACCTGGGCTGTTCCCTTGGACAGCAAAGCACCCAATGCTTTTCCAAGGACCAATCCTTTAGTCATTAACCATTGCCATTTCAGTCTCTCATGCACAGATTGGGAAGTGACTTTAGGGGCTGAAAGTCCTGAGGAAGGGAGCACTGGGAGATATTGCGGGTAGCTCCTGCCTCCGCGTTTCTGCTTGTTATTTCTGTTTGTCAGTGGAGAACATGAACAACCTCTTCTCTCCCAGAACTGCTATAATGTCCTTCCTATCTCCAGTACCCCGATTTTCCTTTGGATTAAAAAAAGCAGTTTAACAGATGCGGATATGAAAAATAGTCAAGATAACAAGAGTAAATGCTAAAATAAAGTGCTAGAAGGAATAGAGAACCTTGTGACATAGATTTGGAGATACTTTTTAGCAAATTGCACTCAGAAAATCTGTCCTTTTCTACTGAGGAGATGGACTCCTGTAGTGTCAGTCAGTATAGAAAAGGCCACGGTAAGTATGACAGGTCTGTGCCACATTCTTAATGGTATTGTAGCACTAATTGAAAACCCAAAGTGAGTTTAAAAATCCTCTGAAGACTGTCTGTTACATATATTGTTCAAACCAGGAGAAAACTCAGTTTACTTGTATTTCATTCCAGCTGCAGTGTCTTTTCACCAGGAGATGCAACTGAGTCCCCCTTGACTGTGTCTCTCAGTAAGATTAGCAAAACTTTTCTGAGTGACACTGCAGAACTGGAGAGCGGAGGAGTTGCTTATGGGCCTGATTTTTGGAGGTACTGAGCAGATGTGTATCACACTGACTTTAGATGGAAGTGTGGGTATTTAAGGTTTTTGATAGTAATAGAAAGGCCCTGACTGCAGTGGCATTTTCCTTTCAACTGAAGGCTCATTCTCCAAAGTTATTACTTTTAGGTTGGAATATTTCCCAAAAGTTTAATCGATCTTTATGGAATTACATTTTTATTAGTCATGAAATACATTTTTTTACATTGATTATTTTTCTCCAAAAAGCAATTAAGTGATGCATGAAAGGCAGAGAAGTAACAAAATTAAATTCAAAAGGTTTAAGGAATAATAATTTGAATTATAAAGATCAATCACATTGTAAATTAAATTCAGCTGACTCAGAAATCTCTTACTACAGCTTTTACAAACTTTCACTACTTGTCTTCCTAATCCTCACATAGGAATAGGAATACTCTGCATCTTAATACACATATAAAGTTCAGTCTAACTTAGAAGTAGTTAATTTCTGTTATAGTCTACTGAGAATTCAGTATTTGCTAAAGACTGCTTAAACTGAAATAAAAAAGAGCATGATAAACATATCAATAATCTGTAAGTGGGATTGCTAGGAAAGATTTGAGGTAAGTGCTGGAAAATGAAGACCTCCCATGATGAAAAAAACTTGGTGTCTACAGCAGGCCTGAATTAAAAGGCTGCATACAGATTTTTTCTCTGCTAGTAGTGAATGTAATGATCAGTAGTTTTCAAATTACTGTCCGTGGTCACCAAGGAATTTGCTAAACCTGTCCTGGTTGTCAGCAGAAAAAAATGTTAATTAACAAGATAACCAAGGATGGGACCTGTGGCAGTCCAGGAAGTAGCTCATGAGAAAGGCAATTATGTAAAAGTGCACCGTAAGATGGAGTTTCTCAAATCAGCTAAGCCTCTGGGAAATTAAATGGTGATGGCAGTACATGAACTGCTCCTGTTTTGGTCATTCTTTTCACATTTATAGCAGCTGAGAGCCCTTGTTCTAGACCTCAGAATCCCTGATGTGCTGGGTGCTGTACAAGCCTGGAAGAGAGATGGCATCAATCCTAGGGAGCTTGTGAGAGCTAGGGTGATAAAGCAGCCTAGTGCAGCAGGGATATTAGTTCAGGTTCAGACCTAGGTATAGTTGTGATACAGATTTCTGGCCTAAAACATCAGAGGAGCAGATTTAGGATTGCTCAAACCTGACATGTCCCAAGTATAAGAAAACAGATAGAAGACAGCCAAGAGAAGACAAGGAGCCTATGAGACAATTCTGGTCACCTCGATAAACAGTTATCTCAGTACACACATGGCTTAAGTACTTTCAGATGTAATTATTTGTGTTTTGAGTACAGGTTTTACATAGATTAAGCCCAATTGCTAAATAGCAAGAGCAAAACATAAAATCATAGGCTTTTTCCTAATGGTCTACCTACATAAAGTTTTGGCAATGTTTATTTCTCTCATAAACACATAATGTGCTTAGATTTACTGACTAGTGGATAAAAAAGTACAATTTCTTATAATATAAAAGAACTAAATGTGTTTTTTGGCTGATTCATAGTTTGGTTGTTTTCATTTTTCCTTTAGTGAATTATAAAACAAATGCAATAAGAAGGAATGTGGGTACAAGAATAAGCATTACTGAAGAGTAGATGGCAGATGGCAACTTAGCAGAGATGAGCCTTACAGCTCATATATCTTTGCTATCGGTAGCAATGCATGGACAACATCTAGGACCCTGTAGGGGCAGAAATATTCTTACTGTTTAGGTAAACAATTTTTAAAATACCTGTTGGCAGTCTTCTTTCTCAGCTAAAGATTAGTTGCTCCGTACTAAGTTTAACAGCAACCTTCACATTAACAAAATCTTCTATGCTAACTGCAGTGCCCTTACTGCCATAGATATGCAGTGCAGAATTTAGTAAATTTAGTAAAGCTAAATTTAGTAAAGCTCTGCATGGTATGATATCTGAAAAAGATGATATTTATTTAACATCCTTCCAAGCAACTAATACTTGGTTGGGGTTTTTTTGTGTGTGTTTTGGGGTTTTTTTTGTGGTTTTTTTTTTTGTGTGTGTTTTTTTTTTCCTGCATGAAGACTCTTCTTTTGCCATTGGAATTGTGCATGAATACAAAGCCTGAAACTACCCTTTCAGTCAATGGAAATTTCTTTACCGACTTAAAAGCGTACAGAAGTATGTATATACTGCTGTTCTTTAGCAGTATAGCAGAATAGCCTTGTAATTTTATCTGGGATAGATAACTGCAGACAGTTTTACTGTCAGTTTTGCTATATCTGTTTCTGAAAAATCTGAATTTGTATTTACTGAAGTTTTCTGTAGTTCTCAGTTCATGAGTTAAAAATGCAGCACTTTTCTTAACTTTTTTTGAGGTACAGAAAAAGGCTGGATTCCTTTCTTTAACTGTACTTGCTTATTTTTTTCAGACATTTCTGTCTCCTGTTATCTGTTGATATATTGACTAAACTGCTGAACTGTTCACCAGTTGAAGTGAGTGGCATGTCTTTAACTTCTGTGCTTCTGGTAACAGAAATAAACAACAACTAGAAAACTGAAGTGGGACAGAATTTTATGCAGGATAATTTAATAGGCTTTAAATTTATATCTTAATTATCTAATTCCAGTGCCCTAATCACTTAGGAGACAAGCTGTCTTTGTTAGAAGCTTGCCTCTGCACTTTTAGCTGATTAGTACACTGCTGCCTGATCTTGTTGCAAAAGGGATGGGTTGTTTTTAGTTCTCCAAAGATGTTATTCACTTGAGTCTGAACAAAGCTGATTCCCAGACACAATGCCAGAGAACAATGCTGACTCCAAGACAGATGATATTCTGGTTATTTTGAAGTTAAAAATAGCGTGTTTTTTGAATTTGTTTTTTTTTAAAGTAAGTTTCTCAAGCTTATTCAGCAAAACCAGTGCAAAGTAGGGCACAGTTCTTCACTCCATAGGTCACCTTAAAGCAATGTATTTTAAAAATTAAGATTAAATACAACTTCTGGAAAAGTGAAGGGTGGAACATCTCATAAATGTTTTAATAATAATCCTTTCCTTACATGCAAGAACATTTCAGCATGGAGCAGACACGTGACCACACTGTAAGTCCCCCAGATTAGCATAGAGATTTACTGTTATTATATTAACCTACTTGCTAGGTAGTCCAAGAATTCAAAACATGCCTAAAAAGCATTTCCTTATTCTCTGTTGTAAAGAGCTTCAGGATGGCTACACACATGTGGCCATATTTGTTTTAATGATCCAAAGTTATCTTGAAAATAGTTGTTTGTTCTTCCTTCCGATCTAAAAAATAAAGTTGCTGAATCAGTGGCAATTAGAGAAACAATGTCAGAACAAAGCAAGAAAAAGATCAAACCCTGAAAAAATATATCATTAAGAAAGACTGAGAAGCTTAGTAAATGGTATCTGAACTAAATTAATGAAAATATTCAAAATTGATAATCACGTGGCACTGAGAAGATCTCAGGCTTAATAATGGCTAAGAAGTACACATGTAAGAGACCAATTAATGATTAAATTTGTTTTTACTGGCATTTCATCAAAGACACGAGATGGCCAGTGAGTTCTACTGAGAGAACTGTAGTTTTCAAATCAGTTTTGAGTTTGTTTGCTCCCATTATGCTACTGGAGGTTTGATGTGTTTCAGAAAAAACAAGCCCTGGCTCTGCAACTCCTGTTTTCTTCCAAATCCCTTTAAAAATGAATTGGTTCAAATAGTTTTTCTGAGACTTGAAGACCCAAGGGTCTTATGGTTTTGGGCACTCCATATTCCCTCTGAAAGATAGGCATTGCATTCGTCTTTTCTCTGCCTTTTACTCCAACCTTCCAAGACCACAGAGAAAACTCTTATTGCCTACAAGCTCAAATGGCCAAGTTGCAAATGACCAAGATGCAAATGGCCAAGCAAATGGCCAAGTTAAAATGGCCAAGTTAAAACCCAAGTTAATTAACTTGGGTTTACTCTTACATGTAAGAAAAAGAGGTCTTAAAAGTAAAACAAAGCTTGCTTACTAGATATGTATGAAAACACTTGAAGTAACTGAAAATTCTGCGGAAGTTCTTCGCATAGAAGAAAACACTTCATTTGGAAAACATTCTAAAACTTCAACAAAAATTCTTACTGCAAATATTCATTCCAAATCAACATTTTCATATGAATATATAGACTCAAACATACGTTTCCATTTTCTATCAGTTTTTAAAATAAGCCCCCTAAAGTTACAAGCAAAAGTAACAACTGAATGAAATAATAGTTTGAATTAAGTTGTCCTAAGTTGGGAGTTTCAAAATACTTTAGCCAAACATTGTTAATTATGTTGTCATAGAATCATACAATGGCCTGGGTTGGAAGGGACCTTAAAGATCATCTAGTTCCAACACCCCTGCTGTGGTCAGAGACACTTTTCACTAGACCTGTTTTTTTTCTTTTTTTGCAAAACAAGCTAACAGTAACTGTTTCATGGTATAGACCTGGATAGTCTAACTGCAAATGCCTACTGGCGATGACAATGTGTCAGTGTGTCGATTTACAACTGATGTTAGTATAAAAGCATATCTGGGTGCCCTAAAATACAAATTAAACACCGTATACAAAGTGGGTATCATAAGGTTTGCTAATGAAAAAGAAAAAGCTGACAGCATAGACCTAGGAAGGAATTCCACAGTTTTGGATAAGCACGTGTTCAAAAGTGACACAATTGACACTAGAAAGCCAGTACTTACAGGCACAGGGTGATATATCTGAGAGACAAACAATCATCATTTTACAGGTGTGGTGATGATCTCTGGAGTAGTTGTCTCCACTTCTGAAAGAGAACTTGGAGGAGAGAAAAAGGAAATAAAATTATGTTAATGGCCAAATCTGTATTCCAAACTGCAAATCCTGTGTGTAGCAGTAATTCAACTTATACAAGAAGTATATAGGAGAACCACAAAAGGTCCTTGAGGAGGCAAGAAAGCTGATCAATGGTATGACATCGCTTTCAAATGAGAAAATTACTGACTAGAGCTGCCCCAACTAGGGCTGATGATGACAGAACAGATAGAGCAGAGTTGATAAATAAGCTAGGAGGATTCATGGTTTTTTCTTCTTGTAAAAAAACTTATAAGTTATTAAAAAGATTGATCAGGTTTCAGTTTTAGAACAGACAGAAGATGGTAACTTGTCACACAGTTCATAGGTCAGGCAGGGTGTGGTTGGCTGCACTAAAAAGTAGGTATCAGAAGCTTTCAGATCTCTAAAAAGCAAATAAACTAATGGGAAATGTCAGTTCAGGAAAATTATTTCACAAAAAATTCATTTCTGGCATAGGAAATTCTTGATCTATAGGTTACTGGGAACTTGCAAAAAATACATTGGGTTCACCATTGTCTATTTACACCATTTCCATACCCTCTCATGGGTAAGGTTGTTGATATTGGGGGTCAGGCATGGTTGCATTGTTTTTCTGTGGGTGACGTTAGCATTGAGCTATTGCCATTTGCAAGGCTGAAGTTAAAAAATGTTATTAAGTTTGAAACAGAATCCATGAGCTAGAATTGATCTTGCACTGCTACTGTTTTATTCTTTCACTGTAGACAAATACTTCTGTTTTAGTTGTGGAAAAATTGTATCTTGTGCTTGATCTGGGCTGAAATATATTGGTGACTTCTGTGATAGTTTCAGATGGGCTGTGCAGAGATGGAAGCTGCAAAATACCAGTTGTTGAACTCAGCCTAGCTATTCTGGTGACCACTATTAGAGATTCCTCCTAAGAAATGCTTTGCAACTCCTAAAGCTGTCTTGGAAACCAAAAACACAGCTACCCTTTCTCTTTCTCTTTGCTACGACACAGTACTGGGACTCCTTTGTTCTCAGTTCTGTTCCTATATATGAGGTAACCAATAGCACACCCTGAGTAATTTCATAACCATTTCTGCCTATGTCTACAATAATGATTTCTTTCAGTGCTCTTTTGTCATTTTGATCTCTGCTTCAATATTTAGAGACTAACAAAGTATCTGTTTGGTTTTACAAATGATATTTTAAAATCATTGCTATCTTAAGCAGTGACTGTCTGTAAAGAGGTGTGGATGCCTCTTAAAGGTCAGTACAGGGATACAGGGATACCACATACTCCAGCCCCCAACACTGTACTCAGCCCATAATCAGAAAACATGCCTTTCTAGCAAATTAATTAGTGCTAAATTTCAATAAAAATATGATAAGGGAGATCAGTCTAGGGAGTGCTTGACTACGTCCATGTCCATTTAATATATTTCTCTCTTTCTCTCCTTCCCTGTCATTAATTAAATACATAAGAAGAAATTAAGTCTTCTTCAGCTCTGTATTAATTTAGTTTTTGAACAACATCTGCTGGGGAGAAACCCTCTCTTAATATTAATTCTCTGCACCGGATGAATGTTACTGAAAAGATATAACCCTAATCATCTTAACTGGTGTATTGTATACTACTCACCCTCGGTTAAAAATCTGGAACGGATCAGAGGGCTTCTTTCAGTACAATGTGTTTTTCAATACTATGGCAATTATTTCTTCATATGATAAGACAATTTCATTGCTAATGTTCATCAATGATTCCACCTAATCCATTCTTTACCTGGGAGCAGCAAATTGGGCCAACAAAAATGCAAGAGTACAAAGCTCAGAGATTTGGTATACATTTGGTGAACTATTTGTCATTTGATGAACTGTTACTACACAATATCAGTATTGAATCTATTCTTGTGCACTTAATGCACTTCTTGTAAGTCACCAAACTGTCTTCAGTTACCCGTTTTTATAGTTTCCTTGGGCTACAGGGTGGAATCTGACCTATAGGGAATTCATAATTTCATCCTGGATGTTCTACAATCTGTTGAAGGCAATTGAAGGTCTGTGACCCTTAACGTAGTATTTCAAATTACTTACAAACTGGGACTTAAATGTAATCACTTCTTGTGTGTGCTTATTCACAGGAAAACCTGCAGAATTCCCATGCCTTTAAAATAATCAGTGAAAACTTTTACTTTAGAAAATGGGTTTTAGATCCAAGCTCTTGCTAAAAATGTGATAGAGGAACAAAGTGTACCAGGATAAGTCTTTTTCTAGGTGATTATATTTGGAATAGATTACCAAGAAACACAGGAAGGGAAGTTCACTGCATTAGACTTTCAAATTAAGTATCTCAGTGGGGCTTGAGATGTAAAAGTTCTCAGAGACAAGTTTTCAGATTTGTAAGAATGAGAACTTTTGCAGCTGGTTTGTGTTTATTAGATACATCAAGGTTAATATACCCTATGTTCAGTTCTTGATAATGCTGCAAAGTAAAAGTGGAGCAACAGTATGATTTTTATATTCAACCCAAAAAGATGTCTAAGGAGTTATTTTGCTAACAACTCCTGCATTTCTAGAGATATTAAACTGATTTAGATACTGGAATGGGAAGGAATGAAATCCTAAATTCTTTTAAGTTCACGCAAATCTAGTTCTAGTATTACTTGCTGGAGCAATAGGAAAACATCTATTTCTACAGCAAACGTCAATTGTACCATGTAATTTCTAGTTAAAGTCAGGCAGGGTGAAAACGACAGGCTCACATGTGCTTTTTGCAAGTTTTCTGGTATCATACTCTCTGGGTAGGATCAATTTAGGGTGAAAGTTCTTGGTAAGAATTAGACAGTTTATAAGATAGATTTCCCATCTTGGTAAGCACATTAAGTGCTTTTCCCTTAGGGGAAAAAGCATTGCTTATCTCTCATGAAAAGTCTTGAGGGTGTTTAGATTGGCTCTGGTGTTCATTGATGGAAAACTTGAACTTTTTAGTGGTCTGGGAAAATGCTTTCTAGACAGTCTGGCAGTCTCTACATGTACAACTAGATGTGACAAGTACAAAGGCAAAGACAGAGCTCACTCTGTAAGTTGAAAAAATCTTAAGCTGAATGGATATGATTTTTGTAACTTGTAAAAATAATAGATGGTATTAGGAAGAGGACTATTTGTGCAGAAAAAAAGAGGTATGTGGGTATCTTTAGGATTCACATTTTGGCATATTTTGTAGTATAAAGTTTAGTTACACTAAAAGTAAAAACTGCAAATCAACAAAATTCAGTAAGCTGAAGATGATTGCAAAAAACTCTGATCCTCTTTAGTTGAATGTGATTAGGATAAAGAACTGCTATGAGTTGAAATCCACAGACTGACATTTCTGTAAAGTAGCTCAAAAGTAAAGCAAAGTAAATCTAACAACAGCGCAGTATCTGTTGTCTAGTAAATTGATCAAAAACTTAAAAAGAAATATTTCTAACATACGTATTTTAGAAATGTTGACTATTCAAGTAAGAAAAGTCTTTATGACATCTTGCAGTTGTTAGAAGGTTTTTCTATTGTTTCTATTCATTGACTAAGGATAATGTGGGAAAAAAATAGGACTGGGATAAGTCTCTGTTAGCTTCCTGTAATTGTCATGATTTTTCACAAACAATAAACAGTTCACAATCACATCATACATCTATTAGTTCTGCTGAATGTGTCTCATATGGCACTCTGGCTTTGAACTCATCTATCTTATACAAGTATTCTCTCAACTGTTGCTCTCCCACTGCTTCCTGTCTCTGTCTTGAAACCGTGCCGGTACATGCAGAGCAGAGGTTTGACTGAGGCTAGAAAAGCACTGAGTATTTTGGTCCTTCCTGTCCCTCTACCATTAGGTTCTCTCTTCTGTTCACGATGCCCACATGGGGAGTAGTCAGAGGGGCTGATGTGGCAAACTTTGGTTGGATAACAGGTGCACGTTCCCCACAAATGCTGCAGATGACAATGACTGACTGTGGCTGTTCTCTTCATAGTGCTGATCTCATTCTGAAGAGCTGGGTCATGCTGCCTGACGTCTCCCTTGTCTTCCCCTTCGTTTAGCAGAGCTCTTTTCTCTAGGTAATGGCAGCAAGTGGAGCTGGAGTAACAAACTTCTATCTTGCTGGGAGTTCGTGCAGCTTTTGGCTGAACCATCTTCCTTGCTCTTGACTTGCCAACATGTACATTTTTCAATATAACAGTCAAGATTTTTGCAGTTCTTGCTCAGCATGCAGCTTTCTCATGTAAGGTCAAAAGGAATAGCAGAAAAGGCCTGATTTAAAAGGGATGAAAGGGAATGGAGGTATGGTATACTCCAGCGAGGTCCTTGAACCACACTCCAATTACAGAACATTCTAGTGTCTGGAACTGCCATATAGCTGATATCTGTGCAACCCAAAATATATGAACGAGTTAAAATAGTTTCTATCCCTGCCATGCCAAGGCAACTTTGTATCATCTCTCCTCTGTACATGAGACCATTTCACTTCAAATTTCACTAGATTTCAAGTTTCTGACTGGATTAAAATCATGCTGAGAACTGATCCTCCTGAACCTTGAGGCGTTGCTGGGTTTTGATGTCTTCTCAGAAGCACGTCTGCCTGTCCTTCTGAGGGACTATGAAGAGGACAGAAGTGATAGCCCAGTGAAGAGAATATAGGTTAAAACATAGATGACTTTGTTTATATTTAACATGCATGCCACTTGACATAATTTTTTTTTCAAAATTATTATGTGTTTCCGGTATCTTGTGAATATTTAGGTGCATCCAAAGAGACAAAAAGCCTTGAGAATTCATACACTAAAAATTACAGTGCACAGTGAAGAGAAATTCTTATAGTAGTTTTTCTATTATTTTTCCAGTTTATGTCACTGGACAGTAGCTTGGGATATTTAAATTAAAAAAATTAAAATAATAATTACACACTTATCACTAACAACCACCATATAAATCTGTGAGGGTATTTTCCACATGGTTTCAATTTACTCAGAAAATGTCTCATTGGTTGAGATTTTTGCAGAATCTTTAGTATGAAGATCTGTTTTAAATGAAGAGAAAATAGTGAAAGATTAGTCTCTAGTTCAGGTATTCCATCATTTTCTGAAGGTATGCACTGAGAAATCATTTAACATGTGCAGAAATGCTTTAGTCAGAATATGCTACTACTATATCATTTGTCAAACCCTAAATCTTGTGCAGGCTGAGAAACTGGTATGAAAACTATTTCAAATTGTTTTCAGATGAGAATGTTATCTGAGACCATTTACATGTTAAGATGCAAGATAAGTTTTGCTGTTTGCTTACCTTTCACAGTTGTAGGATAATATATATTGATTCTTGTGATTTTGTTTTTTTTAAACTGGTAATCTGAGAATCCTGATATTAACTTTCAGTATGTGCAGGTTTTTTTTAAACAGGGATAACAGTTTCAGATCTGTTTTCTGGTACATCTTTTTAAAAGTTCTACAAATATATCCAGGGGAGCCAAACAGTTTCTCTTGACCACTCAGGGTCCAATTTTCCTCATATACATAATCTTTCTTTTCCTTTCCTATCCAGGTTTTACCTCCTTTAGTTTTGTCTGTGACTGCAAATGCAGCTTTCCCCTCATCTTGACACTCTGAGAGGACATCAGGGCCAGCCTTAGCATTACAACAGAACAACCTGTTGTCTCTGTGCTATAACCAAGTTGCATCAAAAACTTTGTAAGGAAAAGCTATCCACTCTATAATACAGTTGCCAAAGAGGCAACAAATGAGATTAGCAAGTAGATGTGTAAGAAGAAAAGGAAGGGCTTTTTCAAAGAACTGTCATATTTATCCCTTTTTGTCGTATGTGGGTGAGGAAAGTTCAGGCAGGTTAAGAGGCGGAGACCAACTCATGCTGAGCAGAATTTCCCAGATGCTGTTAAATACAAAGATACCTGTTGTGATTCCCTCAGTCACAGAGCACGGAAGCTCTGTAACCTTAGTGTTATGTATCTCATATCCTTGATCTCTGATATTGAACATTATGGGAGGTAGGATGCTGAAACAGGTATTCCTAGACTTCTGTGCTACATAACTGTCTTGTTTTGGTTCTTACAGGAAAGGTCATTGCTGCTGTCTCCAGAGGAAAAAAACCCAAACAAATAAGACTTGGATGGGTTTAGGAATTGATGCGATGCTAAGTATTCCAAGTATTTTGGAATCTGAGAATTTTTTCTTTCAGATTACAAAACAGAGGAAGAAATGAGATGGTATTTAGTATTGTTTCCTTCTTCAAATGATCGTAGCCCTGAAATTGTACCAGAATCAGAGAATGACATTAATAGCAATTACAGCACTTGCTCTTTTCAAGACTGGCATGTAGACCACTGGTAGGAGATGAGAAAACCCCCCCATCCTACGCTACTACCCATGAATTGATATTGAATTGGAAAAATGTGAATGCTGTCGTCACCATTCCTAAATGCATAATTTCCCCTACCTTTGCAAATGGAGTCTAGGGAGGACTACAGAGTCCAGCTGCTCTGCAGCTGGTGGTGTCTCAGAATTCAGCTCCCATGGCAGAAGCCTATGTCCTAAAATTGACTAATGCCATTCATACATGACAATTGGCCTGGACGTATGCCTGACAACATGAAGATTTGAGTAATTTCATTACAGTGAAATATATAACTGGTAGAAATGGCAACAAAATTAAAAAAATACTGAAATACCTGGCAACACTTTTAGGTTTCTGACTTAGGTTTCTGTGTTTAGATGTTTTTGATGCTTTAGCAAGTGAATTATAAGCAAATAAGGAGTAATTAAGTTTCTACTATACTGTTTGCAGTTACCTCTGGTCCTGGGGCTTATCATAGTTCTGTGAAACTGTGGAGAGAATAATTCAACACAATATTGTATATGAACTTGTGACATAGGTGGCTTTGATTTGTTACAAACCATAAGGATTTTATCTGATTAGCATTGTTTTGGCTCTTTTAGAAACAGTTAGATGATTAACTTGGCAGGTAAAAGCAAGTCTTTGAACAACCACAACCAAAAATCACAGTAACATTTCTAGCTAGAAGTTTATAGAAGTGAGAGGGGACAAGAAGATTATGTAGCTGGTGTTTTCAGCCAAGGTGATTACCTCAGAGTGGGAAAGGAACAACCATTACTAATATGTATGATTTCAAGAGACAATAAAATGCAGTTTAAAGCATTTTAAACTTGACAATAGAGCTCATAATCTATTAAAACAATCAGAACAAGGCAACCAATCCCAAATATAAAGGTATAAATAATTCTCTAGGGCAGATAATATCAGCTTATTATTGTGACAAGAACATTTGTGTTTTGCTTCTCGTTTTTGGTCTGTACTGTAGCCAATGACTGGTTCTTTCCAGATGCATGACATTCACAGTCTTTACTCTTCTTATTTATTCACGTGTGAAAACACCGGTCCATGGATATTTTTTCCTCAAACAATCACTGACAATATTCTTACTTTAGTGATCAAACATTTCTATTCCTATTCCTATGTGTTCTTGCAACTTCTGCTTCCTACAATAACTCAGTTTGATGGTGATGGGATGGAGCTTAATTAAGAGCTTCTAATATTCATTGTGAATATATGGGGCTGAACAGGCAGTCTTCCTCAACTTTTAATTTTTTCTGTGTGAAACTCCTACTAACAATGAAGCAGCTGTTCTTTTAAAGGGAACTATTTTTCACACACGTTGCATTGGGAGCTCTTGTGATCAATTTATAGTGAAGGTGTAAATGTTCTGTTTGGTTCAGGAGCCTTAATGACACTTTGCAAATCTGTTGTTTTTTCTTCGCGTAAATTATTTTATCTACACAAATCTATTGGTTTACATGTGGAATAATCAGTGTCTCTAAACCAAAGCAAGCACCTTTGTTTTGGCATAAAATGCTAGTCATATATTCCACTTATTCCCTGCTACAGTTATAAATGGTAAATGGCAGGCCTTTTAAGAAATTCCCCTGTGGTGCAGCTAGCAGGAGATTGCTCAATTGTATAATAATAAAATCTGACCAGATGGTGATGAGGCTGGGTACTAAATGTTTTTTAAACTCTCCTGCTAGGTTTTCTCATTTAAAGGAGGAGAAATCCCACTTTAAGGCCTACATGATTTCAAAGACACCTTGCTATGAGGCATACAACATTGCCTATTCTGCCGCATTGTGCAGTACTTCCCATTTTCAGGCAATGCAGAGAGGGTCATGACTTATTTAAAAAGTCAGTATGTTGTCAAGGAGAAGAAAAGTTAGGGAACACATAAAAACTAGATACGGAAAGCAGATGGTAAGTACCCTATTTATGAGAACTTCATCTTTGTCCACCTGCAAAATGTTACAGCTTGAGAGCAAAATACCAAAGTTGGAGGAAGGAGACAGGGTGGTCAGCTCACAAACAGAAGGCGTACGCTGAGGTGTTCCATGGAGGTATCTACAGGGGAATTGTAGCCTCCTGCAGGGAGTCAGGTGTCTCTGTTCCAAATGTAGTCACTGGAGATGAAATCAGTACAATCAGTGAAGATGAGAGAGCTCTTAACCTCATGAGCTATGCAAGCAGGAACCACTGACTGTATGGACTGGGATCACCATCAGCAGAGATGGGAGTTTAAATACCTGGTGCACATTGCAAATAACTTCTGCACCTAAATGTGACTTGTCAATCACACAACTGTCTCTTATCCGTCATTCCTTATTAATCTGTACAGGGGCAATTCTGGTAAATTTTGGAATTGTGCAGTTCTCATACAAAAATTTCTTGCAAGCCAGGTTTGCCTCTGACCTGAGTCAAAAGTTTGTCACGTCGGATCCTTGAGGTAGCAGGTTCTGTCTACTGTACCTGTATTATTTTAAATCAGGATTTTTTCTCAGTATCAGAAGTTAGTCAGTTGAAATGCTACTGTTTATAGCATGCTTCGGTATATCTCCTACTGAGTACAAGACACATTCTATATTAGAATCCTTATGAGCCTCTTTCAATCCATCTATAGAATTGAAGGCTTTTAAAATAAATAAAAATCTACTTGCCTTAAGTTAGCACTTACCTAGAACATGAAGGTTACCTCTGAAATATTTTTAAATTGTTTGGCTACTTCAGGTATTTTCATTGAGGCAATCCAACCTGTACCAAAGAAACGAAGGTAAAAAAAGAACAAATAAGCAACTAGTTCATGTGGAAATCTATTGTATTTTGGCAGGGAGCTGGGATGAATGAGATTTCTCATGATGAAATAACCAGTAAATCTGTATGTTCAACACCTGTGTCAATCTCTGAATAAGAATAAGAGAAAGTGTGAGTTTTGGGTGGCACTTCATGCAAACTTGGGTTTGTACTTCACGCATCATACATTTAATGAAGCACACCATTACAAGGATTTCATAGCACAGATTATTTTCGTGTCCTGGTTAGTTTGTTCTGTTCTCTTCAGTGTCTAATACTTACAGTCTGAATGGCTGAGAACTGGAGTGTGAGGTCTGACACCGGCAGCTTGACTGAGAATTGAGTCTTCTTTAAGTTGATGGACATACGGGTACTCATATCTCTGAAAAACGATGAATTGCTGTAGTCACGTAGAACAAAAAAATTTTGACCACAATCTTTAGTACTCACTCAGTTAATTTTTGTTCACTAACTATGGCAGTTTCACATCTAGCCTTGTTTTTCAGATTATTTTGTCATCTGACAGTGGGTAGGTAGGATGCCATCTTTTAAGCTTCTATTTTATATGGGCAGCAACTAATATTCCAAAGGAGATTTTGCTTCTCCATGTAGCAACTCAGATTTGGATTTAGAATTTTACTATTTTTTAAGAAAAGAAAAGCCCTTTTGTGCTCCTCTGGAGAGCATAGGCAGTGGAGAAAGAACACAGCTGGGTTATTGGCTTGGCAGGTGAGTCATTAGTTTCCAAATCAGCACATTTTTTCTGACAGCTGCCTGCCTGCCCCAGAGGAAGAGCAGGCTGGGCACCATGTGCTGCCAAGGCTCCTAGCATCCCTCTGGAGCTTGGCTGTCCATGGGTACATGAGTCTGGAGCTGTGCCTTGGTGGATGTAACCCCCTGCTGCTGACAGCTCAGTCAGCTCAACGTGCAGTCGGCACCCAGGTGAAGGATGCTGCAGCCTCACCAGCTGCAGTGTGCCATGAGTGGGGCAGAGGGCAGGGCAGGGCTTAGGTGCAGCTTTGCATGTACTGGGGAGAGAGGAAGAGCTGTGCTATTGTTCTCTGAAACTAGGACAGTTATTTTTTTAATAAAATTTTAAAAAAATTATTTTTATAAATTATTCCTGTCTTCTTGTGACTCTGGAAGTTCTGATGTGATTTGGTGAGATTAGAGATTTTTTTCTTGTGGTAGGAATTTAGTTTATTGTTTGTTGTAGGCTCTGGCCTTTGCTCAGAGCAGTACCTTCAGTATCCCTACAACTTATTAATCACAAATGTCTCAAAAATAATTCCTTCTTCTTCAGAGTTCTCATTCTTGTGTTTTGCTTACATTCAGAGAGCCTATCCTACCAAAACCACAATTTTTTTAATGCCATACCTCTACTCTGGCAGTCTTTTTTCAGCATTTGTTAAGTGCTGAATAAAAAAAAAAAAAAAGGCCTATAACCCTTAATTGTGGCTTTTTTTTTTTTTTGTGGCATAATTTAATGTCTGCTTTCTTTTCTTTGCTGTAATCTCATTTATCCACTTTTATATTTCATGCGTTATGAAAATTGCACCAGCTGGTACGTCTTCTGAAATGACATGTACTGATTAAAGGACTTGCTGACCTACCAGCCACTAAGTAATTATATCCTCAGCTGGGGAAATTGCACCAGAAAAAGATGCTCCTCAGAGTGAGATTCAGACAATTTACTGAATAGTTTTATATCTCTTTATGTATATATTTGGTGTGAAAGACTAGTAACTAAGGTTTTAAGTTAAAGCAAAACCAGATCTTCTGTATTCCAGGCAAGAACTGAGTTACCAGATGAGAAATACCTTTTCTGCCAGAGAGAAACAACAAATAAAATGAAGCTGTGCACAGTCCTGAAACTGTTCCTATGGAAAGAAGTGATTGTCCTAACCTGTACATCATTTGTCTCTGCAATACAGAAAGAGCAGTTTGAAAAATGAAGAACTGTTTGGTGGGTTTGCATGAGTATGTTCAATTAAGCTGTTTGAAGTAAGAAAAGCTACTTAGGGGCTTATTGTCAGCTAAGAAACAGAAAGACATGTTAATGGGATGCAGGTTAAGTGAGGATACTGTGGTAGTCTTCAATGTTTCATGCAGTTTTGCTAAAAACTAAAATAAGCAAAGCTGAAGAGATTAACCAGGGCATTTAGAAGCAAGAATTGCCTAATAGAAGTTATTAGTTCAGCTGGGAGAAGCATGGTGAACCAGGCAGGGCAAGACAGCTTAGGTTTGCTATTCAGGAGTGTGGAAGCCATTTTTGCATGAAAGGGAAGCAGTCAATTGGCCTTATCAGTTGCCTCCCCAAAAGAGGACTGTAAAATTGTCATATTTTTGGTATGAGATAATGTGTTTTTCTATCACGGTGGATGAATTCCCTGTTTATCTACATTTTTGGTGTTTTTCTTTTCTCTTAGTAATGTAATATGGTTTGGTAAGCCAGCTGATTCATGTTAGATTAGTTTCTTGAGCATCAGAATGTTTACTTGAATTTTTCCAGCATAATGGATGGAGTTTTTAATCAATGTCCCATTAGTGACTCTTTCAAATTTGAACGTGTTCCTTCCATTATGTTCCTGGCAGAAAGGTTGCAGGTACATTAATCCAGTTTTTATACTCTAAATTTTGGGATAGAATCAGCTCTAGGTACACAAAGGATTATTTTGTATAAATTCATGCCAAGGATTCTTTTGCAGAGCCACAAGAAATCTACTTCTAAAATAGTGAAAAGAAACAAAAGAAAATCCTCTTCCACTGTTCCAACCCTCAGATAATTGTCAGGACCCTGTCAAAGTACTTCACAACCCCAGTCAATGCTACAGTCTTGGGGATGAGTGTCTGGAAAGCTGTCTGATAGAAAATGACCTGGGGTGCTGCCTGACAGCCAGCTGAACATGTGCCACCAGTGTGTGTTCAGGTGGCCAAGATGACCTCTGGCATCCTGGCCTGTATCAGTAATAGTGTGGCCAACAGGACTAGGGCAGTGATTGTCCCCCTGTACTGGGCCCAGGCGAGGCCACACCTCAAATCTGGTGTTCAGTTTTGGCCCCCTTGCTACAAGGAAGACATTGAAGTGCAGGAACTAGTACAAAGAAGGGCAACAAAGCTAGGGAAGGGTCTGGAGCACAAGCCCTGTGAGGAGCAGCTGAGGGAGACTGTGGTGTTTAGATTGGAGAACAAGAGCTCAAGGAGGCTGTAGTGAGGTGGGGGGCTGGTCTCTTCTCCCAGGTAACAAGCAAAAGGATGAGAGGACATGGCCTCAAGTTGCACTAGAGGAGGTTTAGATTGGATATAAAGAAAAAAGTCTTCACTGAAAGAGTTGTCAAGCATTGGAACACGCTGCTCGGGGAAGTGGTGAAATCACTATCCCTGGAGATTTAAAAGATGTGTAGATGTGGTGCTTGGGAACATAATTTAGTGGGGGACTTGGCAGTGTTGGGTGAAAAATCTTAAAGGTCTTTTCCAACTGAAACAATTCTATGACTCTATAATTTTATAATGCAACTTAAGGTCATGGGATGCAGCCTAGTATTCCTCAGTGACGCAAATTAAGGAACTGTTTTGCAGGTGGCAATATGCTTGGAAAAGCACTTATGTTCCTAGTCCTACAAATAAACTTCCACTGCTTTGTAAAATCTCTGAATAAGATTCGTTCAACTCAGAGTGAGGAGCTGTGACAGAATTCAACATGTCCAACAGGTGCACCGATGGGATCTCAAATGGTCAGGACCAGAGTTCCAGGAGAGAAATCAGGCATTGTTGTCTGTTAAAACTGTCATTGTGAAGGTGAAAAAAATGTAATTTTGGAGCTATAGAAGAGTCTGGAATGTGAAGTGTCACCACCAGCTGGTGAACACAAGGAGGAAGGTGGAGAGAGAGGTGTAGCCAAGGTGGGAGAAAATATGTGGGACTAGTAACTCTGTTTTTCATATCTGTTTATAGAAGTGGCCAAGGGGCCTTGCCTGGAAGAGCTTTCTGGAAAACAGTATCTTTCAAGGGTGAGGCTGCTGTGGGAACTGGGGGAAGGCTGCAAATGCAAATACAAGGCTGACATCCTGCTTTGGGTACTGGCATATCAAATGAAAGTCACTGTTTAAGTCCATTTCTTGAAGACTGAGACTTCAAACACTGATGCTGCTTCAGTGTGATAAGTAGAAGTGTAGAGTCTTCTTGTCTGAAGTGAATGGAGCTGAGAATCTTGTCTACTGTAAGCCATTTCAGATTTCAGTACCTGACATGACACTAAGCAATCTGTCAGTGGAAAGTCACCCAATTTTCTAAGGTTTTGGCAGATTTCTATTAAACTGAGCAAGGTGCCAGAAAGCATTTGGATTTCAGCTAACTTGCAAAGTCTGATGAAGGTATGTTTTAACAACAAATTTATCCCAAGAGCTTTTGTGGCTTTAGTTTTTGTGTGGATTTAAGATGCAGCCTGCTAAATAGTTCATGGTAGTAGTCTTATATGTGCTTCTTGGGAAAGTTTCAGCAGACAGCACTCAAGAAGACCTATTTTAGCATAATTCATGAAAATAGTAACAGATACTAAATGCTGAGCAATTTCAATTAAGTAATCATTGAGAAAACTTTCTGAGACCAGAGTACAGACCCACCTTCACTGTTACTGAGATTCTTCATGCAGGAAAACATATTTAGGGCAGTTTAGATAGCAGCCTGCTTTAAATTCCTCTTATTTATTTAATGGTATAATTTGGAACTAGCTAGGACTTAGTACATTTTTTGAAGTAATCTTTCTTTGAGCAAAAGTTTAGCTATGATTAGTGAAGGCTCAGAGAGGACGTAGTTATCTGTTGGGTCTGGTTTTATCCATCTTTGAAAAGAGGAAAAGACTCTTTTTGTCATCTATTAGTTGTATTGCTGCTTGGAGGGATGCAGATGGGCAAAAAAATTTTTTTCCTTTAGTTATTTCTGAGAGGGGAAAACCTGAGGTGTTAAGGGCTTCAAGGGAAAAGCAATGGGGAATAGAAATGCAAGTTTCAGGAGATGTGTCTGTCATAGCACACACAAAAACATTTTAAGAAAGAAAAGGCAGAAACTATTCTTAGGCAGAGGGTCCATTTTTGGTATCCAATATTGAGGAAACAGAGGTAAATATTGCTTATATTGAACAATTTAAATTGGGAATACCTGAAAAAAAGAAGTGCTTGCTGTGACAGACAGAGCAACATCTAATAACCTGTAAACCAGCAGCTGAAAATGATCAGATGCAAAAGTCCTGATGCATCTTTTGGTGCCGCTTATAGAGGTTTCAGAGAGAATAATGTTTATATTTTGGAACATTGATTTGAGGAAAGACAAAAAGATCAGAAGGACACTAGAAGATCTATGCTTTTAAGCTGATGTGCTTATTATCACAGTGCCCTGATAGTATCTGAAATCCTCAGTGTCTATGCCCTGGTCCATTCATACATAATTTCTTTCATCTGCAGTAACCTTCAATAAAAACATATATTATAATAAAATTATACCTTATAGGCAAAACAGAAACATAATCACCAGTAGTTGAAATAAAGTCTTCTATGCCTGTGTCTGAAAATAAGTGTAGGAATTTTATCATCCACTATGTCTTTCAGGAGCATGTAAATAGAGATCTCTCTTGGTTTAGGTCAACAAACTTTTATGGGTTCAGCACGAAGCCATTCTGAGGGGAAATTTTTCCTCTTCCAATGTTGAAGAAGCGGTAAAATTATTTAGTAAACATTGTGAAGCTACATTTCATGCATTTAAACAAAATAATCTCTTTATAACTATAAGAAAAAGGAATATGAATTTGAAAACACATTAATCATTGCAGTTTGTAATGAATAATGCATTTGTTTCTGCATATCATCTGATAATATATGGAAAAGCATGTTTTACTTCTTTGCTTTGCAACTTTCATGAAATGTGTGGAACTTAGCTGGAATTTTTTGTTTGCTTTGCTTTTTTTTTTAAGTGCACTTTTCATGTCTGTGAGTGTAACCAGTACCTTTCCCTTTTCTCTAGCTTTCCCACCCACCAACAGCTGTCTCCTTCAAATATTTCAGCCCAATTTTGCAAACAAGTAAAAGCCTGAAGGGTGATTAAACTCTCAAAACTCTGTGAAAATATGTAGCAATGCTATGAGCTCACGTCACGTCCTAACATGAAACCAAAATGCAGACAATCTACTCCCTAAAGGACCAAGTTTCTAGTGGAAAACTTGGAGCTTACTTTTCTTCCAGCATAGATAGCCTGATACATAAAATTACACAGCACCTAACTGGGCTCCTTCAGTGTCAGTACTTGTGAACATACTTGCTTTTCTCCTCTCTCCTTTTATTATTTTTTAACTGCATTTAAAAAAAACCCTGTAACATGATCTGGAATAGAAAAATCTTCTAGATGGACACAGCCATCTGCAGAGTTCTGCTGTGCCACTAATTGAAATGAAAGTAAAATTTTCTTATGCTAAATGTTTTTATATTTCACCGATAGTCCTGCAGTAAATAAAAATATTCCTGTTAAAGAGGAAAAATCATCACATTTGTGCTGCTCTTTTGCTGCAGTAATAAAATAGAGGTACATCAAGAGGAGAGAAAGTGTGAGAGAAATTCTGTCACACTCTTCAGGTTTCCTGCTAGTCATAATCTTCAGTTCTGAGCCATACTGGGGTATAACAGCTGAGTAGTGGACTGCTCATGCTGTGTCAGGTCTCTGAGTAATTCAGTGAGTGATTTATAAGATGGACTTGAAAAGTCCAAGCTGAAGAAGGCAGACTTTTTGTAAAATGTAATTAAAATAATGACAAAACTAGATCTGTCTTGTGCTTGCCAAATAATCTATTATCATTGTATGGTGAGTATTTTTGTGTTGACAGTAGGCCTATAGTAGAAAACAATATTTCCAATAACTATAGGAAGAGAGAGATCATAGTCTGCTCTTTGTCACATTAAATAAAAACTAATAACCTAATGAGCTTTTCTATTAATACTTGGTTAAATAAAGCACCAGTGAAGAAATATTTATACTTTGAGTATAAATGCAAATTAAAAAATTCCAATAGATTGAATGATATAACTCTATAACAAATATTTTTTTCTCACAAATAAGAGGATATTTTCTCAAAAGTATCTGTATTTAATTATTCAGTTAGCTGTATATCATTATATAAATAAATTTATCAATTATCTATAAGAATTCTGATTTTTTTCCCTCTGATTGCATCAGGAAGAAAGCAGCTCTGCCAGACTGACAGTTGGGGACTTTATTCAATAGATACAGGGGCAGTATATTAAGGAAGACAAATAGTAGCTTATTTCAGTTTGACAACTGAAATATTTAGATTCAGGTAAACCTAAAAGAACTATGTTTGTTTTTTTCCTCCTGACTGAAACAGAGGAGAAAAAAAAAATCTAAAAATTTCCCTTGGAAAAAATGGATTATTTTTTTCTATAAATAAAGTTACATTTTTATATTCTTGACCAACTGAACTTTTCAGTTTACAGTGATACTTTTAGGATGCTGTGGTGTATTGGCTCCTTTTTTACAAAGCAGTGCAATATATTACTTTCTGGTGACTGTTCCACAGAGGGAAAAAATAACTTATTATTGCTTCAGATAACTGAGTTCTCTTGAGGTGCAGTAAAAGAGGTCAGTGTTTTTGCCACAAAAACACAGGGCTCCAGTTCCTCAAAAAATATTGGGTGAGTGATGGTTTTTCACTGTTGAGTCTGTTTGCAACATAAAGGTTTCAAAGGGCCTCAGATTATTGACTCTTATTTTCAGAAAGTCATTCATTCCTCTAAACTCATTTCTATCAGTCTCTACAATAAATGTTTACAGTGAGACCTTGAACTAATTTTCTGACATCTGCAGAGTAATGATTTAAAAGAGGATTTTAACATTCTGAGCATCTCTGTAGTCTTCCTGACTTGAATTACTCCCTTGAAATTTCAAAAATCCATGCTTAAGTTTTCTTGTTTTGTGGTCTGATGTCTTTTTTTTATTTTATTTTTTACCTTCTCTAGGGCAGTTATCATTAAAAAAATATTTTATATTCAAAAAACTTAGTTATGATTAATTTCAGTTGCAACAGTAAGCATACAGTATTTCCACAACCAGATCTCAAGTGTCTAAAAAATGAGCTTTAAAATCTAAAGAAGACAGTTATCAACCAAACATTTTTATGATAAATTATTTACTTGGCATCTGTAGTAGGCATCTGGGTAGAATGGAGTTATGTAGGACACCATTTCACTTCCTTAACTTGTTTTTCCTTTTCATTCAATAAATCTTTCATCTCCTGCAATACATGACAGGTTTCCTAGAAACAAAATACTATTATATAACATGAATTAGTCTTGTTGCCTATAGGGAATCCTCTGGAAAAATAGTATAGGAGTATTTATTGTGGCTGCTGGGGGCAAATGAGAGAGTCTTGTCTTGACTCTAGAACTTCTTAATGGAGAGTTTTTATTAAAGTTCCTTGGCTGTACATCTTGGAGTCTGTATGAAGTAAAATTCCTGTATTCTCCGGAGAAATGCATGGCACAGAAGGAGATGTGCTAAGGTGGAGTAGGAAGAAGAAAGAACTGCTAAAGTTTACATATCTAGTCTTAGTAACACTCTGCAGTCATTTTTTTTCTTGGGAGAGGAGGACCAGAATATGAAAATTTGGAAGAATTTTGCATGAGAAGAAAAATGCCTGTCCTTGATGTAGAGGACAGTTTTCCCTTCAATTTATTACAAGTGCCCCAGCAGGAAGGCTCTGAGGGTTCTCAGTACAATAGCTAGAAAATGTTACTAACATGAAATGTTTTGTTCTGTGGAAAAGCTGAAGAATTTTAAACTGAATTAGAAACAATAGAAAGACTGTGGGACCCTAAAACGAATGGTTAGCATTAGTGAAATTATAAGTAACCAAAATGTGGGTCTTATATCCACTGTCAATCACCTTAAATGGAGGCAGTATTATCATTGAAACCCATTATAGGTATGGGAAGAGCGTTAAAGTAGTTGACGTAAATAATTTCCAAATAAGACCTTGTGCTCATCAGAAATTAATAAATTTCTTTTCAAACCAGCTATATAGCTATCTAGAGAGCTTATGATGTTTAATCCCTCTTTTAGAGGGGCAAAATCCAAATCAAACAAGCATGGAAGAAAGTTTTGGACTATCGCTGATAAGGATGAAAGTGAAACTTCAGTCCTGCAGACATCTGGGCACATTTACCTTTGAACTCATGTGCAGTTCCATTTATTTATCTGAGCAAAGTTGTACTTGTTTGCAGAATCAAGACCTAAATCTGCAAAATACATTTCAGTTCTGTACAACCAAGTTCCATACAAACTCCTGAGTGTTGATTATCTTGTAAGAGAGTCGGGAAAGTCCAGAGAGTTTTCCCCTCATGTGAATTCCGATTTTTAAAAATCATATCTCCTCAATTTACTAGTTTTAGGTATCTGTGCAGAGAGAAGGAAATAAAGTAGACAAATGAATACGGGATCTAAACCCAGAAGGGTTTCCTTATGCTTCTGCCATGCCATCTTTTCCCTCCAATCTAAAATATCTTCTGGAAGAAGATGCAATCTGAGCAGCAAAGATTTTGAAGACCTATATATATTAAGAATATGTATATATTCTTAATGCACAGTGATATAGTCAAACCTTTGAATGGTCCATTCTCCTAAGCAAAATACTCACTGGCTCTCCACAAACAACTCCAGATAGCCATTATTGTCACCTTAAAAACTTTGGTAGCCTGGTGAGTATAACAAAACTGAGGGTGTGGGACTGTATAAGTACATATGTATGCATACCTGCACACATTAGTGCATATATAAAACTTGGAAATGGAAATTTTCTTAAACTACAGCAGTTATTCAGAAGGGTATGTGAAACTTTTTGAGGATTGGGGAAAAAAATGTGTCACAAATGAAGTCTGCAATGAGAAGAGAAAAATCCTGTTTCTGAATATATGGCCCTCAGAGGATACAAAGGATTCTTGTTTACCTGTTTGTTTCTAGTCTTGGTGGGTTTTTTTCATTTTATTTTTATTTTACTTTTAATAGAATATGTCTGCCAGACTTTACCTGGGGGATTGTGTTTCTGAATGCTTTCTATCCTGTCACTGAATGCCTGTCTTTCAGCAAAGTTTAGCTTTTGGATTTTCTTGTCTGTCTGGTAGCAGTTAAGCTGCTCATTAAGAATTTACTCTTGAAAGGTCACTTGCTGTCTGTCTCTGTGTAATTTGATTTAGAAGATGGTATTTAAAACATTTCACTGTACCTCTCAAACAACCTGGTCTTTGACACAATAAGTAGTGATATCTGGGTGTTCTCATAGAAATGAATTTTAAAAAATCAATTACTGGGAATTTTCAAAATATTGATCAGTTAACTGACAATAATAATAGAAGTTTGACTATTTTAAGCATTTATGCTGCAGGCACTTTTCCACCATAATTTTCTCCCACAGCCCAAATACAGGAACTAAGGAGCCTTTCCTATTCAGCTGAGTGTGAGTGAGGTTTCTGGGGCCCAAAAACTTTTTGGAGTGGTTGTGAAACATTTCTTGGGTATTTTACCTCAGGCAGAAATTTTCCAGAAGGATCAACCAGATTGCCGATAGTTGACACTACCAGTTATAGAGGTAGTAAGAGAGACGGGACCGGGCAGCTGCTTGGTAGGCATGTTTCTGCTACAGACAGGGCAGTCAGTGGTAGAAGTTTGAGTTAATGGTGCAAGAGGAATGACAAATTAGATTATGCCTCAACAAGAATGTAATTCAGAGCTCTTCTTTTCAATGTCAACATAAAATTCTTCTTACAGTAATTAAGATGCTGATAACATTCTCCATTCCTACCTCAAAAGCAGAGTTTCTGTCTGTGGTGAAATATTTATCCATTTGGTTTTCAGTGAATTCAGAGCTGCCATCTACAGTTCTAGTACTCTGCAGGTGTAGTCATCAGCCTGACTTTCTGTGAACATGCAGCTTCTCTGCAGGCACCTCAGGATGGTAACTCAGCTGATTCCTCCAGTCTCGGAGTTCTTCCAATTGCTTCAGAAATGGAAGTACTTTCTGTATATGCTTCCTTCTTCCCTTAATGACTGATGGAGAGGCAGATCCCTAAAGGGACTCTTTCCAGGTGATCTCAACTCTTTTAGCCTTTCTGGGACTTGCAGCTTGCTGTGAGCCTTTATATTCATTGTTCACATAGGTGCCTAGTATAGCATGCCAGGGTCACCATGTCCATAAGGGATTGACAACTGTGATAGAGGTGTAGGGAATATCCACAGTCATGGAGACCAGTTGGAATACATTAAAGACTCTCAAATGGTCTCTCAAGTGTGGATGTGCGGGTAACTGAAGGTCTGTAATCCTCACACACCTGCCAAGACTGCACATGCTTTTGGGATGTCTCTCATCTGAAGTTTCTTAGCTGACTGTCTAGATATCTATGCAGTTTCTGGGATGTTTCAGTGTTGGCTGTTGCAGTGTGACATGACATCCTTTAGTGAATACACGTGACTTAAACAGAATGCAGCAGCACAGATTGTTGTAATTTATTTTACCTTTGAGATGCATTATATCTTTCTGCCTCTTATGATGTACTGAAGGAATTTGCTTTTGTTATTTTTCTTTTACTTGCCTACACTGATTTCAAAATTAAATTTTTCAAATGAGTTAAACACATTTTTACTATATGTTTTTTATGTAATTGGTAATAGTCTACCTGTAATGGGTAACATTAATATGGCCATTTGTTACATGGCATCTAGTCATCTTCCTCTGTCTGGTCTGACTGTCTGGTTTACTGTCAAGAAACTGTCCTCCCTTTTTCCTTGACCATTTTTATGGCTTAGAATACTCTCAAAGGTTTAGAATAATTTTTTGCCTAGCAGTTTGCAATATAATGCTGTCAACCGCTAGTATAGGTTATACCTTTTTAGGCTCTTGAGTTAATTTCCCTAACTGACCATCAACATCACTTGACTTCCAGAATCCTTCAATTATGGCACCCACCTTCTCTCCACCAATGTAGATGGAGGTATTGTAGGTGAGGTAGAATAGGTGCTGTGTTGGTCTCGTAATGAAGTTCTCTATCTACTACAATGAAGAACAACCATGCCTGACAAGGGCTTACTTTAAGAGCTGGTGTTAAGAATATATTCATAAGAAAAATGATCAGGGTGGGACAAATAGCCCTTATGCAAATAGTAACCTTTTGGTCCTGAACTTAGAAATACTCCAAAATACTATTGACTGTAGTCCTGTTCCAAAGGACAAACAACTTACCTGAAAAGTTTCTCAGATGTGTTCCTGTCAACAATTTTCTGTGATGAGTTGGTCTTTCCCAAGAAAAATAAAGAGAATTTTCATCAAGGAATTCCCAACTGGCCTAGTATTCAGAGCAAAGCAACACTCATGCTCAGATAGAACAAACATATAGGGAAGAGAGATGTTCTCATTAGATTTCAGTACCACTGTGTGATATCGCCAGATTTCTGTATCTGAGCTGACAGAGATGATTTAGAGTGCAAATAAACTATTAGCATAATTAGATTAGACATACCATGGCGCAATTAGAATTGTCTCTGTCAGACCATTCTTCATTAACAGAACTTGTTCAGAGCATACTGTCTGCTTCCTGCTTCTCCTAGACTAATTAGTTACGTGTATGGATGCTTGGATTGCTTAATTATTTTCATTGTTCACCATTAACATCTTGCTGAACTGGGACATACTGTCACTTAGAAAGAGGCTGTGGAATTGACCTGGGTCCAGGAGAGATGGAGTCCAGACATCCACCAGGCTGAAATGACAGTAAGGGTAGAGAAGACAGAACAGAGAAAACACAAATGAAAGGAGTTAATAGATTTACTGTGAGAAGAGGAAGATACCAGCAAAACTGTGACTTGGAGACAGATCTTGCTGCTACAAACAGAACTGAGAAAATAGATCCCAGATAAAGAGGAAAGTTACTGGGCTTGGGGAGAAGGAAAAGATGAGGGACAGGAGAAGAGTCCTTTTATGAAGTTTTTTCTTTTTAATAACAAAATGTCATGCTCTTGTAGTTATCTTCTGATGTGATAATTAAAAGATCTCCACAGGCTTTGGCTTTCTAAGCCTTTAAATTGAAGCTGATCATGCAGTAAATTTTTGCTTTGGTTGGAAAAAAAAAGTAAATTTAAAGTCTTTTTAGGGAAATAACCTCAAACAACTGCATCTTTGGAGATGTCATTTGAAATGTTTGTTAGCCTCTCCTTTAGAAAAAGACAATTTGGGAATGAAAAATACCATTTCAAAACAAAAATAGAAGTTGACGTTAAATGACATGTCAAAACAGAATGAGTCAACATTTCTAAAATATCTCCTTTTCTTAACAGTCTTCAACTGAAGCTATTTTCCAAATGTGGAATGAAGACAACTTCCAAGTCCTTCCATCCAGACTGACGTCATGTTATATTTATTTTATGACCTACTATTTGCCAACAATTTTGGCCAGTATTGGTCTTGTTTTTATGTGAAGGAGGCTTACAAAATAATTTTCCCAGTGCTTTGAGGTAGTTCTACCTCCAGGAGAAACTGCTTTCCTGTGCCAAACTCAGCACAGGGTGAAGCACAGTGGCCTTAGCTGACAATACAGTTGTCTAGTGGAGAAGAACTTGTTGGAAGGTGGTTGTGTTGCAATATCACCAGAATGTACCACCTTTAGCCTTACCAAAAAAAAAAAAAAAAAGCATGGTTTTCTGTTTAGCTGTGATCACCTTTCATCTTAATGCCTAAAGGTTCAGCTATGCACTTTTCTCACTTCTAATTTCCCTTCTGACCACTCCAGTTGGCAGTTCCTTATTGAATTAGAAGAAGAGTCTGGCAATGCACTTCTGGTAGCACCTGCAGGTTTCTGGGATTAAGAAACCAACCAAAAAAAAGCTGACTAAGTTACCTTGTAAATTCTAATGTATACCATTAAAGGCAGAATCATGAATTCTTTGTTTGTTTAATCATAATTCAGTTTTATCAGGTTTTTTCTCATAAATAAAGCCTGAACTCTTGATAATCTGATCTGGTAAAAATTCCTACCTTCTTGGTTAACTACCAGACAAATCAGGACCTGTTCCTATTATTTTGCAAGTCAAAAATTCAGTGGTTTCAGAATCTTTTCTTGGACTTAATGTATCATTCAAATTTGGTCCTCTTTGAATAATTCTGACAGCTGCATTGATATAAAAATTAATTTCAGTAATTTAAAAATTGAAGCAATTTTCCCATGGTATGCTGAGTACCAGGGCATATCCTGTTCTGTTGTATTCTACTTCAATATGTCTCTCAATTCTGTCTAATAAATGGATAAAATTTATATTTTCTTGTAATATAAGAGGATGGATTCATACAGAACTTAAATGTGGTGCAAAGAGGCAGACTTAAAATTTCATCATGCAGTTTTATTCAATATATGATTGCTCAAGGACTTTGGGTATGGATATATTCTTTTACCATACCATCATAATTACATTTCATGCTAAATCAGAAATGACAGTTTCAGATATTATTCATATTGCTTTTCCGTTCTCTCATTTCACCAGCTTCAGGAGAAGATGTTATTACTTTTTAAACCTGACATTCCGCCTTAATTAGGTGTGCTTGTGCTGTTAGTTTGTTCACAACCCTTCTACAGGCAAGTTGTGTGAGGCTTTTGGAGTCCTTTACTTCAAATAATTTAATGGGTTGATGGTTTCATTGCAAGATTTTGAGTGCGAACCGTGAGTTAAAGTGCTAAGCTCATTTCCTGTAGTGCTTTGCTCTGTATTTTTTCCACAGTTTCTTCATTTTATTTGACTTGAATATTAGATGTGCCACATTTGAATATGCTGTTTTTAGAGCTACACTATCCAGATGATAAGCAGATATTTTTCATGCAACTTTTAAAATGAGAACAGTAAATCAATTTCAAAGCGAGTATTACAGTGCTGGGATTTGTTTGCAGCAGTCACCTCAAACAATAAAGTATCTCTTTTATAATATATAGCACATTTAATCCTTTATATAATTTATGGGTGTACTGTTAGTTCATTAGAAGTCTGACTAGAAAGTAAAGGAATGAGAGGAAGACTACACAGAAATTCTCCTTATTGAAACATTTTTTCTTCATATTCATGGTTTAACTATCCATTGACTACAGTGCACCCTATTTTTTTTTTTTTGGTTTGGTTAGAGTTTTTTAATGCTAGAATATCCCTAAAGAATAAAAGACATATAACTACTTTCCTGATTTTCTGTATCTTGCAGCAATATATTATCCCACATGAGTTGTAGAGCACCCTCATTGTACATAAGTAGAAATTTTGTAGGGTCCTTGAACTGATTGCCTTAGCATATCCTTAAAAACAAAAATGACTGTAAAGGTTTTGGATAGTTCAGTCTAAAATGCTCGCATTCCAATTTGAAATTGTTGTTGAAATAGAGACAATGAAAAATTTTTGAATTGATTCAAGATTTTATTTGAAAAATGTCTTTGTAACATGCTACTTATGTCCTAGCCATGTAGTCTGTCAGAATGATGAAACTCTGTGGAAGGATGTGTCTCCTTGGAAGGTAATACTTATATATCTTCCTGCATTTATAATACAGGTATCTGAACCATCCTGTCTAAGATATTGTCTGCTTCTAATTTTTTGATGACTTATTTCTCGAAAGAAATACTTAATCTAGAAAGTGTATTGCAAGTAACTACATTTTTTTTTTTTTTATTTCTGAGAAATCTCTTTTGAAGTTCTTCATCTTGTTTGACCATGGGTATTAAATTCCTCTGTTAAGAAATTAATTGCTCAAAAAAAACCCCCAAAGAACCTTTGATTCCTGATTTAAAAAAATTGTAAGAAAACTTTTACAGCAAAAGAATAAGTGCTTTGTGTTTGCATCTCTGTGTTTTGGGTTTTTTTTCTGTCATTATTAGTCTTGCCCAAATACATTTCTGTCATGAAAGTAAATTGCCCAAAGGTATTTTTGAAATCAAGCTTACAATGTTGCATTCAACAGATTTAGGCTTTACAAAGTCAACTTTAAAAATTCATGCTTGGTAGCTCGTTTCCAAATACTCTTGTTTATTTTCAGTATTGGAAACATGAACACATAAGAATCAAAATAAGAAGCCATTGTGGGACACACAGGATGCCTATACTTCTAGAAGCAATGCACCCATTACTCCTGCAGGATGCAGACTGCTATTTGTCTAGTGAAGCTATTGTCTCTTGCTGACTTCCAGCAGAGGATTTCCATAGTGAATGTATGCAGTGTGTAGGGTTCTGAGTTTGGAAGTGGCAAGAAATGGTTCAGAAAACTTACATTCTTACTCTGTTTCAGGACTAAGGTTTTACAGTAGAGGCCTTCTGCAATTATTTTTCTCCCATTTGGATAGAGCTGACACTTGTTATCTATTCACTAGCAAATTGTTTTTGCTGATTTTTATGCCTCAGCGAGTTTCACTCAGTATAGATTTCAAATGTGGGAGGCAGAAACCCTTTTATTTCTAAATCTTTTGAAATCTAGAGAACAGCACCTTAACTACAAATCTTCACTTGTTACAGCATATCCTTCTTCTTACAGAAATAACCTTCATCAATACATAACTGAAAAGAGGAAGTTAGGTTCATAGAACAGTATATGGAAAGTGTCTCATATGCTTTTTTTCACATTAAAGATCCTGAGGCTCACATTTCACCTACTGCTGCCTTTAGAATTGGTAACACCCTGGGACTTTTCAATGATGGGGATTTGTGTCACTTCAGTTTCAGGCACCAAGGCTAAGGAACTCTAGAGTAAACTTTCAGATGCACAGAAACAGTGGTAGAGACACACTAACACTTTCTAATGAATGTGCAGCTTCCAAACGTTTATGTCATGAGACTGGAAAAAGTATCAGAAAGAAAACTTTGCATTGGGACAATCATTCTGACCTTTAAAAACAATGAACACGTGGTAATATTGAAGGAGCAAAAAAAAATATTGAAGAAATGAAGAATATTAATGCCAAAGAAATCCTCTTTATTTTTGGTGTGAACGGAGTTGCAGAATGGTAGATTAGTCTAGCATTACCTTGGCTAGTGCTGGGTAAGTGAAAAACAGACTTATGAGGGGCACAAAATGAGTCTTAGCTTAAAATCAAGAATGTTACACCAGCAGTTTGTTTCTGCAAGTCAAACTAGTTCTTAGTGCTGCTACAGGTAAATCTTATCAATAGTATTTTTATATTTCTACATCCCTTAAACAAACCTCCTTGAAAAAACTATGTTCTTTTTCAGGCAAATTCTCAAGGTCTCTGCAGAATTTAGGACTACTTTGCCAAATCATCTTTTGCATAAGTAAGCTTGTTTGCAAAGTGTAAAATTAACTTTCCACTGGAATGAGAGACAGAATTACAATGAAGCAAGAATAGAGATTTTATTTTCAAAACCAGTGACAGTGACATGTCATGTTTTTTCCCTATTTCTTTTGTTCTCTAGAGCCTCTTGCAACTTCTCTGGCAAACATGGTGCACTGATAAACCATACTGGTGTGGTTAAGCAACAGAACTGAGAGCCATGGAAAGCCTAGACTTAGTAGCCCCACTGACCAGCTTGGTCAGCATCATTAAGCATCCACAGACTTATCAGTGGTCATTGCTCATGCTAGCTATGGTGCTATTAGAGATAAAGGGATTATCTTATTTTCTAACCCTATGTCTAAGCTGTACGTCTAACCACTGGTGTGTCAGGATGGACCATGAATAGACCTTACAGTGTACGGGAGAAAAGTTGATGATACTCTTGAACTAACATAAAATAAAGAGTTAAATGCTGAGACCCCGAGAAAGCAATTTACTAATTAGTATGGCTGAAGTTCTGTTTAATCACTTCAACATTCAGGGGAGTGAAATGTACCTAAAGTACCGAGGTATAGTTCAGTGAGCACACTCATTACCGTTATGCTTTGATACACAAATCAAAGACTTCTTGCATCTAGAGATGCAAGCTGTCATTGAAGTCCATACTAAACACCTGCTTGATCATCTGCAACTGATTTTATTACGTGTTTCATGTCTTTGAGGAGTGCATTTAAGGACCAGCTTGCTCAATGTTTATTGGTATGATGATATGAATAATTGCTATAGTATTCCAGTCAGCAACATTGGGACTTTTAGGAGCATCAAAGAAACAGCTATATTACAAGAACAGAGAATATCTATGGCTTTACACTTTACCCATCCATGTAGAGGTCAAAAACTTGATCCCAGGTTTGGGGGTGAAAACTGGAATCTTTATTGAACATGTGAGTCACAATATAAGGGTCAGGTGGGTGGGATATGTTAATGAAGATGATGAATTATGCTAACTAGGGGATGGATTATGCTAACTAGAGGATTACACAATTTTCTGCTACAGTTACACAAGTGGTTAATATTTTCCCGTAGCGAGGACCACATGGGGGGGGAGAAAACAAAAGGGTTTCTACATCGTCTGACATCATCACAAAGTCTTTCCATATCTTGGTGAAGGAGACAGGACAATCAAAATCTTGCTGAAGGAGACAGGACAATCAAGACTTGTTAACAAGTCTTGTAATGAGGCTCCTCAGAGTAAGGAGTGTCTCCCAGCTCCTGCTGTCCATGGCCTGCTACATAATCCCATCAGCTCCTTCTCTACTGATAGCTGAGCCCTGGATCCCAACACATCCACACACTAAAATCAAGACTATGTAGTAATATCACATACATTATTCCCTTAAAAGGAAATTAATTGAGTAGTTTCTCCTATGTATTTACCATATATTTACCTTGTTTGTGTACAAAGATGCCCTAGGCATCTTTCAAATTAAAGAAAAGTTAATGAGCATAAAATGTGCCAATGGTTTGTACATCATCATGTTGGCAGCTTCAGCAGTAGTAATTGGGCTAAGGTCTATTACAGGTCTTTTAGGAAATAAAGACGGAATTTCTTAGAGACTTAACCTAATGTCTTACTCAGGCCCATGTTTTAGGAAAGAAAGAGAGTTATGTAATCTGCTTACCTCCCAGGCTTTCCTTCATTTCCACAGACCCCCATGAAAGCCCTCTGGAATATTTGAACAGAAAAACTTTTTTTTCGGTAGTTAAACTAACTGATCAAAAACAGTGTGTGGAAAAGCATGTTTTGCTCTCAGTTATTTAAATGGTCTTTCTTCGAGACTGCACCTGTGTCTGTGAGAATGTCTGTTCCTAAATACAGGAATTAGTCTTAGTTGCCAAAGGACCAGTCAAGTGAAGGTTTATTGTAAATGCCAACTGTTAAATCAACTTCTCTCTTTCCTGATCTATGCCTTGCCCATATTCTCAGGCTATGCCCAGGCCACATTTTGTGCCAGAAACTGTTGCCATCTCGCTCAGAAGGTTTCCTTTCACGGGTTGTGAAGACTCACCAGAAAGTTTTCTCAACTACGATTTATATAATGTTTTAGGAATTGGGTTTAATATATATTGCTAAATCTGCTTAACTGTTTAAATGCTCAAATAAATTGAGATGGACATGGATGATTGTCATCCCTCTTGCCTTTGGGAGAAAGCTCCTGTTTCTTTGATTTCAACTGAAGAAAGGGTTCACCTTGCAAGCCCACAAACTCTTCAGTCCTTTTGGAGAACTGCTGCTTAAATACCACACCTGACCTCGGTCTTTCAGCAGCTGTAGGGCTGTGTCCCTCAGCTGACACCAGGTAGGTACTCCTCGTTAAGCCTGAGGAAGTTTCTTTCCATGCTGCACTGATTCCTTTCAGTAGGTTTCAGCTTTTTCAGTTGCAAACTCAGCTCAGTACTTCCTGCCTTGTGGCTCATGGCAGGAAGAAAGGGTTGGCACACTTCAAGGGTCCAGGGTGAAATGGCCTCAGGACTCTTTTTATTAAAGTGGTTCCCACCTTGTATAGGGTAAGGCAAGAACATTCTAGCAAGAGGGTGTAACTGGGGAGGAGTTAGGCCGGAGCGTGCAAACTAGGAGGCAGGGCAAAACCATACAGGGAAAAACACTGCAATGCAGCAAAAATCAACCAATAGGAGGGTAGGGTGCAGGGCCATGAGGGATAAAGGATTTTACCAGAAAATGGAGGTACAATAAGAGGGGAATTACACAATAAATATGAAACATAACATAAATCTCAAAGCACATATTCTTAAAGAGTCCATAAAAGTCCATATCCACGTATAAGGCATTGTCTTCTTTGGCAGGAATGTTGGATTTGATGCTTTCTTTCCAATCCTCATTTTTGCACTCCAACACTGCCTGGTCAGAAAGAAGGCAGCCCCAGAGTTGTGACTTGCTTGGTGATGCTCCTGACCAGATACAGGCTGCTTAAGACCATCGTTTTGGTTGAGGTCCAGTGTCCTGCTAGAATCCATAAGGGCTGCAGGCAGGGGCAGGGCAGAGTGTCTGGTGTGGCACACATGTCAGTCTCTGTAAACACTTCAAAGTGATCCCTGAGGGGTTTCTGCATAAATGATGCTTTCTGGAGCGATCTGCTTCCCTCTTACAGAAGTAACAGAGAGCTCCTTTTTCTTTCAGCATTGTGGCTCCAGGACTATCGTGTGAATATTAACACAGAGAGCAAAACTGTCTGTCCTGGCCCAGGGTAGGACTTTTAGGCAGCCTAATATGAAGTTGCAAGCACGTAGTTTGCATCACCTGTGGAAATCCTGTTACAGAACTAATTTAAGAAAGGGCTGCTAAATGACTTTGAGGTGCTCTGTGGATTGTGACATATGCTTAGCTGGTGACAGGAGAAATAGAAAGCTGATGAGCTGTGCTTAGGCTGAATCTGCTGAGCTCACACAATAACAAAATGAAATCTCAACCCCGTCAGAAAAGGATTATTTCAAGTAGCTAAGGTTTCTATTTTATGTTTTATTTTTGCATATAATCCTGTGAAAACATCCTACCCTAGCAACAAATGTCACTTATTAGAATCAGGTATGCCTCTATTTCCACCTATGAATAGTGAAAGAATGCCACAACCACACAGTGAGCTCTAGTACGTACTGCAAGAAATCAGGTTGATATTTACAGCTTGTCCTTTGAAATCACAAATAGCAATTTATTTGTTGCTCTTCAATAGGCAAGCTCTTTATTATGAATGCATCTGTCAGTATCTGAGAGCTGCCTAGAGATGTCCATTTAAAGCAGACCTAATTCCTGTTAGGTTACCTGGTTTTGGTTCTGGAAGAGTGAAAGTGTGGCTTATGCTTCATGTAGGGCATGGTGCTGAGCTTTTCTGTGAGTCTGGTCAGCAGATGGGTTGTTCTGTCATACACTCTGTGACTGGGTTTCAAGTGTGTGATTTGCTCATAGGAGAGCTTTTACCTCCGTGTCCCAGAAATCTGGTCCTTCTGGTGAGCAGGTGTGACCAATTTTGCTCTCAGTGTGAGGGGAGAGAAGACTGTAAGGGAAGACACATGTGTCTAGCAGGGGAGGAGAGTGCCTAGGGAATGATTTCTTTGACCATTGTCTCTGCTTAAATCTGGTGTAATATGATCAGCACAGGGTAAGTGCATTTTCTATAGTATTGAAAATTTTCAGTTAAAGTGTTTTCCTAGTGCTTGAAGAAAGAACAGGTAAAATGCCCAGATGAAGACGAGGTGTTTTTCTTCCTCTTTTTTTCCTTTGGCCTGACAATCTCCTTCTGTCTTCTTCCAGTGTCCTCTCTTCTCCTAATGCTCTCACAGTCACTGTGTCGCATCTGCTTTCTCACCCTTCCTTCTGCATGCCATCAAGTGCTTTAAGACTTCTTAACCCTTTCTCCCCTGAGCATTATTCTGTGGCATAACAGGCTAGTGACAGATAACCACACAGTGTTGCTTCAAATTAAAAGCCTTTCCCTTTCTCCCTAATAACTATTCAGTGACAAACCAAAGGTTAAGGAAATTGATACACAAAGATGGAGCCAACCTGACATGTTGGATAAAATAATTTTATTATTACAAGGGAAAAGTACCGACTTTACAATTTTTAGCTGTATGCAGAAGGGATTGCATGGTTTCTACAATGCCAGGATTGAGACTTCTGAAGAATAATTAAATTTCACTCACAGACAGTAGTTTTCTATTTAGCATATTTTCTCCATGCATATTATGGTCATTTTATCTCCAGCAAGTACAATTTTCTGTATTTATAAAACAGATTAATATGTCAAGAGACATATTCATGTCAATCATGCATTTCTTAAAGTAGTATAAAATGGATTATTTACTAAAAGTACATGCACTTATGCAATTAATTTACTTTGAATATTCTGTATAAATAACTAGTAGAGCGGCTATGCATTGACCTTTAAAAAGCCAAATTTAGTCTCAACTCTAGCATCCCTGAAGACTGAACTAATTGATATAGAACTAAACCTGAATAAACATCAGAATAGGTAAACATTGAGATGATTTACTGATATGGTCAAAGTAGATGAAAATTTCAGTGTGTGGAAAAGACAGCTAAGACAAAGCAGTTTTAAACTAATGCTTGAAATGTTTGGAGTAAATTAAAGCAATGAAGTATTAGGTACCAGCTCTAGTTTAGCTAGGTTCAATTGTCATTGAAAATTATGGTTTTAATAAGCAATCCTAAATGATTCAGTAATTTATTTCCATTCCTGGTGGACATTTGTCTGCTGACTGACACTTTTACTGACTGTCCCAGATAAGACCAAGGATTGAGTGAACTCTAGAGGCTGAACTATGTCATTATTAGTGATCCCTTTAGTAAGTATTAAGATAAATTTCAGGTTCAGAAGCAAGATAAATTTCAGTTTTGACATTTAAAAGTGAGAAGAAATTTTTCTGAATCAAATTGGCCAATCTGGCACTGGCTATGTCCTGAGTATCTGACAAACCAAACTTTCATTAGAAAGCATTAGTGTCAATAGCCTGAAATATTTCTCTGGAAGTGTCATGGATTCAGAGAACCCTCAACAAATCTAGGACAAGGTCTGGGATTCCAACTTGCTATGATTATCTTGTAAATTGAGCAGATCCAGGATCCTTTTATGGCATTAAGAAAAGCTCAGATGATTTATTACCCTATAAGAGAAGAGTTCCCTTAAGTGCTAACATTGAACCTTTCAGAAAAGGTGCTTTCCTTGTACTGTTTTTTGTATTTTCCTGAAAAAAAATATTTCTGGAAGCACCAGTTAGAATTAAAAGCATGTCATGAATATTTCCAACTGTTTATCAGTACAAACATTTTGTTTCTTGCAGTGCTGGCTCGTGCTGTTTTATTTACTGTTATGGACAAAATACGTCTGTACCTACAAGAGGCATCATGTTGCTGCTCCAGCACACTGGTGGACTTTTGAGCAAAGCAGCTTTGAGTTAGGCTGCTGTGATGGATTCAGACAGGCCAGAGGTTTGAGGCACACTGCCCTGCACAGCCTGGTCAGGTCACAAGCTGGCCATGTGAACCGAGTAATGTTTACTTCTGAGTGACTTGTCTTGGGCTCCCTTTACCGCCAGATGAGGTCTTAGAGCATGAGTCACCCAAATCCAAACTACCTGAACAGGACTTATTCCTCACCACTGACTACAAAGACAGAGCAGTTGACCTACCAGCACTTGAAGTGGGAAGCTATGATTGCCACTCCAGGTCCTGTGCTTTCTGAGTGTTACTCAGCAGCTGAGATCCAGGAGGTCTTTCAGTTCACAGGAAGTTTGAGAAGGTTTCCACTTCATGTGGATGTCAGAATTAAACTGGTTTTTCAGAACAATAAAGCTTTATATGAACTAGAACATCAGCTTTTCAGGCAGAACTATATTTCATCTTTGTAGAGATAATGACTAATCACAGCACAAGACTGGAGGTTAAATCTTATTTATTTTTCATTAAACAATCTTTGAAACAGCCAGTACTTCAGAAATAAAATTGATACAATGATTTTAATGAGGCTCTGCTCCTTTGTCTTTGTATCTATTGTGCTACTCTTCTAATGTTTACATTTTAGTGTAGTTTCATACCCAATGCTGACCTCTATAAAGGATTTGTACTGTTGTTTTAAATAGCATAGCGTTGAACACATGAATTTAGCAGTGATTAACATTATAGATGAAGTTAGACATGTTGCACTGGTTTGTTCCAAGCACCAAGGAAGCTGTACCAGGCATTCAGAAATCAGGAATGTCACTATATTCACTTTTTTGTATCATATCTGCAGAGTTCAGAAGTCAATCTGAGCCTCTCATAGGACACTCTTATTGTCAAGAAATTAAAAATGTTCTCAACGAGATTAGATATTTACTATGAGTAAGAGCAGTATTTGCAGTCATATAACTGGTTGCTACAAAAGGAACTGTAAACCTGTCTTGCCTGACAGCTAAATTTCGTCGGGAATAAATGATAGCAGGTGAAGGACAAATTATTTCACATTTGTCTCCCAGGGAAATCGTGCATATTCAGTTCAAACTTCTAGTGTATTTGGAGACAGGACATCAAAGATGAATCATGTCCCTCTACATATTCACATTTGCCTTCCTGTTGAATATCGTGTGCACCCTAGTCCCCTTATCTCAGAAAGGATGTGTTAGAACTGGTGCAGGTTCAGAGAAGAGCAACAAGCACAATCAAATCAGAAGCCTGTCTCTTATATAAGTAAAAATTGAGCAGGCTAAGGCTCCTCAATACGGAAGAGACAACTTAGGATGTAAAATTGTAGTGGGTTTATGCAGTTAAATAACATTTCCTTTTCCTGAGAGGAACAAGATAGTCCATACCATGTTACGTCAGCCCGTCTATAAAAGGAGAGGGAGAGGTACCTTGACTCTTCTTCTTCTTCTGGAATGGCCCTCTAGACAGCTGTGCCTGTCTGAGATGCTGCTCCTTGGGGGAGGTAGAATTTTTACTGTTAGTTTCCTTTGCCTGTGTGTTTGTAGCATTATTAGTCTCTTCTTTTTTTTTCTCCAGGTAAATATAAACTTTCGTTCTTGGTAACCCCCAGGTTTCACATTGTTTTTTGTTTCGTCTCCCCTCTGGGGGGGGGGTGTGGAATCTGCACAGCCTCAGTGGACACCTGGCGTTCAGCCAAAGCAAACAGCCACGAAAATAGACAACTGAAAAATTATGAATGGCATAAAGAGGGAAAGATTAATGTGTCCAGTGAAAACTACAGGAAAAAGAACAACTAGTAGGAACTGGGATCAAAGCAAACAAAAGCAGATGATTCTCCAGTCAGCAGATAGCGGCCCTGTGTGAATATTTGCAAAAGACCTGGTGAATGCAAGAATCTTGAACATATGTAAAGATTGACAGGAAAAGTACTTAAATAAGAGATCCATTGCAGTTTGCCAAAGAGCCATGTTATGTCAAGTTTAGGGAATTCCCTGAGCGGAAAGAGTTTGAGTATTAGGAATGGATGTTACATGCTTTTCTTGTTTTTACACCTCCCAAGCTATGTCCTTCATCTAGGTGGATTCTTGCTCTGAACTGGAAAATTCTCATGTTCTTATTCTGGTTTCGATCACAAAGCACAGCTGATATCTTTCTCTATATGAACCTGTGGATTCAAGGCAACAAATAGGATATGCATTGATTTTACTACAAAAAACAAAAGTTTAAATAAGCAGACTAAAATAAACTCCTTAGTGATGCTTCTGATGTCTTCTGGTCCCTACTATTTCTCACATGGCAGATGGGGGTTGCAGCTCCAGGTTAGCAGAATGTTGAGGATTACCTTCAGTGCAAGTAGCTGGGCGTGCAGCTGCAGTGTGAGCTGAGGGTTGAGCTCTGGGTGGGGGGAGCTTGAGGCAAGAGGCCCCGAACTGTCGCCAACTCTTTGTACCAAAAAGGGCACAGGGACCTGTGTTGCCAGCCAAGTGACTGGACGCTCAGAGACACAGCAGGAGCCAATGACTCAGCTGAAAGATCCCAGGCTGTGAGGGTACAAAAGCCCAAACAGACCTTTGTTCAGAGTCCCTCCTCGGAGGCAGCCAGCTCAAACTGTTTTCTGTTGTTGCACCATGATAGAATCACTCAAAGGAACCAGAGGTGTGAGACTCTGAAACAGAAAACCTAGGGTAGAGCTGGTGAGGAAAGCTTGCCTAACTGTGAGAGTGGGCTGAGCAGGGAGTCAAGTAGGGAACCTGTCAGCTCTCTGGAGCAACCTGTTGTGAAGGCGCTTCGGTCCCAGCAGTTAAAAATCTCTGGTGATGGAAGTGTGATTGTCAGAGTGCCTCCTGAATGGTCAGACAGGGAACTTTCTTTAACTTCCTAACCAGACCCTGGTTACATTTACACTGAATAGTATACAGAAAAATCTTTTACTCTGTCACAGAGAATTAAAGATATCAAATCAAGAGTTATGCCACCATCTCAAAGTGGACACTGACATCAAATAAGACAACTTTGGCTTCAAAATACAGCAGTGTTTCTCTAGCTGTTAAAAGAAGCATAAGTCACATAAGACTGAATTTTTTGCTTTGGAAAAATATCAAGTCTCCTATCTATGGCTGATGAACGCTGTTGAAAAAAGAAACATAATGGACTATGCAGAAAAAGAAAGGGGAAGTCTATAACAGGTACAGGTGTTTCACTTCCAAATGTCTTTAGATAATAAACTTATTGAACTTTTTTAGACATTCCAGTGTATATCTTTGAATCCTTAGAAATGATCTGAACAGTAGCTTAAGTGCCACTAATGTCATTAGTGTTTTAATAATTATTAATTCAGCCATTTTAACTTCCAAGTAGTGAGAGATGCAGCTTTACTTACCAATTCTATTCTTAAAATGTTTCCAGAGGTTGCTGGTGCTAGCATGTTCGAGTTTTACATATGCCAGCGTTTCTGCAGGTTAATAATGTCCTGAAGGCTACAGGATTTCCTTTTGGTTTCCAAAATTACATATGCATTATTGCAAATGAGTTCTGCCACAAAGGAATTCATAATGAAAACATCAGAAGGAATTAAAGTGCTTCTTATAATACTCGAGCTTGCTCTATTAATCGGAGGGCAAAATGAATTGAGTCATTATGTTCCCAGATGGTATTAGGGACCAAATGGGAAGCCCTATCCCAGCTTGATTTTTTTTTTCACTGTAAGTATTTTTTGCTGGGTGAGTGGGTCAAGTCCAGGGTCAGCAAATACATAGTCGGTAATTCAAGTCCCCAAGTAATGTTTTAATTCAAGTTTTAATCTTTATGCACAGAGACAGCAGGTCACTGTTAACTAGCAAGAGAAGCAGAAAGATTAAGAATGTACACAGTGCATTACCTTGAGAGGAGAGGGAAGAAGCACAAGTGTCTTTTACTGTAGAATCATTTGGTTTTAAAGAGCTGTCTTCTCATACCAATATACATGACTTGACTGGAAATTTGTTGATGTCCGAAAGGTGTCTGGAAACCATCAGGCAGCATCATATTTATAACAACAGTAATTGTGATTGTCAAGGATATGAACAAAGCAGTATCTTTAATTAAGCCAGCTGTGATCCACCTGTGAAAAGACAGACAAGATTTCAAATCTGAAATAGGGATCACAAACTTGGAATTTTTATTTATTCATGCACATTACATGTTTTATAGGGATATTTGAGTGCATTTTTATTTATTTGTAATGAAAAAATACCTAGATATCTTGCATGCATCTCTCTGCAGAAGTAAGTTAATTAACTTCAAATAACGTATTTGGTTTTAAGCAGACTGCTCTCATGCTTAAAACATCTCTTACATATTCACGATTACTTGGATGTATTTACACTGGATATTGTAAGAAGATACAGTTCTGCTCTTGCAGGTGGATGTGAATTCACTTTATCCCTGCTACAGGATGGAAAATGTTTGTAACTATTTCAGATGACCTTGAATATGTATATATACTACACCGGAAAACTGTATTTGTTCGTTTATAGTGTGGTTTGCACTGGTGTGCATACGCAATACTATCTCAGCCATGTTTGGAGCTCAATGAGGTTGCATGAGACCACAAGAAACCATAAATATGTATCCAAATGATTTCCTTGCATTTGAAAATGACAGTTCTGAGAAATGTTGGAATTGGGCTAGTGGAAGTCCGCGTGCCCTGCATGGCAAAGCTGAATCCATGTTTATCTTCAACGACAGGCTCTGTCCATGCTGCTGACCTAGAATTTGTGTGGTCTTTCAACAAGAGAAAAAGCAGAGGATGGGTGAGGTTGTACCTTTTTTCCTGCCCTGAAACTTTTAGCTTCTATCTGTAGGAAACACTTTCCTCAAAAATAGCATAGACAGAGCTACAGTTAAAGTCATCAGACTTATCTTTCACATAAAAGCATTTTTTCTTACTGGGAGTATCCCACGTTTTAGTCAACATGTTCCTTGGGAATGGCTTGGTTTATAAAGACTTCCCTAGAAACAATGACAGAAACCTTTCTGGTCTGTAATTTCTGAGGCTGGAGTATCCACAGCAACAGAGCAACGTGCCAGCTGTCTCATCAGGGAGGCCAGGGCTTGCAGGTCTCAAAGCAGAGAGGTTCAGTTCCAACAGAAATCCATGTTTTAAGAGTTTTTTTGGCTCTCCTTGTTTTTGTGTGGGCATCCTACAGGTCTGAGGAAGCGATCTGTTTTATTTGGAAATGAAGAGATAGATGTTTTCCATGAAAAACTTTTTATGTTTTCCTATCTGCAGTATTTTTAAATTGAAATTAAATTTCATTGAAATGAAATTTAATTTTGAACTGGTCATTATATAACATTTTCAAAGCACTATAATTTCCTGAAAACCTGAAATTGTTGTGCCAGATCTGTTTATAGATTCTAATTACTGATGTAGTGAATATAAAATCTTCAAAAAAGGTAAGCTAACTCCTCAGTCACAGTAATAAATTAAAAAATTGGAATTTAAAGGAAGAAATATAGCTGCTCTTTTAAATAATATTCACACTGAAAGACTTTAAAATTCTTTAGTGTAAATATGAGATTAGGCAATTTACTATTTCAATCTGACTTAATGATGAGATCCTCTTCAAATCACAAATCCCAACTAAAGGATTAAGTTAAAGGAAAACAATAAACCTAATGATAAACAATTGCAGCAAAAATTATAACAGTTCATTTTAAGAAGCAGTCATTCTTGTGGAGCCAATACTTTTTTAATGTATGTATTCAACAGAAAAAGCTTTAGGAAAGTGGAAACTAACTTCCAGAGAAGTTTTGTAATTTTAAATATGAAGACAGAAAAAAGACACTTTGGAAGTTTCCTTCAAAATGAAATATTAGAAACTCAGGCTTAGGCCATTTTTTTCTTAATAAGCTTGTTTTTTGGTTTTTGGGGTTTCTTTTTGGTATTATAATGAATGCATTTTTTGATGCCAATGATACAAAAGTGAAAATGCTCCAGTGTAAAAAAAGCATATACCCTCTCTCAGTGTGCTCTATAATTTCTTGCGAATCATAAAAGCAGCTATGTAGCCACAGAAACAAAGTGATATTTCTGCTGCAGTATTTTGATATAAAAATAATTCAAGCAAAACCAAATTTAGTATTTTTAAATTGAAATGCAAGAAAGAAATGAAAAGACAAGCTTTTTTTTTTAACCAAGAAAGATTTTTAGACACAGGAAAGCTTTGTATGCACAATTTCTTTCCTCCCTGTAACACAGTTGGGGTCTATTGGGTTTGCGTGGCCAAGTGTCATAGGTTTACTTGTTCTGAAAACCAGGTAGAGGATTTTTCTTTCCCCTGCATCACTGTAAGGGGGGATGTTGAACGGGGAGGGTAAGTTTTGCGTTGGGTGATTTACCCACACAAAAGAACTAACCAGCAGATCCACATTCCAAGTTGATGGCCCTCCGAAGACTGTGGGGAGGGGTCATGAGTTTTTTTTCTCTCTCCTCAGAAACGGGAGGCACTCCACCTTTGCCCTGATGGAGAGAGAGTGTGTTGGAGGGGTCTGAGGTTCACTTTGTTTTCAGCCTGGTCATCTGGCTGTTTTCTGGCCCGGATTTGCCTCCATTTTCCTGAGCCCTGTTCTGCCCCCAGCCCAGATCTGCTTGGATTTCATTGGAGAGGCTTGACCCATCTGCAGAGGAACCCTTTGGGGAGGAGGTCACCCTTTTCCTCCTCCGATCCCATGTTGGCAGCGCCGTGTGTCCATCAATGAAATGGGGGAAATCCTGGCCACAGCCAGCTGCAGGCAGCGTGAGTTTCGTGGGAAGAGCCCCCTTTTTCCCCTTTTCCCCTTCCCCTTCTCAATGGGGGAGAAGATCTCCATTTTCGGCTTCTCCCACGCACCAACCCCAGAGCCCAACAGCGCCCCTGCTGACCAACACAGACCACTGCAGGCTCTGCTCCTCCAGTGATCCAACAGCGCCCCCTGCCAACAGTGGTTACAATTGCGCCAAAAGGCGGAAAGTACTGAACTGTTTCCTTCTTGAAGGGGATTTTTGGGTACAGGATTATTGTTTGGTTGTTTTTGTGTTCTTTTGTTCTGCCAATACACATATATCCTTTAATAAAGGGCTGTTATTTTCTTTCTTTCTCCATAGTTCCTCAATTGGAGCCTCTTAATTTCGGATTTAGAATTGCTTAGAGGGAGGAGCTTGGTCTTCGTCATAACTCATCCTCCTTAGCAAAACACTTCAGTCTCATTAAATTGAGACACCAGGTTTTGGTACTGGGGGTACTACAGGGGTGGGTACAGCAAGAAGCGGCCAGAACCTTCCCCCTATATCTGACAGAACCGATGCCAGCTGGCTCTAAGATGGACCCACTGCTGCCAGGGCCGAGGCCATCAGTGACAGTGGTAGCACCTCCAGGATAACACAGTCAAGAAAGGCAAAAAGCAATTGAACAGGAGCAATTGCAACCAGAGAAGAGAGAATATGTGAGAGAATACACTGTAGACATCAAGGCCTGAGAAGGAGGGGGAGGATGTGCTCCATGCTCCAGAGCAGATATTCTTCTGCAGCCTGTGGTGCAGACCATGGCAAAGCAGGATGTCCACCTGCAGTCCATGGAGGTCCATGGTTGAGCAGAGATCCATCTGCAGCCCCCAGAGGACCCCACATTGGAAAAGGGAGATGTGTCCTTAAGGAGGTTGTGACCTGGGATTGTATCTACAATCTGCTGAGCAGGCCTCTGCTTCCCTTTCTGGCTCTCTAAGTGGAAGGTGGGTAAGGCTGGGGCACCACCACGAAATTCTTTACTGTGAGAGTGGTAAGGTACAGGAACAGTTTGCCCAGAGATGTTGTGGATGTTCCATCCCTGATAATATTCAAGACCACGTTGGATGGGACCCTGAGCAACTTAGTCTAGTGGAAGATGCCCCTGCTCATGGCAGGGGCACTGGAACTAGATGGTCTTTAAGGTTGCTTCCAAAACCAAACCATACTGTGATTCTGTGATAAGATCATGGGCAGTGAGACAGCTGAAAATCTGTGGCTGCACCTTTCCTTCCAAACTGCGTATCCCATAAGGTTTGTGACAAATTGCATACTCAAAGGGTGGGATGCAGCAGGGTGTGAACTCTGCAAACTCTGCTAATGTGGAGGTGCACTTTGCCACTCCCTCTGAGATGATGCATCTGCACAGGAGCACTTTTACAGGTGAGATGAAAGTAAGACAGCTGAGCTCCTGCAATACACAGTACCTTCTTGAGAATGGAACTAATCAAACATCCTGACAATCTGGTGTGGGGATGATTCAGGAAACTGAGACTTCTCTATTTGCGATAATAATTTTTTTTGTCTGACTAGCTTAAGCTAAAGAATAACTCAGAGACCAAATGTAATCAAGGCAACACTGAGAGTAATGCAAGAAAAGTTTAGTCTTCCCTTTTCAGATCTCCTCTTTATGATTTGTACTTGTTACTTTCAGTATTAACACAATTTAATTCTGAGTGATACAGAATGCTGATGAGAATGATGAGCTATCATGTGGCATTTTTAGCATAGTCACGTAATAAATGAAAACTAAAAACTTCAATTTTTTCATTGTTTTATTTGAAAATAAAACATGGATATATCAGAACTAGTTGTAAATGGGGTTGTGTTTGAATCAGAGACCAAAATCAGAGTGACTAGATCACTCTCATGGATTTCTGGCTTAGGTCTTCTCAAGGAAAAATAGGACAGGTAATTACCATTGCCACAAATATGAATCCCTATCTTGGTTACTGCATCTCCCTTGTTACTTTGATCCAGGTCCATATCCTATTTTCTTTCCTAATATCTTTTTTGTTCTGTTTTCTTTTGTTTTCTTCTCATGCTGGTTTTATTTCCATCTGTGCTCTGATCTTTCTCTGCCTTTCCCTTTCTTCCTTCTTTGTTTTTATTTCTACACGTCACTCTTACTGTACCTCCTTTCTTTTTTCTTTTTCCTCTGTCTCACCCCTAAAATATCCAAATCAACCTCTGCTGCTGCTGCTACTTGATTGCTCCCCTTTGCAACCACCAGCACTAGTTCCGCACTTCATCTGTGCAGTCAGGGCAAGCAGAAAAACAGGCTTTGAAAGACCCATAGAAGTGTGATCCCAGGGGTTGTGTTTTGATTGTTTGCTATAAAATCAATGCTTGAGAGTGATAAAAGCAATTCATGCCTTCTACTGGCCAGACCTTGGCTTCCTCCCTAGACAGAAGGATGGGGAGCTGGCTCAAACCTGCAATATAGTTCCAGCCTAAAGATCATGTTATTGTTTTTACTGACTGTATAGGGAGACACAGACTGGGAGAGTATCATCAGAAGCATTAGCTGATCTTAAACATTAGAGGTGGTACCTAGGTGCATCTCAGACGCCAGAAGGGATGGAGTGAATGCAGCCCTGGGACTAGCAGGAGCACCAGAAGTGCTTCTGAGCTTCTCCAGGATTTTCTTAAAAAACTGTGACATTCCCAAACACTTATTGAGGGTGTATGGGAGGCAAGGAATGCATCCTTCTAGTAGTTAACTGTGAGTCTTATTTGCATCTGTTGTTAAAACCAGTGAAAAAAAATTCTTATTCCGGGATTTGGAAGGAATCCAAATTCTCTCCACAGAGTGAAGATATTGAGTTGTCTCATGAAATAGTGAGAAGGTTTTCTGTAGGTCTGATGCCATGGATTGCCAAGGCACTTTCAGCTATCTTTGAACTCTTTCAGAAGTGAACCTCACCAGCAGTGCTCAGGGAAGTGCAGACAGGCTCAATGAGAATATGCCACATGGTCTTTCACAGCTTGCTTTCAATTGTTGATGGCTCTTGTTCCTTCCCCTCCCCTATTCCTATGCCTCTAACAAGTCTGTGCCATTTCCTTTGCTCTTTTTAACAGGAAATCCATCATTAAACATTTCTACTTTACATAAACTTTTCAGTCATAGATAAAAGCCTCAGACTGGGATTCTTGATTTTCACCTGCTATCTCTCTAGGTCAGTCATCTGCAAACTTTGAAGATGCAGTTACAAATCTGTGGCCAAGTACCTGGATAGCTGTCAAGAACAGAACAGGTCATGTCTGCCAACTTGGGCATTGCCAGCTGCACAGCTGAACATCAACAAACCCCAACCCAACCCAAATAAAGCCAACATTCTCCAAGCGTTCATTTCCTCTTTGGAGTCCTCCAGTGCTTGTATGAGAAAGGAATCAAGAGTTCTGTTTAAATTCTCAGGGTAAAAATATTCAAGGCCACACTTAGAGTGGACAGTTACTCCACAAAATAGTCACTGAACTCTTGGAAGGTCTGGAAGTGTAGCTGAGATCTGGAAGTGGACCTAACAAGAGGCAAGGCAATGACAAGGTATCTGGCTACAAAAAACTGGAAGGATTTGAGGCTTAATCTTGCTATAATTCTGTGGTAGTGAGGTGAAAATTCTAGGAGGTTTTCAAAGTTTTTTTTCCCCAGAATTATAAACAAAATAACAGTTATTCTGAAAAAGCCCTGGAAAAAGTAAAATGAATCTTGGCTATTTCCCCTTCAGGCTAGTGCCATTTTTGCTAAGCTGTCCAATGGTGCCAGAGTATGTAACATCTTAGTCATCACCAGTCTGGCAGGTATTTTGTCCCTTATATTGATCCAACAGCTATATGCCAGGATATGCCAGGATGTTTGCACCATCTGTCACACCAGAGTCAGCAGGGGGGACAAAAGGTGGACAGCTGGTACTATCAGTCTGCAATACCATTTTAAAGGATACCAGAACCTGTGTCAAAAGGCATAGAAAACAGAGAGCTTCTGTGGTGAAAACTCTAAAGCAAATACATTTCAGATGGAGTAGCTGATCTTTCCTATCACACTCACTGTGGTTATTAGAAACACACTTCTAAAAACGACAAAGGTTACAGGATGCCTAAATTGAACATAATTAGTCTTCATTATGAATACTTTTGGTTTCCCAAGGAAAGCAAAGCTGCCTAAAATGACTGGTGATAAAAAGCGAATCTGTAATAAATCCCTCAGCTGCAGAGAACTGGAATAAGACTGCAGTAGAGAGAATTTCTGGATTGATTTTTGCCATGGAATCATAGTTACCAGGGACGTATTTGTCAAATGCTGGCCAGAAGTTGACCTCCATTACTCTACTCCTCCTTGCAGGTTTGTCTCTGGTAAAAAGCAATTTCACAGTCTTATGAATAAGTTGGCAAGAGAGTAATGCATAACCCAAAGCAGGATGCTTGCAGAGATTTTTCATATGTCCAAAGGCAAGTCAACCAATATTCAACTACACAGTGCATAAACCAGGCCATCAGGCAGCGTTTCAACAAGTCAAATCTGCAAATCAGCCAAGGAAACATTAGGAAATGCATAGAATATTATGTTATAGGTTTTGGTACCGAGTATACTGCAGAATATGTGATTCAGGACATAAAGCACCATTTTGAAATTTACAGTCAGTCTATACCTTCTGGATTGCAAGTGGTGCCAACATAACATATGCAGCTGAGGATTGTGCTTACATTCCTGTACTTGTTTTGCAAAGTGTTGCAATTTGTTTTTGACAGACTTGAATGATAACTGCAGCACTGAAAAGAGAATCATGGCTCATCAGAAGATAGTAATTTTGCACATTTCACTGAGACCAGTGTAATGCAGAGTGAAGACCGGAAAGAAAATAACTTGTTAAAGATCAACTGAAGCAAAACAGTCTGCTTCTGGAGTTTAAAGATGAAGGCTTTGCTATTGTACACAGGAATAGTGAAAGACAGGGTTTTCTACTCTGGGAAAAATGTTGAAATTTACAATTTTATTTTGTGTTATGAGAAAAGCAAAGTTGATCAAAATATATTTTTAAATAGCCATTTGACTAAAAAAATAATTTTGGAGATTTTTTCTAATCTGACGACACTACATATAATTACATAATCCATCAACATTGGAAGAATGATACGCTAGAATATGAAATACTTTTAACAATAATCTGTAAAAATAGCATTAAGGCATCCTGTTAAAAATACTACTTTTTTTCTAGAAAAATCAATGCAATCTCACTACCCTGGCCTTCAGGAGAGCAGACTTTGGTCTCTTCATGGAAGTGCTTGGTAGAGTACCATGGAATAAAGGCCTGGAGGGAAGTGAGGCTCAAGAAAGCTGGTCAATATTCATGGTTCACTTCCTCCAAGCTTAAGATCGGTGCATTCCTATGAGTAAAAAATCAAGTAAAGGGGCACGATACCTGCATGGGTGAACAAAGAGCTTCTGACAGAAGAAGGAGGTGTACAGCATGTGGAAAAAGAGACAGGCTACTTGGGAGGAATATAGGAACATTGTCAGAGTATCCAAGGATGCAAAGAGGAAGACTAAGATCCCTTTGGAACTAAATCTGGCAAGGAATGTCAAGGACATCAAGAAGGGCTTCTTCAAATACATCAGTAGCAAGAAGAAGACTAGGGAAAATGTAGGACCACTACTGAATGAGGTGGGTGCCCTGATGATGGAGGATACAGAGAAGGTTGAGTTACTGAACACCTTTGCTTCAATCTTTACTGCTAAGGCCAGATCTCAGGAATCCCAGACCTTGGAGACAAGAGAGAAAGTCTGGAGAAAGGAAGACTTTCATTTGATTGAGAAAAATCAGGTTAAAGATAATTCAGACAAATTTGACACCCACAAATTCATGGGCCCTGATGGAATGCACCCATGAATGCTGAGGGAGCTGGAAGATGTTATTGCTAAGCCTCTCCCTATCATCTTTGAAAGGTCATGGAGAGTAGGAGAGGTTCCTGAGGACTGGAGAAAAGCCAGTGTTCACTCCAGTCTTCAAAAAGGGCAAGAAGGAAGACTCAGAATTATAAGCCAGCCAGTGTCACCTACGCTCCTGGAAAGGCGATGGAACAGCTCGTTCTGGATGAGCCAGCAGTGTCCTGAGGTCCATTATTAATAACACTACCAGCAGATCAAGTGAGGTGATCCTGCCACTCTGCTCTGCCCTGGCGAAGCCTTACCTTGAGTGCTGGGTCCGGTTCTAGACTCCCCATTACAAGAGAGACACAACCATACTGGACAGAGTCCAGAAGAAGGCTATGAAGATAATTAGGGAACTAGAGCACCTCAGTTATGGGTAAAGGCTGAACGAGCTGGGTTGTTTCGGCCTCAGGAAGAGATGCCTGGGAGGAGAACTTAGCAATGTACACAAGTATCTGAAAAGAGGGTGTCAAGAGGATAGAGCCAGGCTCTTCTTGGTGGTGCACAGCAACAGGACAAGGGACAATGGGCACAAACTGAAACACAGGAAGTTCTATCTGAATGTAAGGAAAAAAAAATGTTGACTTTGAGGGTGCCAGAGCACTGGAACAGGTTGCCACAGACGTTATGGACTCTCCTCTGGGATTATTAAAAACCCACTTGGATGTGATCCTGAGCAACCAGCTCTAGTTGTACTTGCTTTAGCAGGAGGTTTGAACTAGATGATCTTCAGATGTCCCTTCCAACCCCAACCATTCTCTGATTCTGTGATTCTGTGCAGGAAGCTGTGATTTTGATAAAAATACTATTTTCTGGTAAAGGAGCAGCTACTGAAGTAGTTTTGATCAGCTGTAAAAATAATCCATAAATTTTCAAAGTCACATATAACATAGGATTTTATACTATATAATTGACATTTGGAGTGACACAGTCCTGCTCTGGCATGTTTGCAAGCTTCTTCAAAAACCTTCATAAAATAGCAATGGCAAAGTAAGAGAGGATACCATAATGAAATTTACCCTCAACTGTCATAACAGCTGGGAATGACAGTAGGAAGTAGGGAAAAGTGCAATTCAAATTTTTTAATGCTATTGCATATAACAATTCTGAGTCACAGAAGTTGAGCTGTGATTAATCAGACACCTGATCTCTCTGTTATCTCTCTGCAGTAGCCATGGCTAGACTAGAGTTTGATTTAGCTCAAGTCTTCTTTTGCCTAAATTAAAGGGCAATAGACAACAGCCTTATGAAAATACTCTCATTATGATAAGCCTTTCATCAAAACTACTTGATGACAACTTCTCCCAAGAAAAGTTCTTGTATCAGATTATCCAAATCTAAATAATTGTTAAAAATAAGAGGAGAGAGAATGATATCCTTTGAAGTGACTACTGTGATACTGGGAAGTATCCTCAGTCTTCATGTATCGCCCCATTTAACAGGACATTAAATAGTGCATGGTTGAGCCTGTGATAATTTTCTTTGTAAAAGAAAAGAAAGAATGAGAAGTACTGAAATTCTCTTATTCTGGACATTACTGTTTTTGCATGACTCCTTATTACTTCCACCTTCACTGATGTTTGCAGTCTTATGGAGGTACTTTAGGTCTGCCAGCTACAGTAGAGGCAACTGATAAGACTGTGTGGTTATATCCTGTAAAACAATATTATACATAATTTCATTAATTATAGATTAAATTCCCAGGGTTAAATGTAAATATTAGCCTTGACCTTCTTTCAGGTTTGGCCTTGGTAAAAATGGTTATGGCACTCAAGAATTTAATTGTGAAGCAAGAAATGAACAATTAGGACTATTTTCCACTGTTTGCAGCAAGATGTTTCAGAGTATCTATGAACACATCAAAATCTGATATCTGGAGTCAAAGCACATCTTTTCTGTCCATCTTTCTACTCACCAGAGGTGAGTGACCACTCTGTGTTTTAAGGGGTGAGAATCTGCCTGTTACATGATCCTGAGTTGGAAAGAAATATGTTTCTTGTGCAGCAAAGTTCATTTCATGTTTAAACAGCTTTCTTCTGGGAGAGTCTTTGGAAAGTAGCTCTCCCATTTCTGCTTTTCTTTTTGCCTTTGGGCATTGTTGCAGTAAGACTGACACATCATGCGTAGATGCAGATGCTGTGAAAAAGAATATCTAAATTGTTTCTCAAATTCTGTGCACTAGATTACAATCAAATACTACTATGAAGTATTACACTCTCATAAGTATACTTTACTTAATAATCTTATTCCATATTACATCAACATCCAGATGAATTCATCATCTGTAGTAATACCTGCTTTCTTCAGTTTGAGTCTCAGAATAGATGAATATTTTTTATCATTGTCAATAAGGAAATTACTTGTGTCACCCTTGATATTAAAATGAAACTCAAGTATGTTGACCTCGATATCCAAATGAACTGTCTAATATAAAGATTGCACATATTCCAGTCTTTTAAAATTACCAGAATTGGTCTACTACTTTATATGATAGATGAGTTACTAAAAGAAGTCAGGTGAAGAACTGAGAAAACTTTTGGTTAAATTAAATAGAAGGATTCATTAATAATTTATTTAATATTGGAAGAAACTAAGAATTGTCAGGAAATGGAGAATGACTTAGGTCAAACTCTTCACAAATTATCATTCCTTCCCAACAGAAATGAATTTGAAACTAAGCAAGTTCACAGACTGTTGTTTCAGGGGACAGTTAAAATTAGAATGCTAAAACCAGAAATTGCTACAACCTAGAAAGTTAAATATATTACATTAAAAAGAATTCTAAGCATTTTTCAGTATCCTAGAGAATTTCAGTACCCTAGAGCGTAAAAGAATGTTGTTTGCTGGTACATTTGGTAAGTGCCAAAATTGCTGTGCATAGCATGGGGTCTGTATGATCAGATTCTGCTCTGAGATGTTGCCTGCCATGAAGATACCACAGCACAGGCAGTAGTCAAGCCCCTTGTAGTACTGTGAGAGCAGAAGCAATTCTACTAAAGAAAAAGAGACCTGGAGTTTTTGTGAGAGAGATCAACTGTCGGTTAGAAAAGACCTAGAATATCTTTCAGAAATTGTTTGATGAGAACAGTATTTTTCTTCCTGTGTTCATTTGCTTTTTTTGTAGAACACAGAAATGGTATTTATTTTGTCAAAAGAAAGAAAATGTCAAAGCTTTGAGCTCTTGGCCTTTCAGCAGGTGAGCTCACCAGTGTATAGAGGAGGTCATGAGCTGGACTTTGGCAGGGATATTAATATTTTATAATGCTCTGAATCAGCATAATTTATGTCATCATCGGGTCATGCCACAGTCCTGTGCGTTTTAAGTCCTGAGACATCACCAGCAGTTACAAGCACTGATCTCATTGAAGGAAGGAGGTCTCTGAAGGTAATTTCAACTCAAAACCGGCTCTTATCCCTGGATGCTGTAAAATGAAAAGAGAACACATTCTTAATCCTTTTTTTGCAGAACAAAGAAGAAATGCAGGTAAATAAATGGGACTTTATATTAATGAACAAAAACCCAATTGAATTATCTCTCTGAACCAAGGAAGAAAATTGAATAGAGTTATCTGTATATGTTCTTGGAAGGCTTTCTACAGTGGGATCCCGGACTATGGCAAGGGTTCTTGGGCTCTCTTATAACAGAAAATACTAAATGGCAATAAAGCATTTATGAGGAGCACAGGAGTAAGTTTATCTTGCAAACCCTAAATTCTAATGATACCACTTGCAACAATGTAACAGCAAGTGCCACTTACCAGTGACTAGTTATTATATTTCAAAGTACTTTTAATGTATTTCAAACCAAGTGAGGGGAAGAACAAGTAAAGCTCTTAAAAATATGCTTACTTAACTTCAGCATGTGGTACCTGCCCTACTGCCTTGTAGACTTGTAGTATTTCTTATTGTGCTTGTTTCCTAATCTTATTTGGCACATATTCCTCATTGTTATAGATTAGAAATCCAAGGGGGGGGGAGATTTTTCTTCCCCCTGCCTCCACTGTAGGAAAGATGGAGTTTGAATGGAAAGGGGGGTGATCAGCGTTACAAAGGACCCAGCTGGCCAAGCTGCATTCCTACTGAATGGCCCATCGGAGACTGGGGGGAGGGGGGAAGGAGTTTTGGGGGAATTGCTGGCCCTCCTCAGAAGGGAGAGGACAGATTGATGTGTTTTCTCCCTGGAATGGAGACGGGGTTTGTGTGTGTGCATTTGGAGAAAAAGCCTAGAGGCCGGTCTTTCTGGCTTTCTCACCTTGGTCAGCCCTGACCACTGGCCTCAACTTCCTTGCAAGCTGTCTTTGTCTCCAGCTCAGACCTGCTGTGTTTTCATTGGAGAGTTTTGTGCTCACTGGGAGAAAAAAGGAGGAGCCTTGAGACACCGTCATCTGAGGACAACAGTGAGTTCTGTGGGGGTGGACTGCTTTTCCTTCTGCCCTTCTCCCATTGGGGGAATGGTCTCCGTTTTCTTTTCGGCTTCTCCCGCGATCCGAGACCCCTCCCAGCCCCCCCTCCCCTCATGGTGACCGCCAGAGCCCGACAGCGCCCCCTGCAGCCAACACCGAGCACTGCAGGCCCTGCACCTCCAGCGACCAACAGCGCCCCCTGCCGGCCGTGACTGGAACTGCGCTAAGGACAGGGGAGTGTTCAGACCTTTTCTTTTGTTTGGAGGGGACTTTTGGGTACAGGACTATTGTCTAGCTGTTTTTGTGTTCTGCTACTGTTTTTGCCAACACACATATATATATATATCTTTTAATAAAGGGCTGTTATTTCTTCTGGGTTTTTTTCCACACTTCCTTGATTAGAGCCCCTTAATTTTGGATTTACAATTGCTGAGAGAGAGGAGTTTGGTCTATCTCATAACTTAGCCTCTTTAGCAAAACATTCCAGTCTCATCAAACTGCGACACTCATTCAATGTCCCTTGAAGAATCCCACCATTGCTCATGGGTAACTGCTTCTGAGAAGCATGGAGGCAACATTGACTTCATTGCTTGAGTACCATATATATAGCTGTGGTGGGAGGCAGGAAAGCCCAGGTTTCTGGCTTCCGACAACATCCTGCAGTAACCCTGGATGGCTCTGGGGTGTGTCGAAGAGTGGGATCTCACCTCTCCTTTCCCAAGACATTACGATTCCCTTCTGTCTTCCTAAATTTGGTAAATGGTGCACTTGCCCAAAAGCATGAATTGGAGTAATTTCTAGCAGCTATGTGAACAGGCTAATCTGCCAAGTCACCTCAGTTCAGAACTGCTTTATTCCTGCTGTGCCAGTCTTCCCTCAGTGTTTGCAGTGTTGCAAAGCTTAGTGGTAATTTGGGAATGTAGATAAGCAAATCACAAATATTTTACCCTGGGCCTTATGCCATGGTTTGAGCATTTGTTTTTAGCAGTGATATGATAGTACCCACCAAGCCACCTTGCCTCATTTGTTATACCAGTCTATAAATCTCTAGTTTTCGCTTCAAGATTTCCTACTTTACAGTCATAAATGCACTTGAACACTGTAGGCACCTGTTGGAATGCTACCAATTATGATAGCAGTAGAAAAACATTGAAGGTGTAAGAACATGCTGTCAGACTTTTTCAGTGCTAAATTCACATGTGTTGCCTCACCTCTTCTATTTAGAAATCATAAATTCTGTTGCATGAAAGTTCATATTCATGGGCCATTAGCTTTGTTTGTCACTTAGGCTAATTAGTATAGATACATAGAATCATTTAGATTGGAAAATCGTCTGAAAATCATCATCCAACTGTAAACCTCACACTGCCAATTCTATCACTAAACCATGTCCCTTGGTATAAAATCACTTAGGTTGGAAAAGACCTTTAAGATCATTGAGTTCAACCATAAAGGTAACATTTCCTCACTTCTTTAAAAGGCTTGGACAAATAGAGGTTTTTATTTTCTCAGCAGTTTGTATTAAAGCAGCTGGCAGTGTTCCACTTTCTTTTCTACAGTAACAGAACAATTTAAATATGAATGTAAATACTCAGAATTCATATACACATTGTCAGGTACATGCTGTCAGAATTCCACAATACACAGCCTGAAACACATTGAAGATACAGATTCAATGTCACATTCTGTTTAAAGAGCTATCCCAGTGTTTTTCCTGATATTTTGAGCACAACATTTGTCCTGTTCACATTGATATAAGAATCAAGGTCTGTTGAGTTTGCTTTTTGGCTTCTAAATGATTATGACTGAATTTAGAATAATGTCCCTTTGCTACTTTCTTACTAGGATTGGAAAGGGGCAGGTGAGCTTGTTTATATGCTGTTCTGTTTTTTTTCTGCACACAGAATGTCCCAGTATTAAAGTGGGCAAGTTGGCAGGGGAGTGTATGTTGTCAAGAAAACAAGAGTTAACATCAAAACCTAAATTAATGCAGCTTGTTTCAGGCAAACTCAGTAAACATTTATATTGTGCCAGTTTTGCAGTCAGGAATAATTTTTTTAACTCTGACAGTGGCTAAATTAGACGGTTTTCCATTACTACCTAGAAAGTAAAAGCGTAATTGCCACTTGTGTCTGGTAAAATGGATTTTGCATTGTGATATTTAACACATAGTGAATGAACAAGCTAAAATCAATAAAAAGTAGAGTGAAACTTTGTGCTTTCCCTCCCTTTTCTTATTGTTACCTGGGAGCACTAGGTAATTGATGCAAATATTTATTGAAGAGGTTTGGTTACCACATTCTTCTTGCATACTGTTTCTCTATAAAATCTGCATATTTCAGTTGAGTTAATAACATATATATTGAATGAAGTGCAGCAGGTTTGCTATAGGAAGTAAGTAAGAGGGGCTGTATCTTTTTAGAGGCACGAGCTGCTACTTTTAGCATTTCCATAGGCCAATATGAAAATATAATTCTGGAATATCAGGACTGCAGCAATCTCCTCCCAGGGGGGCACATCATTGTCTTATGGGCTCAGACAACAGAGATTTTGGGTAGCTGTCGGATAATTTGACATGGGCATTGTTTATAAGGGGGTTCCCCCTCACCTGAGGTGCCAGGCTTTTGGGTGGCAGAAATGGTGGTAGACAAGAGAGAATTGTCCCATGGGCTGACTCTAACCATCAGCTGAACACCATTGTGTAAGCCGGTCACTGTGTGTCAGTGTACAAAGAGGGTACCTTTTGAAAATGCACCATCACTTGTTTTGTTTTTAACAAAGATTTTGTAAAAAGAAGATCAAGTAAAATCCCCATAAATACTTATTTCCCAAATTAATCTTTTGCACAGTTTTAACACACTTCTGTCATTAATATCACAGAGTTTCTCTTTGTTCAGACATGGAATCGCTGTGGTGACATTGTGTATATATTTTAAAGCTGAAAGACTAATTTGAAGGGAATAATTTATTTGATGTATTGATCTACCCTCTCACCCTTTTTATCTGCCTTGGCCACTTAGACAGGAAGGTCTTTTGTCATATCCTGACCCCAGTAAAGTCAATAGTAAAATGCTGATAGACTTCACCAGAGCCTGGATCTTACCCCAGAGATTTTCACTTAGCAGTTCTGTGGAGCATTGATATTTACAAAGCAAAATGGACCAATTATTTAAACAAAGACACAAGGAATGAACAAATAGTTTTGTGAGCACTAAAGAAGAAATGCTTGTTCTGGGCTCTGGGTCAATTCTCCAGTGTCTAATAAGATGTGAGTGCATACCTCAGGCTTTGCCTCAAGCTTCTTTTTGATATACTGCTTTCATGGGGCTATTGCGAAGATAATACTTCAGAGACCTTTGTCATTTTGTCAAATCTAGTTTTAGTTAAGCGATAGGAAGGAAAATTGCTGAATAGGAGGGAAGGGAGGAGACACAGATAAACAGAGGGATTGCATGAACCTCATATTATAGGAGAACATTTAAAAATTAATAATTTCAAAAGAATTTTAATTGGTACCCCACTATTTTTGTTTTATTTTAGAGCTTATTAGCATTAGTCTCTAAAGGGAATTTTAATAGATCTTTCCTTTTTGCTAAATGGAGTTTTCTAAAGCATGCCATAATGAAATCTAATAAGCATATGTGTTCTTTCAGTCTTAGGATTCCTTTAAAAGAAATTAACTTGGAAGTTTGTCATAGACTATCAGAGACAAAAGAAAAGGAGTGAGGGAGAAAAGCACTTCTTTCTGATTCCTGTTGTTTGTCCTCTTCATGCACCAAATGATAAAACAGAGATCATAGATCTGTTTTACATAAATACCCATGCAGCTAAGCATGGATCAAAGGGAATGGCTAAGTTTGCAGAAAGATATGACCTTTTTAGACTTCAGGAGAAAACATTGTGGAGACCTACGACTCGAGTAAATGAAGCATATACTCAATGCCCTTCCAGAGAACCTTAAAATAAAAACATGAGAAAGAAGCAATAAATTAAAGGTTATTTGAAAAAGAACAGCTGTAATGCAGGTGCATAATGAATTGTCTGAAGATCTCAGGTTTAAAGACATGTAGAAATGGAAAGAGCAACTAGCAGAAGAGAACCTACTTCTATTTCTTAGCCAAACTGCACCCATTTCATCCAAGAATGACTAAACTGTTGACCTTCTTGTAAATCTGTCTACAAAAAAACTCACAAGTTTTCAAAATTTGAGCACTGACTGCTTGTGTAGGTTTTGAGGACCATCAATTTCTGATAATGTCAGTAAGAGTATTCAGCAGGATAGGGTACTTGGAAAGTCGGAAAAAGTTGCCATGCATCTTAGAATGTCCAGAAATTTTCTCTATTACAGATATTCATAATTTTCTGAAAAGTATTGTGTTTCCTGGGTATGATTTTGTATTTTCCACCTTGACAGCCAAAATGTGGATGTAATTTCAAACTTTTATATACAGTGACATGGTAGCAAAGAGCTCTGAGGTATTGATCAGAACATGCAGGAGAATAAATGCCAGACTCAGGAATAGATTTAAGTGATGGACTTCAGCTTTATGGCTTTAAAAAAGCAGCTGGGCAATAAATGTCTAAATCACACTTACATTGGTGGTAGTTAGAAGTCAGTGCATGGTTACAAGGGTCCAGCTGTGGAATCAGTGATGTGTGGCAGAACTCCCTATTCAGCATGTACAAGGACAGAGCCTTTTTCCCATGTGAACTGATGGAAGAGTGTGGATTCTTCTAAAGTCTCACCTTTCTCTGCTGCTAAGTGGGTCTGGATTCAACCAGCCTAGCTGTAGAAATCTCAATGAGTTTCCCAAGTTAGTAGAAAATGTAAGAAATCAAAGATAGAATGGAAACACCCTCAAGAGGCTCCTGTTCTCAACAGGCTACATAGGAGTTTGGAGTAACTGGCAACCTAAACTAAGCACTTAAATTAAGTATCTGAAATTAGACTGGATAAATCTAGCTGTGGTCCGTCAGCTAAGTCTATTTCAGTTACCCTTGAGAAAAGATAGAGAGATTCTAGACAAATTTGTCTGCCATTCTGAATACGGAAATTTCATATCTCACTGTGCTTGTATTATAGGGAAGGGGAAAAGAAATAAAGTCAGAGGGTGACAGAAATACCTTTTAGATATCCAAAGAATCTGAAAGTGCCTTCTACTGATAAGGTTTGAAAGAATGTCCAAAGATGAAGACTAGAATTCAGCTTATCTCAGACTTAATCTGCTCCAGTCAGTGAGTTAGTGTGGTTTTTGATGAAGAATTGAAGCAGAAGTATCTAGCCCATGTCTCATTCTCTGCTACAGTCATTCCCTCCCTCCCACTGTTGAGGAAAGGAGCACTGAGGATAGGAGGCAAGTGAATAGAGATAATCATAATAATTGTAAGCAAGTGAAAAAGTTCATGTATACCTTTTGGCAATCTGCCTCCATGTATCATAAATTTATGCTCTACGGCCTCATAAATCCTTCCAACATGCATCATTGTGGAACCTTTCTCATGTTTTAAATCCAAAGGGCAATTATTCAAGGGGCCCTTCCTTGGTGGTTTCAAAAGCAACTAATCCACAGAGTGCTCTCTGCTGTATCACAGGCAGACTGTCCAGGTCTTCCACTTCAGTGTAATTCATCTGAAACTGCTGCAGATCCAGAGTGCCTGCATACTCAGAAATGAAATTTTCTCTTTGTATTTGAAGCAATCCCAAGGGATATGCTTGGCTTGGAACCTCATCCTCAATAGCAACACAAGTTTATATCCCAGTGGGATCTGATTCCCAGCACCAAAGAATTCAAACTCAAAGCCTTCTGGGATCCAAACATCTCAGGTGTCTCTGATACAATCCTACAAGAACCCACAGCAAAATGCAGGTAGCTCAGATGGCTAATGTCATCATGCCTTTGTCAAACTGATTCCAACCTTATGTTTGATCCTGGCATCCAGGATCACATATCTAAAAAAGGCCTTGTCAGCTTTCAGAGGACAAACATGTCCACAGCTATATTCCTTCAGTGTGACTCCGACTCTCTCTGCTGGTTCATTTGTAAGCACATCAATTTCAGTGACACCACTTGCATAAATTGCCTGTTCAGTCATTCCAATGCATGCCTGGAGCTGCTCCTCTGTGCCTGAAAAATAAGATTGCTAATTCCAAAAGCCATCAAAAAGGCCGCAGCAAATGTCCCTTTGATCAGTTGATTCCCATTCCTACAAAGGTGATTTTGGAGTATGTATCCGATAACCTGAAAGCAATATGGGTTTGGAATACGTATCACCTTTCTTGTCTTTACACCATCAGCAGCTTTAGCAAGAGTAACTCTTTTTAGTTTATTGCAACACTGTGACAGATCAGATCTCTCTGATCCCATCACATTTCAAGATCACGTATGAAGTGGATTCAATGTGAACTATTTATTGCTCTTCTTTGCTATCTCAAGCTTATAAATGTTAAAAATGGTGGAAAAAGCTTGCAGTCTCCTACATTTATCCAGGTTTCTCCTTAGTTATCCAGGGTTTCTCCTTAGTTATCTAGGGTTTTCTGCCTGAAGTCCTAAAGTTTGAGACAAGCTCCATGATTAATAAAGCATAAATATCTGGTGAATGTGACTGACCTCCCCATATTTTTATTTCCTACAAAACATAACTGTGATCCTGTGGATGTCAAGAAGGACAGCCTGTGGAAATACACTCCTTATGCTAGCTGTCATTTTTGCAGGTACTCACTGACAACACCTACTGTCACCTAAAGCTTGAAGCTGGGATGCTGACCAGTACCATGATTTTGGGTTTTCTTTGGACCTCAGCATTCACTGGCCACATTTTCAGACCCGAGAGGAGGAGTTTTGGATGATGCACTGACTTCCATATTAGAAGACTGGTAATATTCAAGTAAAGAGTTCATAGCTAACATTACCTGAAGTCTGTTGTAAATATAATTCTTCAGTTACCTAAAAATGTCTCCCTTAGAGGCAATAATATTTCTGTTACATCGCTGAAAGAAACTGGAACTGAATTTTCTTTGGTGTTTGAGAAGTGTTGTCTTTTTCTCCCCAGTAGATTTGGTTCCTTCATTTTCAGTTTGTTCCTGTTATTTCTGGGCATCAAGATGAGGGCAGAAACATAATAATTCAGAAAATTGTTATGCAGCCATATTTCTGGGACAATGTGGTACAGAAAATAACAAATCTTTCAAAATCAGAGAAGGTCCTAATGCAAAGTCTAAATTTGGATCTTTTTTCTAAGGACTGCTGTCTAGGGCAGTTTTGTGTACACTGTAATTCCAGATCCGCTCTTGTTTCATTGCCTGAGTTGCAGCCTAAATTGTTAGGAAAAGTTTAGATATGAACAGTATAATCATGCAGATTTTTAAGGGCTTATTTTGACTGAAACTTTAAGCTTTAAAGTTGGGTTTTTTTGGTAGCTCTAAATCTTGTGGTCAATAACTGGATGCCAGTATTGTCAAATATTTCGCACCAAGTTCTAATGGCATTTCAGAATAGAAGACAATAGTACCCTTGCAATTTGGGCACAGAAGTCAGGAAATGTTAAAGAAAATGACTGAAATAAAAAGTATGTACAAATTTATCTGGCTAATGAAATAACCAAGTTATGTGTCGCACAAGTAAAGAAAAAATGATAAAATCTCCTCATCCAACTAAAAGTAACACAACTAAAAGTAGCTTTTTTGCTAAAAGAATTACAGAGAAACAATTCAGAAAAACAATACTCACCCCACAGTATCTTACCTTCTTATACAATCAGTCGAACCTGATTTCCTTCCACAGCAGCGTAACCTTTTTCCCATGTGAGCTGATGGAGAGGTTATTGTTGATCTGTGAAAGCTGATCTAGGAAAGCCAGTAGATGTAATACTTTTGGACTTCAGCAAAGCTTTTGATATTGTCTCTTACAGTATCCTTCTGGACAAAACATCCAGCACACAGATGAGTGAATGTGATGAGTGAACAAGTGGTTGGCAGGTTGGGCACAAAGAGTTATAGAGAATGGGGCAACATCAGTCTGGCATCCAGTCACCCCTAGTAGGGTTCCACAGTGCTCCATCCTTGGCCTGGACGCAGCACTTGAAGGAATATAAGTAAGTTTGTCTAAATTGGGAGGAACTGTTGACATTCTTGAAGGCAGAGAGGCCCTGCAGAGAGATCTTGACAAATTAGAGAACTAGGCAATCACCAACTGTATGAAGTTTAACAAGGGCAAGTACTGGATTCTACACCCAGGGTAGGGCAACCCTGTTTGTGTGTATAGACTAGGGAACTAGAGGCTGGAGAACAGTGCCATGGAAAGGAACCTGGGCATCCTGGTCAATGGCAAGCTGAATATGAGTCAGCAGTGCCCTGGCAGCCAGAAGGGCCAACTGTGTCCTGAGGGGCATCAGGTAAAGTATCGTCAGTCGGTCAAGGGAGGGGATTTCCCGCTCTGCTCTGCACTGGTGTGGCCTCACCTTGAATATTGTGTGCAATATGAAAAAGACATTAAACTATTAGAGTGTGTCCAAAGGAGGGCCATGAGGATGGTGAAGGGCCTTGAGGGGAAGCCTTGTGAGGAGTGGCTGAGGTCACTCGGTCTGTTCAGCCTGCAGAAGAGGAGACTGAGGGGAGACCTCATTGCAATTACAACCTCCTTGTGAGGGGAAGAGGAGGGGCAGGCACCAATCTCTTCAATCTCATGACCAGTGACAGGACTTGAGGAAATGGCATGAACTGAGTCAGGGAAGGTTTAAGGTAGATATTAGGAAAAACTTTTTCACCCAGAAGGTGGTTGGGAACTGGAACAGGCTCCCCAGGCAAGTGGTCATGGCACCAAACCTGTCTGAGTTCAAGAAGTGCTTGGACAATGCTCTCAGGTACATGGTGTGACTGTTGGGGTGTCCTGCACAGCGCCAGGAATTGAACTCAATGATCCTGATACCTTTGCAATATTCTGTGATTCTATGATTCTATCACCTAGTCCTGGCAGTTTTCCGTATCACTATTCAAAGGAAGGAAGGAAGGAAGTATGAATATGAAGTAGTTGAAGTTTTGCTTTTCTGTTCACACAGATTTAAGAACAATAAATAGCAAAACTATTCAAAATCAGTTAGAATTATTGATGAATTAGAAATATGCTTCATGTTTACATTAACTGAAATTGCATGGTCCTTCCTGGGGGTGGGCTATGTGCCACACTTCAGTTTCTCATCATGACAGCTGGCTGTAGTACATCTAGTGATAGGCTGGATTTGTATATGTATCAGTGTGGATTCAGAGCTTGGATTATGCACTTTTTTTTATGGAACAACCTCTCTGAGCTTCATCATGAAGATTTCTGTTAAACAGCTTAGGTGACCTGAATTTGTGGCAAAGCAGCTACATTGCACTCCTCGCACTACACCCCTGCACTCCTTGATTTCCAAATCCAAGAGTTACTGTGTTCTCAAAGTGTTTAGGAAAGTTAATGAAAATCTAGTTTTGTACTTGTGAGACGAGTTGAAATAAAAGTCTCCAAAAACTCCATGGTATTTTAAAAGGCAATTTTACCCCTAATGGAGCCTGTTAATAGATGTACCAGTCTCACTAGATTTGCTTCAATTCCCATTTGAGTCAATGGAGAGAATCCCATTGGCTTTAAGTAGGAATTAGATTAGCAGGATTTATGAAGCAATTGTGTCCTGTCTGTTTTAGGAATAGGAGTTTCTTGAACTTATCCCATTTTTGAGCAAGTCAAATCTCTGTATCTTGGTTCCAGATTGCATATTGAGAAAAAGGCAGGAAAAGCCAAACTCAGTCTGTGTGTAGTGCAATGTGAGGAGAGACAGAAAAATGCCTTCCACTACAGGAGACTGGTAAAATCAATAGTCCTATCCTTAATGTTAGAAAGTAGTAAGTTTGAGAAGCAAGAATTAAACATGTACAATGCTTTCAAATTATGGGTATTTTAACCTATTTTCTTATAGTCTTTATTCATACATACATCAGGCCTGTGATCCTGAGACAAGTAGCTCTGTCTGAAATTTTTCTTTAAAAAAAGAAGCAAAAATGTGTGTACAGACATGCTTTGCAAAGTGGATATTTCCATGGTAAAGCAGCATGTACCGTAATAACTGGAGCAAGAATGGCACCTATTTTTCTCATCTTTGCTTTACCAAACCTGTGTGTGAGCTACTTTTCTCTCTTGCCTCTAACATGGCCTCCTAATTTACCCCACTGTTCATCTATGAATGGATTCTGCGCAGAAAGTTGAGCCTATTTTCAAGCTCCTTGAGGCAATCAAATCCATCTTCAAATGAAAATGATGAACATAAGTTCAATAAGTCCTATACATTTTTTCTGACATCAACTTCTCTTTTGTCTGCCTTACCTAGACGCCTGCATGCTCCTTGTCTGTGAAAGAGCTCATACTTCACTCGGCAACCTCAGAGAGTTTGATTTAAGACAAGAATTTTACTGCAGCCTATTTTTATAGCAGAGGTTTATATATATATGTGTTCTACAGTTCAGTGAGGTTAGAGGTGTGTCATGCTGTAGAAGCATCAGTGCTTTTTATTCTCTCTAGTTTCACTGGAAAGGCCTTAATACTTTGTATTGATTTTTTCCATTATTCAAAAAACATTTGATACTTTAACAAATACATTTGTATTTTGCAAACAACTCAGCATCTGACTTGTCATTACACGGATATAATACAGCATGGAGAAAACATAAGAGGCTGTAGTCCTTTTCCCCAAATTACCCAGGGAACTAGGGAGCAGCTGCAGTCTTATTGCCTATCTTTTACATCTCAGCCAGATCCATCTTTTTTACCAGGACTTTTATTGAGAAGTCACCAGTCATGCAGTGTATGATAAAATAGGAACTGATTCCTTTTAAAGTAAGACTTTAAAAAGTCTTTTGTGTTATACTCAGCCATACACAAATGAGCTCACATGGAGATTATAATGCCAGCAAGGAGAGATAATGTGGACAGAACTGTAGGTCTTGGCTTTGAAAACTGGGACTTGACTACAATATTATGCAGTCCTTACAAAGCATTAAAAATGAATAGTCTTAGGGCAGTCAGACATGTACTCAAAAAGATTCAGTGTCTTCAAAATTATAGTATTAAACATGTTTATCCAAACCCGTGATCAGATGGGATAACTGGATGAGGCTTCCTAAAGTGCTTTATAATGGCTGTGGATTACAGAGTAAATCATACACATTTTATAGTTAAAAATAAATTGAGCTTATATGGCTACAGAAACTACTGCTGCTGTAATTAGGGAGGAGGTGTGTCCCCCACTATCATTCTTAAATCCAGACATCAATAGAAATGTATAAAATATAGAAATGCCCCAATGAAATTCTGTGTGTTTTGATGCATTTGATAGCTAATTTAAATATTGTAACTCTTAATGGTTTTATTTGTATTACATTCTTTTACAAAATACTTAAAGCAATAGTTAACTCTGATAGTGATGCAGATAGAAAATTGTGAAGATTAGAACCTTGACCCTAGAACTTTCTTGCGGATATGGAGCAGGATATAGCTTGGGGATGCTCATTTGCATTTTATCATTTGGAACACGTAGCTGCAGATGAAGTGCCTCTGCTCCCTGTAAGGTGTTGGGAGAATTAAGACAGTCCTGGAATCGTGATGTAAAATAGAAGATGTGACTTAGCACCTACAGAAGTAGGTTTGAAATTATCTTGGGTACCCAATCCCATAAGTGTGGAGTGTTTGTATGGAATCAAATCACAGAATCACAGGATGACAGAATATGCTGAGTTGGAAGAGACCCACAAGGACCATGGAGTCCAACCCTTAGCCCTGCACAAAACCATTCCTAAGAGTCACAACATGTGCCTGAGAGCATTATCCAAATGCTTCTTGAACTCTTAAACTCTGGCAGGCTTGGTGCTGTGACCCCTTCCCTGGGGAGCCTGTTCCAGTGCCCAACCACCCTCTGGGTGAAGAACCTTTTTCTCATATCCAATCTAAACCTCCCCTGACACAATTTCAGGCCATTCCCTCCAGTCCTGTCACTGGTCATGAGATTGAAGAGATTGGTATCTGCCCCTTCTCTTCCCCTCATGAGGAAGTTGTAACTGCAATGACGTCTCCCCTCAGCCTCCTCTTCTCCAGGCTGAACAAAGCAAGTGACCTCAGCTGCTCCTCATATGGCTTCCCCTCAAGGCCCTTCACGATCTTCATTGCCCTCCTTTGGACACTCTCTAACAGCTTAATATCTTTCTTATATTGCAGTGCCCAAAACTGCACACAATATTCAAGGTGAGGCTGCACCAGTGCAGAGAAGAGAGGGACAATCCCCTCCCTTGACCAGCTGGTGATGCTTTTGCCTGATGCCCCCCTGGACATGGATAGCCCTCCTGGCTGTCAGGGCATTGCTGGCTCATATTCAAGTTGCCATCGACCAGGACCCCCAGGTTCCTTTCTGTGGCACTGCTTTCCAGAATCTCATTCCCCATTCTGTATGTACATCTGGGGTTGCTCCATCCCAGGTGCAGAATCTGGCACTTTCCCTTATTGAACTTCCTATGGTTGGTGATTGCCCAGTCCTCTAATTTGTCAAGGTATCTCTGCAGGGCCTCCCTGACTCTGAGAGAGTCAACAGCTCCTCTGAGCTTTGTATCACCTGCAAACTTGCTTAGTATTCCTTCCAGTCCAGTCCTGTGTCCAAGTCATTTAAGAATGAGCACAGTGCCCAAGATGGAGCCTTGCGAACCCCACTAGTGACAGGTCACCGGTCTGATGTTACCCCATTCACTATTACCTGGAACTATTTTCTGGACCTTTCTCTTCAAAAAGGAGAAGAAGAGGCCACACTTTTGTTCAGAAAATTGGCAGCTGGAGGAGCTTTGTTTTTGAGATAAAACTTATTTCCAGACTCCAGTGCTGAGACTATTTATCCATTTTTTATGATGGTTTAGGCACAATGCATAGGGAAAGCCAAAACCAGAAACCAGAATAAGACATCTCTTTCTTATAAACCAAAGGTCCAGTCACTCAGTGATTTTCTGCTTTTCCTATCTTTCATCCAATGATCCTTGTCTTTCTTCCCGCAGCACAGCTCCATGCTGCAGGGAAGGGTAGGAAGTGCATTTCTGCTGCCTTACTGATTCAACTGTGTTTAAACAGAAAGACATGAACTTTTAGCTGAAGGAAGATCAACTCTGTCATATTCTAAAGAAGTCCTGTAAACCACTGAACTGCTCAGTAAAACAGCCAACTGAGCCAACATCCTCCAACTGAGCCTTCCCTGCATTTCTTATGAAGCTCTCTTTTGCATACAGTATTAAGTGTCATCAGCAGCTCTTAAGCCTGCTTGGAGAAAACCTACTGAATAACATTTAGAAATCTACTTCATGGAAGTGGTAATTTTGAGGATCCTTGTTGGGCTCTGATATAACAATTACAGAAAGGTTGAGGTTGGGAGGGACCTTTCGTCCAACCCTCCTGCTCAAGCAAGGTCACCAAGAGCAGGCTTCTCAGACACTGACTGGGACATGAGCAGAGGTTTATTAATATAATAACAGCTCTGCCTTCATGTAGAAACAAGACTTTTTAAATTTCACTGGAAAAAAATCCAATTGTCTGAGGAGTTATTCAGGGGTTTTCAGGATTAAACTTTTAGCCTTAGGTGTGTATGCAGGGACAGTCTGGGTATATCTTCACTTTTGGTGGATTGCTCCAGTGTATGTGATTTTTCAGATTAGATATAATGGATATCCAGAAGGTTAATGTTTATGAGACCCAAGGGATATTCTAGGGGCTGAAAACAATTCAGTTTAATAGGAAGGGGACCCTACTAGTATAAGTTTATCAGACGTCAAAAGTGTTTCAGACTGTAGTGAAGAATTTAGTCCCTTCAGTCAGATATACAGACATTGTGCTATGGAGACTACACTGGTAAGGACTGAAACAACTAATGAACATGCATTTTTGGAATATGCCTATATTAAATGTCTGCACAGGGAAAGGGGAAATGGGACTTGTTGTGGATATTGCCCTGAAGCACAGCAGAGGATTTAATAGATGCTTTTCTTTCACCGTGGGAGAAGTCCAGCTCTGCTCATTTATTTTTTCCTGCTGTAAAGATTCCTATAATCTCAGTTCTTTGGATGCTAGCCCACTCAGCACTTCTTTTGCTTTAAAGATGTCCTGTCTGGTGTTTATTTTGCCTTTCGACAGCACAAGTTTAAAATTTAGAAAAGATTGGGTAGAAGGAATAGCAAATACAGTGATTACATAAATCAAAAAAAGTGCAAAAGTTGAAGTTCCCTGCATCTTGTAATTTAGCCATTTCCAAGATAGTTAGATAAGAATACCTGTAATGCACTGCTGGAATCTGAGTACTATATTAGTTTTGCTAGCCATGGTTTCACCCTACGGCACTTGTGGCAATAATTTTAGCATACTCGTTTCCTGAACATGTACTCCTTGTAATGCAGTCAATAGGAGAAGCAGGTTAGTGAAAGAGCTGTTAATTTTCCATTGTGAGTGAATACTCCATCCTACCTGGTAGATGTTTTCCCCCCCGTCCAAGTTCAATAAATATTTATGTCAGCCTCGCTGTCAAGTAGCACTCTTGGTAACAGACAGTTGCTAAATTAAGATACTTTCCTTGGCAGTAATGGAAAGCTAATAATGCAATTGCCATATGCAAGCCTCGGAGAAGGTTTGCCTTATAATTATCATAAGAGGCTGAACTGCAGCTCTAAGAATAATAAAACAACAGGGTCAGACAGTGTTACCACCAGCTGAATTGAGGTAGCACCGAGATGACATAAAGAAATAAGGTTCCTTTCCTTGGTAGTGTGGTTTCACAGAGGCACCTGCAAGGAAACTTCAAGCAAAAAAGGTGGAGAAGTTGGGAGACAGTGCTGCAGGCTATGACCTGCTCACAGAGGTGTTCCTTCATCAGTGTGTCCCGGCAGCTGTAGTTGTATGTCCCAGAACAGACAGATGTGTGCTAGTAGGCAAAAAGTGCAAGAAAACTGCTACACATCCAACCAGCCCTATTTTTTCCTTCCATCCATCCCTCAGCTTCTCTCAACCTTCACTGTTGTAGAACGGGCAGATGTCTGATGCAACACTGTGGATCATGGGAAGTCCTCTGGTGGAAGATGCCAGAAGGGAGTCTGGTGGTACTTCAGCTGTCGTTGGTGGTCACAGATGCTGTCTGTCCCATAACTTGGGGTGGTCTTTGTTTGACCAGTGGTATGTGTATGAGAAGTTGCTTCCTTTCATACAGTTTGCCACAGTGGGAACTTTTGTCTGGATGTGTTAACCAGGGTGTGCTAACTAGACCTCACCTCTGCCAGGCCTGGAATTAGCACCTTCCTGTTGCAAATGCCTCCCTTTTGTGCTTATCTCAAGTCTTCCTTTGTCATGTCTTATGTTATGGTAGGGTCTTTCTGTGACCTTGACAGTGTTTGAGACAGGCAACTGTGCCCTTTAATTCCTTACACTTATTCTATGAAATTTTGAATAGGGAGACTGTGCATGAAGACAGTGGAACATGACAATGTTGTCAAGGGTCATACCATGTCGTGGTGCAGACAGTACATTGTCAGATGTGGAAAATGGTACATTGAAGAACAGCCACCCCTATATGGGGGCATTCTAGTGGTTACCAGAAAAACCACTTTAATGTTTATCAACTGAGGTATTTATTACGCTGCATGCCCTAGGCAGAGTAGCTAGTTAAGCAATTTGTCATTGAAAGCTTAGAAACAAAAGCACACATATTACCAATAAGAACTTTGTTGCCTTAATTGGGCTAGGGATTAGTCATCTTGAGAAAGGAAAAGTTACATAGTTAAAAAGTCAGTGATATATAAATATATAAATGCACACACATGCATGTACCTACTCTCATCCACACAGGCACATGTACATATGTGCACACACATCAGCAACTCCCAAAAAGTAACATATGGTCTGCTGCATTTCCAAGGTTGGAGGCCTGAAGCTCAGACCATGCTAGAGGTGGTTCCATTGGTTGATATTAAAAAGACAGCATTTAGCAGATAAGTGTGGCAGATGAAAGACCACTTTCCCTTACTCCCACACACATGCTTGAAAAAGGAGATAATTTATAATATACTGCAAAATGTTGATTTTTAAATGTTACATACTGTGGATAAAAATAAGTGACTATTTATTACTTCTGTATTACTGTGGGTGCTTAGCTCTTGATTCTTTTGAGCTCTTTCTACCCAAAGTAAGAAAGAAATCCTGTCTAGTTATTTATGGTGCCAGGCTAACTCCCAGAATCATATTTTTGAAATGGTGTTTGTTGCCCCTTGAAGGAGAAAAATCCTACATTAAATGTATAATTTGTATAGAAATATTGCTTCATTTTGAGAACACTGGGCATTTGAACCTCTAAATCTATTTTATTTGGATGCAATTTCCCTGGACTTAACAGGGAGGCTGAGTCCTGTTAGTCCCTCTGACCACTGGAGATATAATATTATTTTAAAGTGAAAACAATTGAACAACTTGTGCATGAACACTATTGCAAGCTGCTGTGAACACTGTAAAGTGTTTAATACAGCACATTGAATCCTGCTGAAAACTATGTGTTCCAAGTCATGTTTTGTTGAGGAGTTACAGAAATGGCAGAGGTACAAGGAGCCAAAATACAATGGGCTTTTGAAAAAGGTATTCACAATAAGCAATACTTTCACAACAACTGTGTAATGTTACTGTACAAGGCATAACATATTCGTCAGGGCTGTAAAAGGATCACTCACCATCTGGCACCACTCCCTTTCGGATGGACAGGACATTGCAGAACATCTGGCAAGACTTGGACAGGGCACGCTGATGCTTTTAATTGCTCGAGATCCTCTCTTCTCTGGAAGACACTGGAAATGAGGCCCCAGAAAAACCTGTCCCAGTCAACACAGCTTCTCAGGACCCCCTGGCTATGCTGTACCTCAGTTGCTGTTTCCTTTCCTTGTCCTGAAGTCTGCAGCTTCTTTCTATACCTTTCCATTGTCATCTGTACATATGGAAACCAGGACCCCAATACTCCTCAAGACCAGATATGCTCAGCCCTGTTTTGCCTTCCTGATGAGTTCAGTGGGAGCAGAAACTCTTACTTTTGTGCACGGGGCAAGGATTCAACTCGTCCTAGTCCAAGATAGCTGCTCCAGAGCCAGGCTGATAGAGGTGTTCACAGGGGTTCAGCCAACCCAAATGGTGCCTTTCCCCAGAATAGAAAGAGAAAAGTGGTAGTGTGGGATAAACCAAGCTCTGCTTTTCTTTGTCCTTGAAAAGGAAAAAAGAGCTTCTTTATCTATTACAGACTTCTCACTAAAACACATTGCTGAGGAAAACTGAAGGGCTATATTCTAGAAATTCTCTTTCAGTTCATAGTCTCAAAGGTTGTGTGTGAAATTGTTTGTAAGGAAACAGATAAAAACAAATTGTTCCCTCCTCTGTATTTATTATGGATCCACTATTTATTTAAAAATATATAAAGAGACTCTTGCTATATATCCAACTGTTACTTTGGGGTATGAAGCAGAATGTGATTCCCCATTCACAAAGAGAGTTTTCTGCTCTCCTTTATTTGATTTCTAATCTGTGCAAAGGCATTTCTGAATATGATATCTCAGCCCAGACAGAAGAATTCTTAATCTGAAGATAATGGAAACTACTGAATATTTCAGTTTAACATTCATTTACTAAACCAAATAACTACTCAGGGAGGTGGGGGTGGGGAGGTGGGGGAAGGGGGGAGGCAAGAGATAGAGTTCATTTTGGAGCTCTGAATTTCTCTTTCAAGTGAAAGGAAAACATTTAACCAAGTGAAAGGAAAACATTTAACCAAATGCCTCCTTAATGAAAGCCTAAAGAACAGTCTGAACTTCTAAACATTTCTTATTCACTGCAGTAAGAGAGTTCAAAGACTTCGATTTTCATATCCAGAGTGACATTCCTCCCACATGACTCCTACCACCACCCTAAATTTGCAGGCAACTTCAAATACCTTTAAATACAAATGTTGAAGGACCTTTTGGCAGATTACATCCTCTTGGCAAGTTGCAGGTAAATCTGTCAGAATTTTGTCTTCTGCCAATAATGAAGATAAAATATATATATCAATCACTCACCAGTTAAAAAGCTGCAGTTCCCAGGCTTTCATTCACAATAAACACATTCAGGAAAAACAAGTTGTATGTATATGTCTGGTGAATGCCCCATAGAACTATTAGCCAGAGAGTAAAACTAAATTGATCTAGCTGTTGTCAGACTTTCAAAATTTGACCCATCATACGCATTCTAGCTAAGATTAAAAAAAAACAGAACCAAAGACTTCCAAAGCCTCATGTTCTTTTAGACACAGAGCAGCTTTCCTCTTGCACTCCTCTATTTTAATCAGCTTCATGTAGTATGTTCAATCCTCCATGAAGGCAATTCAATTCCAAGACCAACAGCTTTATCATATTTTTTTTGCTGACTTAAAAAAGAAATCACTTCCAAGTGGTGGCAGAAAGGGACTGAAAAACTAGAACTTATTTACTTGAGATGTCCCACTATACATAAGACCTTTCAATTATTTTACAAGTGGCATAGGGAGCTATAACTCAATCTGTTGAGGTAACTTCTCAATACAGAAGATTAGTAATTTATGAGACTGCTTGTTTCTGCTAGCTAATGGCTATACAGTACCACAGTATAACTCCATTAATTGGGTTTCCAAAACACAGAGTTAAATGTCTCTCAGTTACAAAGGTGTGAACCCTTGATTTTAAAAGATTCTTCCAAGCACACTATACTGTAATAAGTTTAGTTACTGTGCACCTTTATCCTCCATGTTATTGTGTTCAAGTCTGTAGAAACTAAAATCCACCTACATATCATCCACTCCACGGAGGGGTTCTAGGTATAAGATGAACATTTTCCTAGAAGACAAGCGGCCCAGTCTGGTGTCATATTTCCTCCTGTTTTCTAACCCAGTGTACCAGACACCATCTCATCTCCTGGCTCAACATAGCACTGCTCCCATACTTGTGGGAAGAGGTGTCTTGGTATGATGGTCACACAGCAGCTGACAAGGTGGCAGTTTGTCTAAGAAAGAATAATTAGCCCTCTTATTTATTCTGCTGTAGAACCTTTGTGATGTACAGAATCATGGAATATCTCATGTTGCAAAAGACCCATAAGGATCATTTAGTTCAATCCTTGCTCCTTACAAGGCTATCTAAAACTAAGCCATAGACTAAGCGTGTCATCCAGATGTCCACTTGTAGTGGAATGTTGCTGGAACCTCTTGTTTGAGATGCTTTTCTTTCATACATCTCACTTCAGGCAGGTCTGTGCTCTTTGGGGTTACAGCTGTTGTCAACTATGCATTTACTATTTCAGTGCAGTGACTCACTTTATTCCCTATGGTTTTTCAAAATCCTAGAAAACACCAGCTTGAAAACAGCTCACATCTGCCCATCAGTTCAGGGCAAGATATCAGCTTTTTGTTTTATCTTATAAATAACACAGTTCTACTATAATGTCTGTAAGTCATGTATTAACATGTCTGCCTCAGAGAAGAGACACATGCTTAAGACACAACGAGGACCTAAATCACCAATTAAGATTAACTGGATTAGGCTGCAGTATATACTATCCAATAGGATATATTCTCATCCATGTAACAGACTGGGTATTTCTTAATGGTTAGTGGCTACTGTGTAGAGGCAGGCAGATTTCTAGCCTTAGAGGACCCATATGTTCAAAAATCATTTTCTAGATCTACTTTTTACAGAGACAACCTGTTAAAACATTTCTATGTAATCTGATTCATTGAAATGTCTCTTTTAAATAATTTTTTATTCCTTTAGTAATATCCATCTGTACAAGTCTATATGAGTGTCTTTCTCAGACTACTGTTTTAATCAGTGAAGGAAAAGGGAAATCCTGAGTCATTAAATGCAGTAGCTGTTGGCATGTGCAACAACATAAAATATTTATTTTTATATTATGACAGTAGATGTGTTCAGCACAACCATTCTATAAGGAGGAAAAAAGTTTGGTCTAGTTCATAAAGGTTGAAGGAAAATACCCAACTAAGAAAAATAAAAATTAATGTTGTTCTGCAAGAGCCTCTCAGAGTGAAGTCTGTGGAACAGACAACCTGATTACAGTTTTCAAGTAAGGAAGAGCTTTGCTAGAGAAACACAGCATGGGAGTTGTTGCCAATATCTGGCTTGGAACATTTTATGAGGTCAAGTGTACTTTTCCTAGTATATTGTAATGGGAGTAATATTGCCGGTGCTTATGTATATATTTTTAAACAATTCCTTTTGGAGTCAATGGCAATTTAGTCCCATTGACTCCAAAGGGAAGGCGGGGATAAACCCTAGGATTTGCCTTGAAAAAGGCAAACGATCAAGGCTTTTGACAATATAGAGATAAAAATTTAAGCAGTAAATTGGGTGGTTGTTACAAAGACCTTTAAAAAAAACCCCTGCAAGTGAACATTATAGGTGCTACCATGTGAGACTTATTACAGATACAGCTGAAACAAATTGTATTTTTAAGACATAATAGGAGCAATTCTAATAGCAATATATTATTTAAAAAAAAACCCCTCAAACTACATCTTCAAAGTACTTTAACTCTTAATTTGTGTTTGTGTTATCTGTTGAATAATTTGTCAAAGATTTCTAATTGAAAATTTCTTATAATTGGCTTAAAATCTTGGTGAAAAATATTCTTCCCTTCTGTATGTTTAAAAGTTTGTTGTTACAGATATTGGCTTCTAATATATCTAATCCCCTAAATGCTTATTGCTGCAACAAACTGACTAAGAATGATATGTTTAGTAGTGGGAATCTTTCAGGAGGATTCAGTGCTGAGAATAGCCACTGGTGATGGAACAGCAGAAAAGGGCTGAGCTGATCTAACAGCTGCTTGCAACAGAGAGTTAGTTGTGATTCTGGTCCTCCTCAACTTGTCACTTCTTGCCTTCAGATCATTCTCTGCTTAGGCAGGTATTCCTCTTGCTTGTGCTCCTGCAGGCATGCACCTGGCCTCTGACGAGCTGAGTTCCTTCAGCTGGTCCTTGCTTTGCTGAGGTGGTGAGCCAAAACCTACTCCCAAGGCAGTCGAACTAAGGCCAGGAATGACACAGGGTGAGGGAGCAAGGTGCTGGGGTGGGAGTGAGGGTAGGAAAGGGCAGGGAGGGAAGCAAGAGAGGGTAAGAAGTTGCTGTATCTAAGTTTAACTAGGCTCATTGCTGAGGTGTCAGTCACCTTTCTGTGTGAGCAGGCTGAAGCAGAAAAGACAGACAGGTGCACATTTTTCTTTACAATTCCATTTGACCTAGCTGTATAGGAAAAGAAAGCACTTTACATTCAATTGCTGCAACAGAAAAAAATCTGGGGTCTGACAAATGAGCAAAAATTTTGTTCGAGGAGAGCAGAGGTGCAGATCAGGCTTTCCATCCATAATGGGGAGAGCCAGGATGTGAGTGATTCCTCTTTTGTTCCTCCATCATCCCAGGGCTTGTCAGGGCTGTGACTGCACCTTCATATTCTCCCTTCTCTGTTCCACCATGTATGGGAGACTTTGCATGTGTTGGACATGGTTGCATACTGCAACCTGGCTCTATCCTGCTTTCAAGATTGCTTTCCCACAGTGACCATCCAGTGCTTTCCCACAGTGACCATCTGCACTTTGTGTTTACAACTCCAGGTCATCCAGAATTGTCCTGTGCCTGTATCACCAAGGCTTCTTTTGTCATCTGATGGTTGTGCTGTCATGGGCCCTAACTAAAAATGACAGGACAATCCCTGTTGGCAACAGTGAGCTGTTGGACCTTCACTGTATTGTGGTCAATAAGCAATGCTTTTGCTGTTCAAATGAATGTGATACTAGTTTCTTTTTAGTGAAACCTAACGAAGTAGATCAGTATCTGTTCCACTGTAGAACTGAAAGAAGCAGGAATCTTTCCTTTGAATTCTGTTGTTTTTAATGAACTCCTCATTCACCTTTTAAAATAATCAATATGCTGGTATATACTTGTAAGTGGACATATGGCAAGTTGCTGAACAATACGAAGCTGCAAATAAATGAATATTAACATTCAGAGATGTAAAATCATATTTGGTAGGAGACTACTATAGTATGAAAGAATATTTAGGAGTCTTATTCCCTTAAATTGTTCTTTAACCACCAAGACAAAAAATATGAACATTGGGAGACTTTTGAGGACAATGCTTCTTTAAATAAATATGGTAAAAGGCATGAAAATGGCTGAGTTCAGCACAGTTGTGGAAGGAGATATAGTAACTGTGGAGCTCCAAGTCTAGCTTCAGTGCTTATGAAATTGTGAAGTTGTTTCAAAGCTGTCCAAGACAAAGCGTATTAAAACCCCCAGAATCTGAAGTTAATTGTACCCACAAAAAGTATGAAATTTGGACAGTAGCAAGTTGTAAGACATTCAGACTTTCACCTCTGAGACACCCTCTTCATCCACTTAATTGTCTCTTCATTGCAGAGAAAGCTTAAGTCTGAACATCATTTGCTTTGTCTGACCAAGTACATCTTACAATCAAACTGCTTTAGTTCCAACTTTTCTGGACATAAATGATACATAAATGTCCAAATCCCTTCACTTCCCTACTCTTTCTCTACAAGCTGAAAATAGGAATTAATGAAAAGTTATTTAGACTCTTCTCTAAGCTTTTACTTCAAGGCTTTCCCTAGACTGAAATAATGGTTATGTACTTTCTTATTTTTATGATGTTACTCAAATCTGCTAGAGAACTTTGAAAGACAATTTTTAGTGAAAGAATGCAGAAACTTAAGCAGGTAGATGTTATCTTTTTTGTTCTTTAGGATCTCAATTCAAAGCTGAGGAGTGGAAGCAGAGAAGGAAGTAAACTGTGTATTTGTTTTTAATGTTCTTAACAAGAAACTCTGAACTCTCTTGGCCTTGGTTTCCTACCTTGATCAGCTGCTATCTCCGAAACCCATTTTGGAGAGTACTTATGCTCAGTTTACCCACAGCTGCTGTGTTTTGTTCAATTGTGCCTTGTTGACTTCAGCAAGATTTCCGGATAACCATCACATCCCAAAGATAACTTTAGGCTGTCAGTTTAAAGGAATGTGTCACTGCCTTTTAAGAGTGGAGCAGGCTATGGTGGTGTGTGTCAGGGTCGTTCAAGCAGCCTGCTGAAATCAGTGGCATGTGGCAGACAGTTGTATACAGCTTTTTACACAGTATGTCAAGCTAAAGGCTCCTTCTTAAAAATTGTAAATGCTGCAAAGTACCAGGGGTGAAACTTGGAAAAGAGTAAGTATCCAAAGCAAAGGCCAGAAGTGAGAAAAAAAACAAACTAAAGGAGATGTGGGAACATTAAAAAAACCCAAACAAAACCACCTTCAGCTGAAATGCAGCAGCATAGTCCTGGAAAACAGTAAGGTAGGGATGTGACATCTAGATGTGGGCAAATGGACTCTTTGAAAAAGAAGATTTAAAACAGTTAGCACTCTCTACTATTTCTGGATCTGGAGCTACAGGTCCCTTTAACAGTCTGCATCTAAACCAGGATGAATTAGAGAGAAAAATACTGTATTCTCAAGAAAAGCAAAATAATTGAAACATATAGATTCCAAATGAAACTACAAAAGGAAGGAAAGTTCTTTGAGCAGGTTTTGACATTAACTTAGCAAATCAGGCATGAGATCATGCTACTTTCTCAGATTTCATTATTGAGATTTGATTTTGATTGCAGTCAAAGATCTAAACCAATGCACCAAACCTGGGCAAATGGAAATAACAAAAAAAAACCACTTTAAAAGGCTAGCAATCAAATGTAGATACAGTAGACACTGACTAAGGAAACATGAAACTCCAAGAGTGGAAAGATGTGAGGAAGCTAAATATATCAGAGAAACACTACAGAGCAAATGTCTACGAGTTGTAAAGTTGTAATGAGCCTGAAACGGGGAAGTTACATGGATACAAACATATGTCCCCAACTGGGAAACATTAAACCAACTGCAAGGTAGATTAGTGTTTTACAGGAGTATGCATTCAGAACCAGCAAAATCAAAATGGAACAACCAGCAAGCACATTGACAGTGCCTGATGCATATTTATCAAGATGACAATGCAAACAGGAGTGAAGAACAACTCTATATAGAGGCAAAGTGCAGAAGTTGATAGAAGAAAATGTACTACTTCAGTGAAGACTGGTGGAACTGCTGTGAATTATTAACTGGGAGCTAATGCTTGGGTAAATGTTATATCTGAAAATATTGTAGATTATTGGGATAAGAAACTTAAATATGCAGAGCAAGAACAACTACAGCTGAGGGCTCACAGAGAAGACCTAACTTCTCTGTTCTGTTGTGTCAACTTCCGTACATGAATTTGTACAGGAACCTGTAAGAAAAAGTGGGTCTCTTTGTTTACAATGAGCCAATAATGAGTCTAACAAATGGAAAAACCTTGGTTTGTTTAAGAGAGTACCTAAAGGTCACTTGGGCATGAACAAATGCAAAGGAAATATTGAAGAAATCAGGATGTCAGAGGAGTTAGGGAAAGAAATATGTATGCTTGCAAGGAGTGCATTTAAATGTTGACTTACTTTTCTCTGAGTTTGCATATTCTATTTGAAACACAGTATGGCATGAATTAAGTTAGTATTTGCTGAACTTAGAAGCTGCTAGGTTTTATTTGATGTTGCTCAAAAGATTTGTATGAGATTCTAGATTTCAACATATATCAAGTCCCAAATCTAATCAACAGAATGTCTGGTAGAGAATGCTGATATCACTGCAAAGACTGCTAAATGCAGGTTAAGGACTGTGAAACAAATCCAGTAGTGTTGGACTTGACAAAAGACTTTTTAAAAAGTGCACTGATACTGACTAAACATTCGCTGAGCAGAAAGATGAGAAAAAGTCTTTTCATTCTATCCCAAATGCAGCAGAAACTACTTAGAAAGATAAAGTAGAAGAGATCAGGATATCCCACATATAGAAGGTATAGCTCAGTCATGCTATGGGTACAGTGGTTTGTAGATGCAGTTTGTATATACAAAGACATTGCTTGCATGTACAAGGCTGCAGCTGGCAGGAAGATTGCTCCTTGTTCTTATGTGAGCTCCTGACTTTTGAGCATCTGGCTTTAGGACAAGAGGGAACAGCTACAATTTATTCATATGGAAAGAGGAAAATGAAGGAGGAAGAGAAAGAGTCAAAGCATCTGAAAGTAAATTGGAAATGAAGGATTTTGCTGGACAGGATTGCAGCTGCAAGGAGATGGAAATTTGGATATTTCTCTGTATTGCAATTCAAACACCTAGAGCTCCTGAAAGCATCTCTCAGTACGTGTAATGCAGGCAGTGCTATTATTCATAAAGATTGTGCAGGAATGTAAGCTGCCTCATTGCACAATCTCCTGTTTCAGGGAAAGGGAAGCTTATGAGTCTCAGATTGACATCTAAGCAGCCGGATGTGGTCTGAGGAGCCTGAGCCCAGGTGTAAGGTCTTGTCCACAAGTAGTTGCAGCACAGGGCAGCCACACAGCCTGGATAGCTGCTTGTGCCTGAAAACCACTTTCCAGCTAGCAGATGAATATGACCACTTTTCTGAGAGACACAGAAGACAACACTTCAAAATATTGCTTCTTCAATAAGGCATAAATTTTGCTTAGCTTGAAAGGAAGTTTCTGTTGACAGTAAAGCAACACTGGAAATTGTACAAACTGCAGTAAGTTTCTCTCTAAATCCATTGTAATTTTTATTGCTGCTGTTACTATTAGTGCCATGGTACAAACAAGTATATGTGTCTGTGTTTGTGTGTGTGTGTGTGTGTTTGCGTGTACATGTTTATCTATATTTTTGTATCTTATCCTCAAGAAAGTATACTAATAAAAGTGTAAATACACTCTGAGAAGGAAAATCTCCCCATAGATCCATTTTGTTTTGTGACATAACTTTAACAAGATCTTTTACAGAACCCTTAAAAACTCTACAAAATCTCCATGTAAGTTTTACTTGCAGAGGATGCTGAAGGACTGTTAACTAGCACATGGATAGCCACTGAGCCAATAACTCTGAGTCTTTATGATTTTCCTTGTATGTGCAGCAAAATATATGTTTCAGCAATTTTTCTTGCCCAGTCTGCCCTACTGGGAAATTTTGTGTGATATTTGTATGCACATGTTTGTATGGTAATGGCTTTTTTATGTGTTTCTGTGGAACAATGTTAATTCACGGCCAAAGCTGAGAGGAACAGTCTCAAGTGAAAGACTGCAGCATCAGTAATCAGGGATTTAAATTAAATTGGAGGAAATATTTTTGGTGTACTTGATTTACAGCCACAAATGTTATTAACTACTCTAAAAATGCTCTGTCAGGCAGTCTGATTATTAAGTGTAGATATTTTAGAATAGATATTTAGGAGTATTTGAGATTATGGATCTGACTGCTCTGAAAGTGTTCTGCTGCAAGTATTAGATTTATTCACTTTTAATGATTATTTTTTGGTTTATCACCCCACAACAATTCCCCTGACACACTTAATTAATATTATTTTAAGATGTACAGCATGGATCAAATATTAAGGCCTCAAGTTATTTCTAAATAGCACCCACTATTGCAGTACTACATGTTCAAATCCTGAAATAAGATGCAATCCTCAATAAACAGTGCTCATGATTGAATGCTTAAAACTGTTGTATGTACTTAAAACAGTCTATTCAGCATAAACAATATTTCTTTAAATGTCACCAATTCAAGTAATATTTTCATCTTTAAATACAGAGAATAGCTTTGAAAACTTTATAATCTCTAAAATTGCAATATTTTTAAAAGAGTTACACATGAAACTGTGAAACACTAATATTAGAAGCTTAGGTAATGGCCAGGCAAAAGCTGATTGTCTGTAGACAGAACAGTCTGAAAAGCTGAAGAGCAAACATTTACATGTAGAATACCTTGCCATGATGTGATAAAGCATTTATCTGAATATTACTGAGAAGAGTTTAAGTGTGGGTTTTACCTATGGAACACCTCAAACTTCAAGTTTGTTTATTTCCACAAGAGCCTAAAGAAGTATCAGGTCATCTTTTATTCTCTTTTGATGCATTTGTTTCTTGTGAAATTGTTATCAGATATCTCATCTGCTGATGAGCTTCTTCATTCAACAAAGTTGGCCGAGAACAAAGTGTGAATGTTCTTCTAGGATTGCTCCCTCTGAACCTGCCTTCTGTTAGGCCAGATGAACATCAGTGCTAGTGGGATAGACAGGAGAGGAATACATGTCTGGGAAGAAAGAAGTGTAGAGGACTCGGTCCACACTTCAGGGAAGCTCAAACAGTTGTGCTGTAGCCTCAGAACTGCAGCTTACTGCTGCAGCTGTGAGCATCAGAGGAGATTTATGAAAGAAAGATAAAGAACCTCCATTTCTTAAGAAGGCCTTTCAACTTTGAAATACTTTCCTTCCTTCTTCTTTCTGTTTCAACCATTCGTTGTGAGCTCAAAATGGTGTAAATTTGTTGACCTAACTCTCACAATTTGAAGTTCTTTCTTTTAAATGCTTTCTTAGGAAGAGTTGGACTGGTTGGAGAAAGTAACACAAGTCTGTCTCTTAGGGCATTTTTTGTTGTTTGGTTTGTTGCTGTTGTGTTTTTGTTTTGTTTTGGTTTGGGGTTTTTTTGCGTGTTCTCTTTTCCACAGGTATGTACTGGGGAAACTGACTGGGAAGATTATTTAGATGGGTCTATTAGCTCAAGAAAATGTTAATGCATATACTTTAATTTATCTCTACTTTTGGATTTGGCCTTGAATCCTTACATGAAATTTCATCCTTAAGTACAGAACAAGCAAATATTTAGCTTTATCTTAAACAGAGGGTTTTTTTTCCTAAAGTGGAATCAATAATTTGCTTTTCAATTGACAAAGAATTGAGGGAAGTACTTTTTATAATTTTTAAAAGATAGTCAATATATTTTAATTCCCCCAGAAGGCTAGAAATGTCAACAAGCATGGAAACCAGAATTCTAGACAGAAATAGTAAAAAATGTTAGAATTACGTGAAAGTTACATATGGGCTGAGAGCCTTTCCATATCTTGTTTCATCCAACACAAATTAAAATGAATGACAAATGCAGTACCTCTGGAGCATAGTTTTTATGAAGTAAATGCCAACAGCTTCTTAGTTGGAGTGGCACAGCCTTAATGTGACTGTAGTGTTACTGAATATACCACTAACATGTGGTAGAGGTTTGGTACATCTTTAAACAAGTCAGGAAAAAGAAAGCCTCTCATTTTTCTCTGTTCTAATTATCTTCGTTCCAGTGGATTAGAAAATGGAAAATGTACAAGTAAAGCTGAAGATGGTTCAGAGCTCAATCGCCTGCCAAGTTAAGTCTGACAAATGGCAAGTGTGTGTTATTAATAGTGACATCTTCCCCTAGACCAAAGGGTGACTGCGGTAACTATAGATTGTAATTGTCATCGTTGTCACATAAAATGTGCTATTATTAACTCCAGGCTGAATTTTATTGCTGAGAATTCTCATAAATTGAATGGTCAGTCATTTAAATTGCCAAGTAGAGAGCTCTGCCATTTGCACTAAAGCTACTTTCTAAGGCAATGTATTTGACTTTAGACCTCTGGGTGCTAGCTACATTCCTTAAAGAGATGTTAGACAGGTTGTTACCTGTAAGGGAGGATGCTCTGACAAATATGCTGTATTCTGTTCATGTTTTAATCATCCCTACACTCTAATTTGTAATTTTCGTTGAAAGGCAAGTACTGTACATGCTATGTTAGAAACTTAAAAATTAGGACTTATTATCTTGTTAGTGCAGCAGAGAGAATGAGTGAGGATGGGCTTGAAATATGGATGAATAAAGAGTAGTTGTTTAAGATGGAAAGATGAAAGGGAATGAAAAGAAAGTGATGTATTCGAAGAGAGAATCTGGAGATCAAGGACTTTCCCAGTAGGATCTGATGTTTTTCATTCTAGGGATAAATCGCAGGTCAGCAGTGATTTCAAGTCTTTTCCTTCTGATGACTGGATAAATCAAAATTTTCAGGAAAGCTGGCTCAGAACAGTTGTGAAAATAATACCCAACTAAAATATGAAGGCTTGCAGAAGTGAACAGGACCCAGGATAGGAAGGGAAATGCGGCATTCATCAAGGTCTGTATCTTGCTCTTAGAGATATGAAATATGAAATATTTCATAAACTGTCTGAATCTTAAAATTAGTTTAGGTATTTGTCCTCACTGTATGGTTATTGCTTCAAAATATGACAGGTCTAATGGTCAGAAAACACCTCTTTACTGGTCATTTATTCTTTTGCTAGCCCTGTCCTTTACTTTTAGGTATGTCTTATGCCCTTCTAATATTATCTCAACAAGTATATTTATAAGGCACAATTATATTTTCATCCAGCTAAAGAAGACAAATATTTTGCTTTAGTGTGCATATTTGATCTTCTTGATCTCTTTCATGTTATAATGTGCTGTCAGCTGGCTGACATAGGTCAGCTCTGAACTGGAAGACATATAACCACTTTAAACAATACTGTGTTCAAGCTAATAAGTACTGCAACATATTCTCTCTCAAACAGATTTAGATTTTTCTGGAGTTTTCCTCTAAGAGGGTTTTTGTTTGTTTATTTGTTCGTTTGTTTTTGTAGTTTTTATTTTCTTTGCAATACAATTTTTTGTTAGATTGTATACTCTTAACTTATGTATTAAGCCTTTGGTTTTTATATCAGAGGTGCATCCACTCCAGCCTCCACAATTCTCACAGCCACAGGCCATTCAGTAACTGATTTTTGTATGATACCAGAAGACCAAAATCTAAAGCCATAATAAGCCCCTGGAAGAGAACAGAGGAAAACAAATGTGTCACTTGTACTGTGTGTCCTTGCAATGGTAAGAAATTAAGTAGATTGTTTTTTCCAGATGATCACAAAAAGTGAAACAAGTACTATACTGCAGAAGAAAGACAAAGTAAGCACTGGAGTAGCAAGAGGACAATTTCTTAAATAAGTGTTTCCCATTGACAGAAGAGCTGTTTCTTGAGTCTGTGAAAAATATATTCAGCACTGTGAGTGAAAGAACAACTGCATTGAAAGTTTGGAAGTACCCTGTTACTGTTGAAATATTGTTAATAGATCCTATTTTGTGTGTGTTAGAAATTTGCTAGCCCAAGTGTAGCAATGTAAATTTTGGCCATATATCAAATTAACATTGCAATCAAAGTACCTGGGTAATAGGGCAAAATTTTATTCTGTAGCTTTGCTGATGTTTGTTTTCAGTCAGAATCAGGCTTTCAAATCAAATGCCAATGGCATAATGATATATTAACAAGGTTGCTGACTGGTGTACAGTGATTAGCTTACATGTCAACTACATCTGTGCAAAAGGATTATTCCTCCTCTGGTCAGTTCATGCACTTGTGTGTTCTACTTAGTGGAAGTTCAGTGATAGTATAATGCTTTCCAGAGCATATCAGGATGAGAAGGTAAACTAAAAGTATTAAACTGGTTGCCTGGGGCTTCCTTCTCGTTCAGATAAACTCCAAACTTATGTGTGTGTGTGGTAGTTTTTTGTCTCTGATTTTTTTTTTCCCCCAAAGCAAATTCCTTGACTGGGACAAAGATAAGGAAAACAGTGAAAAATCAGCTTCTTCATCACATTAAGCAGTTGTTAAACAAAAAGTTGCTGCATTCAGTACCTGTTTACTAGGACCGAATGGAGACCAGCACAAGCACACAACTAAGAACTACATGATGGAGAAAGGTTATAGAAATGTTCTGAACTGCAGTATTTAAGGGGCCATTTCAACATAAACTGATATGGATCATAAAACTTCTTTTGATTCTAGCCAAATCCAATGTTCTAAAGTTATGTAAATCACCAGAACCCTGAAATCTCTTTAATGCCTCCACCGGCGTGACAATAGTTATTCTCAGACTTCCACAAAAAGTATTATCTGAATAAAATGATGCTTTGCAGTCAGCTCTCATAGCTCCCACAGCTTCATTGTGGCAAGCATAGCTGTAGGGTAAATGACTAAAACTTCACTGGCACAAATGGAGTTACATCTGCTGGCATTAGGGCTTAATTTCTCACTCTTGTTTTTAATCTCAGGAAGCATGCAAGAACTAAATGGTACTAATCTTTCATATGACAGGAAGAAGATGATCAGTGTGTATTCAATCCCAATACCACGGCCAAATCAGAGCTCAGTCCTGGCTTCTGAAATGATCTTGAGCAAGGTTTTGAATGTGAGCTTGTTGTTTCACATTTTCCTATGCATTCTTAGCCCAGATTTCATTTTCTAGGCCACATGTAGGTGTGCCACTTATTCAGTTTGTGGTGAAAAAATGAATTGATTGTCAGAAGTGGAAGAACAGCAGTATAATTTCAGCCTATTTTTGAGGAAATTTGTGGAGTTCCAAATAGGCCTGTTGTATAAGAGGACCAACAAAAAAGGACCTGCAAAGTGCTTCCATCACCATCAAAAGATGTCTTTATCTTACTGCTTCCATTCCCTACGTCAGCATGAGGCAGCTGGTACATGAGATGAGGTTGTCACACTTGTATTGCTGCAGTGCTACAAGAACATGTCCACTGTGCCAGGTCACGAGGGACTGCACAGGAGCTAGTGATGGTTTAGGATTTCCACATATTGTAAAGCTTCTCAGTGAAGAGGACATTTCCCTAGAGCCTGGGTTTGATCTTGGGAGAGTTGTGCTATAGGGTGGTCTGGCAATGGCCATGTTGTCAGTGCACACAGCCAAATGCAACAGGGTGTTACAGCTACTATGGGCACTGGAACAGTGTCTTTGTGTGACCTGTGAGCACACTGCTCACTGTCAGACTAGGCTGACATGGATTTAGACCTGCTTAATCCTACTTAATCCTTGTTAATGTTTTTAATTTCATTTGCTAAACTAAAAAGAATACTTTAAATACTATATATATGCTACATATAGTATATATATACTATATATATCTGTATCTCAACACACATATGTGCATATATATATGCTCTCACACTATATTTGGGCCATATTCTAATGATAAAATACTGAAGTACTGTTTATTACTAACAAAATAGCTAGTGTCATTGTGACCTAATGATGTCCTGGCTATCTGAACAGTTTGCTCTTATTCTGCCTAAATACTATCAGCAATCCCAGATCATCCCTGTATAACAGTTCTGTATGCTCTTGGACACTGTTGTCTTCCTACCCAAATACTGAGACCCCCAATGCCTTTTTACAAGAGCCATCCATTACAGGTACCACTAATAATGTAGTGTGGACAGTAAGATCAGTTTGGCTTTGTGCCGTACTTACTTTTCGCTCTTCCTGTTACAGTCATTAATGCTTCTGCCAATTAACAATATTAATTGAGCTGATTTCATTTCTATTTTGGGAGGTTAATTCTGTTTCCCTGGCTTCTGAGGATTGCTCTTGGATTTTTTGGAGAGAAAGAGAGCTATTTAGGTGTTTGGAGACTGCTCAGAGGCTTCATGTCTAAAGGCCTGAAGAGTAGTTTTGAAAAGCCTGCATGTTTCTGTCATCATCTCTATATGTAGGAACTGCCACAACAGTTGTTAGTGTAGAGAGATCCTGGATGGGTGGAAAATTAAGACATCGAGAGAAACAGGGTCACTACATCCATCTTTTGAAGTGGAAAGGTGGGAGAGGTAAGGCTGTTACCTGTGGATAATGAATAGACTATATCCAGATAAATGTATTCTGGTTTACTTTGCAGAAACAGTAGAAGGATGTTATGTATATATTTAAGGGTTGAATGGTATTTATTGAATACATTCATCCAAGCTGTACAAAAATTATTCAAAAATCTTAAGTTGCTCTCTGAATAAAATAAAATTTAAATGAGTATGTGGTATGAGCAATGCTGTGCTGTGGAAATAAGGTAAAGCTAAATAAAAAAAAAGGCTGAGAAATATCTTTAGTGGATCCCCTTGAAAAATATTCTTTCTCCGTCACTTGGTGGTTGAATATCATGGGATAATCCCATGTTTAGATTAACTGAAATGGTGGACCTAGCAATGATTTGCTCTCCATCTTTCAAAGATTATAATATTAAGTACTATATCTTTTGAGAATATTAAGTATAACTGATCTTCTCCTTCCTGGATGAGTGGACTAACAACTAGGACTCTGTTGCTTATGCAAAGCACGGTAATAATTCTGTGTCAGACGAAGCACCATCCAGGGGAAGGAGTGTAAGCCCCTCACTATAAAATGAAAACACTTATCTGGGTAATAAGGGGGTTTTTCTCCTTTGGCTAAAAGAGAGGTTTGAACCCAGGTGACCCTCAGTTAGGGAAATAACCAGTAATGAAAGAGCTTGGTCAGGAACAGCAGATTCAAATCAGTCTTTGTTTAAAATTAAAAAGTTCGCTCCATGTTCTCTCTTTGCTTTTTTTTTTTTCAAATATGAGGGAAGACAGAAAACCATATCAAGTGGCTAACTCAATTCAGCCTTCTGTTTAGGCACTACCCCAGTTTATCTTACGTGCTTTTACTTTTATAACGTTCCAGAATTAATCTGCTTTCCCCAGGACATCTTGCACAGGAATGTAAGCCATTCCAGTCTTTTAGCAAGTCCTGACAAGAGCTTCCCGTGAAGAAACTGCTGTGGCCCAGAGGGGACAGAGAGGACAGGGGCACTTTCTGGAAGTGTGTATAAAGGGGAAGCAGGAGGCAGTGGGCTGGAGGGCCAAAAGCTTGCAGCTGAGCCGGCAACATTGCTGCAGCTCTGCTCATTGCAGAGAGAAATCCCAACTGTAGAGCTTAATTGTTTTGTTTTGCTGGGTTTGTCATGCCAGTTGTCAGAAAAATTCCTTTGTGTGTGGCTGGATTGGACATATGCACACAGTGCCAGCTTAGCCTTCTGATATCCTGAGGGGGCCTTTCCTATTGCAAATTATTTTCCATTGAACAGAGGGTGACTGGAAGATTGGTCCTTATTTGTCCATATGGTAGCTGTTGTTCTCTTCCAGTGTGAAACTCTGATGAGGACATTAGACACAGTTGCTCTACACATGCCTAAAAGTATTTCATTCCCTGTGGTTCTCCTATCACTGACTGCTAGAGTGTTGTATTCATTGAGAATAATGAACTCTGGTGGAAGAAAATGCTTCAAATATATAAAGCAGATTGTATGCTGTTCACATGTATGAAAGTGTGGGTGACATTTCAGGCTCTTGCTTCTATCTTGTTCCTTTATTTAAATAAGACTGGAATATTGGGGTCCTAAATCACCAGTCATGAGATGCAAAAAAGTCTTTATATATGTTCTAGAAAAACTGAGCCTCAGGATACAAAAGTATTTGGGGATTATTTTTGCTTTGTTTTGATTTGTTTTTTCTTCTGTTTGGAATCCTTATGGAATATTATTTTTGTGAAGGATTACTTTTTTTCCCCTTCCAGAACCTGTCTTAAATGAGCTGGCAAGAGATTTACATTTCTCTGCATGACTGTAGGACTGGAGTTTAAACAACGAATGAAAAATTGTCGCAGATCTATTTAAGAGCAGTGAAGTGTTGCTGCCTTAATATACACTGTCAGCAGATTTTAAAAGGAGAAGGATGGGGAGCTGTGTGATCGCTGGGTTGTTTGTCTAAACTGGAGACTTTCAGCATGAGGGAAATGCTTTAGGATTTATACTGGGTAGCCAACTGATGCTGCTTCACCAAAACAAGGGCAAGTGAAAATTGTAGATGTGAAAACACAACTTTTTGAGAGACACTGTTTCTTTTTTTGCCAATTCCAGATTTCTTTTCAGTCCTTAAACAATTGAGTATTTTTGAGCCTTTTGAATCCCACTCAATTCCCATGAGTCAATAAGTCGTTTTCTCTGTACCACATCCTGCTACTTTTCTTCTCTTTTCTGTGCTTTGTCTCTGTGTTTTCATGGCTTCGCTTCACTTTCCTGCATTTTCAATGTGGTTGTTCTTTTTGCCTCCTTGCATGAATTTTGCATTTTTAAATCAGTTTCTTTTTCTTCCACAGTGGGCAAGATACTAGACACTTCTTCAAAGTAATTCCTGTTCTATGTTATTTTAGCCAGATGCTAAAGCTCCACATTGGTGGAAAACATTTTGTTCACTGTATGAGGCAAAGAAACTACAGGTTTGTGGATATATGTTAGTATGCAGTTAAAAGCCATTTCTTATGCTTTATTTGGGGAGATTCAATTAAGGAAGTACAAACAATCAGAATTTTGGCTTCTCATAATTTTGTTTTATTTTACAGTCTTTGCAACCTTAATGTTTCCTTAAATTGAAGTTTGCATTTTGTGGGGATGTTATAATCTTACATACAATGAATATAGGCAGAAAATATGCAGTGTATAATTATTAGCAAAGAAACTTAAACATTGAATCTTCAGCTTCTTTAAAGAGAAAAAAGGTTTGCAAAGAAAAACAAGATCATATAAAGATTTAATACATCTCAAAGCCAACACAATTTGGTTTGATACATGACCCTTTTATTTTGCTGCCTTAAAATGTCTCCCTCCTGCCAAAACCATTTGTTACCTTCTTCCTTGGGGAAATATGCAAAGACATGCAGTTATGCTCAGGTCTCTGCACTGGAAGGTTTTTATTTCAATCCTATCAGCCTCTATTCTCGCCAATCATTTTTCTTTTGTTCTCAGTATCCATTCTTTCCAGTAATTCACTTGAGCTACAATATCTGAGAAAGACTGAGCACCACTGTAATTTAAAGGAAAAGATCTTTTCAGGCTGATTTGGTTTCAAGCAGCTTTTTGTGAGAGAGATTGGTTTGCAGCCTCCAGGCAATTAAATACTCTGACTGAAGATTGTTTATCACCAATTATTCCATACAGAAACTACTTTCATTTTTTTGGAAGAAGACATCAAAAACTAAAAACTAACATTGAATACAGCTTCTTGGTGAGTGACAATATAAAGCCCAGCTAGGCAAGTACATAGCAGCTGCTTGCAGCAACTGTGACGAGGAGGTGGCAGGCTGTAACAGGAGTGACAGAAATCTGGGGTGAAACACTGACTGGATTGAAATCCTCTAAGTCAGCACCATTAGCTTTAGCAGGGCCCATATTTGTGCCCAAAGATTCATCTGGCTGGAAGTAGCTGGCACACTCCTTGTTATGACTTAGAGTGGAGGAACCACCATGTCTGCAGTAGACTTGACAAAAAATTGGCTGGTGGGACTGACAAGGATTTTTTGCTAGATAAGCTGTCTGGACTGTAGCAGGTCAAACATCTTCAATTGCAATGTATTTTCTATCAGCCTTATAGACAAACTTTGTCATTTTAGAAAATCACATGAATGTCACAGTGGAAGAGGATTAGAAAAGAAGAAACTGATGGGTTTTGTTTTCATGATTAAGTTTAGACTAGTCATGATGAAATTTTCTAATGCAAAAGCAATCCACATTTTTCCTATGGCTGCTGTGGTCTACCTAAACAGGGAATACTAATTTCCAAAAAGGAAATTCTCTTCTGTAGCTCCCTAATATCACCCCATTAGTGTATATTTCTCTAAAATATGCCTACCATGAAATCAAGTGATCTAGTTTGATGTTAATTAAGTAGACTAGCATCTGGATGAAATCTGATGATCTTGTAAGTGGATATTGCACAAGATCTTATGCTACAGATGAAGGAAGTTTTCTTCAAAAATATTTCATCCCATGGTCCTGACCTCCTGGGAAGACAAACTTGGAAAATCTTGAAGGTGACAGGAGACCTTTGAATTCATTCCTATCTAGCTTTTCCAGATTTCTGAAACATGATATTTCCACTGATTTTCACTTTCTTTGTCATTCAAATTAGTACAGGGGTTCTGTAAAACTGTAGTTCTGGCATTGCCTTGTTTGAATAACAGATAGGATACAAGCAAGTGGGAAGCAGGTTGGCAGTAAACTGCCTCTACCCAGTTTTGCCACCTGGGCATCTCCCCTCAGATCCAGATTGATTCAAACTGCAGACAAGATCACCAAGTTGTGTCAATCTTACCTGTATCGGCAGAACCATAGCATTGACTAGGCTGGTTTTCCTGATGAGGGAACTCTTCAACTAATTCTGGAGAGAAGCCTGGATATGAACCATCATGTACTGTACGCAGCTGAGTGAGGATTGAAGCTCCAGCTGTAGAATAGGCTGAAAGAAACTTCATCTTGGTATAGGAGCAGTGTGCTCCTCTCTACCATCTCTGCAAAATGTTTTGGGGTCCACAGGTAAGACGTGATGCATGTATAGAATGTCTTATAAAACCAAGGCTGCCCAAAGAATGATAACTTATCTATGTCTAATTGCAATTTGGCTAACTGTAGAAAACAAGTCTCCCCCTCTGACTTGTAGATAAAACTAGGCAAAAAAAATTTCAATGGAAAAAGCTTTTATCCAAAAAAGCAATTTCTTTTTAAAAATTTTCAGTGAAAAAGCCTTCAAGTGTTTTGTTTGGATAGTCTTTAAATCTCTTTTATATTTCTCTTTTATATCATAAACTCTAGGCATACATATATATCAGTTTAGCATGTTCTGACAGTTTTGAAAGAAAATACTCTGATTCTTTTTTGAAATGATTTTTTGAGGGGACAGAAGGAATTTGCATCTCCCACAAATATCTAAATTTAAACTTTTACATTCAGATCTGGGACAAAAACAAACACTGAAATGTCAGAATTTTATACATGATGGGAATTCTTCTTTTTTGCCCAGTACATTCTGCTTAGATTACACTGCACAGCATGTGCCTTCCTTCCCTAGTCTGCTTTTGTGTTCAAAAAATCAATTTGAACAGTCTGAACAGAGATCTGCTGCTGGCCCCAGCCTGAAGGGGTTCAGAGCACCCATCACTCAACCCACAGGGCTTGAGTTACAAATTGATACCTGAGTTCAGCAATGGAAGCAAGCTGGAAAATCAGAGCAAAAAAAAAAAATAAATAAAAAGACATTGATTTCTCCCTCTTCTCCTTTTTTTTTTTTTTTTAAGTATTTGTAATTTCATAATTCACTTTCCTTTCTTCATTTTCTTTTGTGCTTGTAAAACAAGACAGATGAGATACCACCCTCTCTCAACAGCTGCTGTTTGACAAGGTTGGTAATTGATTTTTTCTGAGTGTTGTGAAACCCCTCAGCTGCGCTGACCAAAAGACCAATGTCTGAAGTGATCTGAAGTGGACTTACAGGTAGGTTCATGCTGCTGGAACTTCAGTCAGCTCCCAAATTAAGGTGATTTTAGTATTGCTATGCATAGAGAAACAATCTTTCCTGTCAATATTTATGGACCTTTAAGGCTTGCGTTGCACTTCATATAAATATTCTTGGTTATGCCAGGTCTCTTAATCCTTTTCATTCCTAATTTTAATTTTGCTGTGTCACTGCCTATAAGGTAAGAAGATAATCAAATGCTAAGGAAATGGCCATTTAGCATTCTGCCGCTCTTTGAGATGCAGAAATAAGAATCGTTTCACTACCTCTCACTGTGTATCTATCCTTCCTTGTACAGTGTGGGAAAAATTACTCATTGTAAACAACTCAGGATATAAAATAGTGTCCACAATTCTTTATCACCGAACTTGGGAAGAAGTTTCCCTGGAGAGGAACAGTTAGCTATGCTTGGGCTTGGAACTGGCTGTTCACATTTGTGTGGAACTTGACCAAATACTGACAAGAAGTTTGCATAAATGCTCCCCTACCTCAGCAGAGGTGACCTCTTGAACTTACCTTTGGATCTGACTTTTTTCTGTCATCTAAAGACAAATCAAGTCTCACTATGTGGCGAGAAGTGACTGCAGGCTAATTACAGCTGACTAATTTGTGTAAACACAGCTTATGCGCTCACGGAAAGGAGAGGGTTTAATTTTAGCAGCTGATATATGTTGTTTTGGGGAGATTAGAGATGAAAAGATTCATGACTTTGAACAGTAACTATTCTTTTGTTATTACCATCAGTCCCAAGTTCAGTGAGGAAATAGCTTTCTAGCATTCACAGAGAAGGTTTGCCTTCCCGGACAACTGAACCTGCTTTTAGTTCAGGTGGAGGGTTGTTTGTTTTGGGGCATTGTTTTTGTTGTTTTTATTTGAGTGATGTGGAAATCCATCCTTCACTAAACAAACTAAAAGGAAAAAAGAGCAAACAAACTGAAGAAAGCACTCTAGTTTTCTTCCCCAGCCTTGTAAATGAGCCAGACTACCAACTTTGCCTCCAGAGGGTTTCTGTAGTTCAGCTGATTCTTTCTGTATCTGCACACCTACTGCCATCTTGTTCTCATCATTTGCTTGCTTGAAGCAGAACCTCAAATTGCAAAAGTTATCTGCTTTGAAGACATTTCTCTCAAGGATGGATCTTGAGGTCTCTGACGCTGAGCAGCACATTGCTGTTTGTTCTCAGGACATTGGGCTGTAAATTCACTGAGAGTGATGTGGAAAATGTGTTCTTGTACACACGCTCCCAAAGTGTCTGAGTGAGGTGTTGTGCATTCCCCACTGTCAGCATGTTGTCAATAACTTCTGGGAAAGCAGTATAAAAATAATCAAACATACATAGCAAGGCAGAGGAGGGAATGGTACAGTTTTTGCACCTGTGACTTAAAAATGCTCAAAAGTAATTGCTTGAAGTGATTAGGAAATGCTGAGAATCTATAGCAATTGAGATTTTTTTTTTTCTTTCTCTCTTTTATCTCACCCTCCTCCGCCTTCCCCATAAACCCAGGCTTGATAGCTTTGGTTCGTATAGCATTGTGCCTATCCACAACAGAAAACTGTTGTTCACCCGAAAAAATTGCCCGCTGCATGGAAGAGTTTAATGTGCAATAAACTCAGCAGAGCAGATGCAAATTTCAGATTCCTGAAAACTGAAATTTAGCTGGAGAGCTGTTTGATGGGAGTGTTTGCGTAGACACAGCCAGAACATCTCTCTTGATCTTAACCGATTTTAAAGATAACACACTGTAGAGTGCACGTTGCTTCCGCTTAGCAATAGGTGAAGATCCAGCTACTTGCAATAGTCTTCAGCATGTAGAAACTGAGAAAGTCAGAGTAAAGAGCACGAGTATGTGAAGGAACAAGATTCAGGATGGGAGAGGTTCCAGGTGTGGAGAAAAACATACAGCAATAGACAGGACCTTATGATACGGACTTTACAGTTCTTATGTGTTTATAAACATACACACTGTATGTTTCCCCAGGATTTGTATTTCCCGGGCATGCTTCCCTGCTTCACCTCTCTGATAGGCTGAAGAAGCTGCAGAGAGGAGACAGTTCCCATTCGCCTTTTCCTTCCCCGGTTCCTCCCACGTTCCTCCCCCTTTGCCTGTGTCCCTACCCCGATTTGTTCTCCCATTTGTCCGTCTCATGCTCCACCCCATGTTCTAGCCCTTTCCCCACTTGAAACTCATAAAAACCCCTACTCCCCTCAATAAAGCATTCCTTTTGCACTTCTACCTTGTCTGCAGACCTGTCCGTGCTGTGTCACGGCCCCATTCCCCCCTCGGACCGTGGCAGGAGTAGGAGTAGCAACTGGCTTTATTTCAGAGCTTCCACAGCATTTAAAATAAGATAGTAATAATAATACACCTAGACGATGAGATAACCACTTTCTCTTTTTAAATTTTAACTGCATAAATAACTGACTCTTCTCATTGTGAATTCTTGTGTTACAAAACTGGAGAAGCTTTCTAGGCCTTTCTGTATCATTACACAACAGAAATGCAATACCCCAGGCTGACAGATTCTGAAGGAGAATGGTTGCACAAAAAATACCAGCTCTACCACAGGGATAGGAGAGAGAAGTGGGAGGAAAGTGTTCCTCAGCCACTCTAGATGGGTTTGTAAAGATTTATTGGGCTCAGAGCAATATGTAGCCTGGTAAATTGGTGTTTGAAGGTGTCACAAACAATAATGTACTACATCTTGCACTACAATGTACAGATGTCCAAAAACTATTACAGTCCAGCCACTGCACAAAAATGGTATGAAAGGGTTTGTATGGCTTGTGAGTGGTACCAGAAAACTTTTCTTTATTTTTCTGTCTTTTTGGTAGAACTATAGAAGAGGTCCTCACTCTGAAAAAGTGCTACCAAGAGGCCAAATTAAATTTCCTGCACCCAGATTCGGCAATTGCTCTTGTCAGTAATAAGTCTGGGGGAAAGTAGCTGTATATTGAAAGTGTGTCCTGAAACTTTTGATAGTTATGATATCACAAGCACCTGCAACAGATGGATGATACTGTAAAATTTTGTAGAGCTCTGTGGTATTACAAATTTCTAGCTCTTTAAAGAATATAAATGTTCTCTCTCTATCCTAGCTTTGCCAAAATTGCTCTTTCTCAATTTTTTGTCAGAACTTCTCTGCCTGCTTCGTTCTGGCTGCTATGCTGTGGACTGAATAAACTGTCCTTCTAAGGCTGCTTTAATGAAGTATTTATTTTGTTTCCATTGAAAATTATGGCATTTGTTATTATGTTCTCTTTAGTACAGCTTATGTAATGAAGTCTAGGATCAATCATGTTAAATTGTACATGCTTCTTAAAGTGGATCGCTTTCTTACAATAATTCTGCTTTTGTCCTGAGGTGAAACTTTAAAACATGGAAATAGTTATATGTAAATCTGTTCAGTCCCTAATAAGAGAACTTACAGTTAGGGATGAATAAATGCCTTCCCACATTGTTTTAAACACAAAATAGGTCTCGTGACAACAGGAGCTGTCTGGGGAGAATCTTCAGGACTGCCTGAAACCCCCAGCTAAAGACCTTCTGCAAGAGTTAGATCCTTTGTGGTAAAGGGGATGTCTCAAGCCAGCTGAGTATCTTGTCTGTGCAGGGATGTGATGAGGAGTTCCTGGACACAGGGAGTTGGTGAACCTAGTGCACTGAGCGTGCACACGGGGACAATCCTGGTATCCAGCTACACCGCAATTATAACTAAGGATTCTAGCTTGAGTTCTGTTCTTCTACCTCACTTGTAATGTCAAGTCCATTCCTGCTGCCACATAAGTGGCTTTCTGTGTTTTACTTTTGACTTGTTTTGTTCAGACTATGCCAATGGTCAGCACAGAAAACTTGCTTGACATTCTCAGAGCTATTTACTATTTGCTCTATAAAACAGAAGAGAACTTGTTGTTTGCTCTGGCAAGCGACATTAGCCTCTCAGCTGAGAGGTAATTTTCAGTAATTTTTTAATTAATGGTCAGCAGTTCCATTACAGCTTTGAGAAGGGGAAACAAAAGCTCCATTGTGAATGGTTACAAATTATGTTGATCTCCATATTGCACACAGGAATAGTGAAAGTGACCCTCAGCTTGTCAGGATGGTCAACATCTTTGTGAATTAGTGTCTTAACCTCAAGAATTAATTAAATATCTTCAGACTTAGAAGAAAAAATATTTGTATCCTTCATTTTATAGAAAAAGAATTTCATCTGGCTTATGAGAAATAGGTCAACTGTGATGTTTGTGCTTTGATACTCTGTGGTAACTGATGCACACATTTGCTTTAGGAACAGATCTAGGAAGAAGATTATAAACATCTTGTGGATGCTTGACATTTAGAGAGCCCACCACCAAATTGCTCTTAGCATTGGCTAACATTTCAAACATTGGCATACACCAGCTCCAAGAAATAGTTCTCAAAGGCTCCATCCTCAATGATGCATGGACCAGGCCAGGATGTGGCAGGAGGACAAAAGCAGTGTTTATCAAAGTGATGTTTCAGTAGAAGGAAGTGTTCTTTTGGATACTTTATACAACAGTATAAAGTGACAACAGTCACACAAAGCCTGACAGTCCTCTTTTCCTCATCCAGACCACTCTGCTGATCATTATTTCAGTCCAATTTCCCCCGGAAATTTTTCTGTTCTTTGTTTGGTTTGGTATCAGTCTTCTATGTTGTGCCAAACTGACAAAAAGCAGACTTGGCAAGGCAAAAATCTGCTTCTTACTCTGAGTGTGTGTATGTCTGCACACAAGTGTGTGCATTACTGGAAATAACATGTTAATTTAGTTCCCTGCCACTGACATAAAGATGATCTATACTCGTGTATTGAATTTATTGTCTCCTAAGCTTCCTGGAGAGAATAAATATTCACATCTGATAACATGAACTGTCATCAGCATAAGTCTCTACTTTGGAAAAAAAATCTGCTATTTTCTCTATGCTATTTGTGTCAAATTTTATAATAATTCTTTTAATGGGATTTGTCTTTCAAGTAGGAACTGAGGAGAGAGTTAAGGATTTTGATTAGAAGACATCTTAAATATTTTCAAACTGGGAGTCAGTGTGTGATATCTGTGGCCACCTGCTCAGTATTTATAGCAATTAGAAATTTTACCATAATTAGGACTCATTATTACTTATGTCCAAATTGTCAAGCAAAGCAATCTATAGGTCTGTGAACTTTTAGTGCTTTGGAAAAATCTAAAACTATTTAATAAATAAGAACTTTATGAAGGATGCTTATTTTATGCATTGAATGATTGCATATCTGTAACTTACATTGGCTTTGCTTCTTGTTTGGAAGAAAGAGGCCTTTAAAGAGAGCATAAATGATCATGTGACAGATAGTGAAATATCTTATTCTCATACCTCTTCTCATTTCCCCAGATCCTTCTCAAGGACCTCATGCCCCCTCTCTTATTTATCAGTACAGGCTTCTCTCATTTATCAGTACAGGCTTTATATGAAAACTGTGTGTGAGAGAAAAGAGTATGTGAGTTTATAGGCATTGTTGAAAACTCAGAAATGTCAAGGCGTCAAAAATAAAAAATTTCAATAGGCATTTGGAGTCTGAGTGCTTCTTTTGCAAAATTTATCCAGTTTTAATAGGGCTTCTGACAGATTAAAAAAAAGAAAAAAACAAAACCCCAAAACCCACTGAAACGAATTCCCTCAAGAAAATTAGCTTACATTGCATTAAACACTGGTAAAGTTTGAGTAACGTTGGCTAGGCAGTTCTTTGCTATTTTCCCAAAGGAGGCTTTGTATTAAACAATCAGCTTGTTAGGAGAATGCCATTTTCATTTTCATTGGCTCTAGTTCCCTATAGTATACATTAAAAAGCAGCAGGGTCATTTTCTGTATGCAAACTTCTAATTTTATAGGATTCAGAAAGTGCTCCTGAGGGTGGTTTTGAACCTTCACTAACTTGTTGAATGAACTCTGCAGTAGTTTCCTTTTGCTTTCAAAGAAGTAACTGTTCTGAGCAGAGAAATTAATCCGAAGTCTTGTGGGAAGACTCTTAATTCATAATCTGATTTCCCTGTTGATTTCTCTGATATACTCACTGAAGTCCTATGTGAAAAGATGACTAGGAAGAAGAGAATTTAAGTTCAAATTTTAAAAAAAAGTCATATATAAAGAAAAAAATTTTAAAGCAGAATATGGGCAGTGCTAGAGAATGATTGTTATTTACAGAAATATGGGAAATCATAGAATCATAGAATGATTTGAGTTGAAATGGATCTTAAAGATCATCTTGTTCCAACCCCATTACCATTGGCAGGGACATCTTTGACAAGGTTGCTGAAAGCCCCATCCAGTCTGGCCTTGAACACTCCCAGGGATGGAGCATCCACAGCTTCTTGGGCAACCTGTTCCAGTGCCTCGTCACCCTCACAGTAAAGAATTTATTCACAATATCTAATGTAAACCTGCCACCTTTCAGTTTAAAGCCCTTCCTCCTTGTCCTATCACTACAGGCCCTTGTAAAATGTCCCTCTCCAGATCTCCTGTAGGCCCTCCCCCTGGAAGGTGCTATAGGTCTCCCTGGAGCTTTCTCTTCTCCAGACTGAACAGACACAAATCTCTCAGCCTGTCTTCATAGGAGAGAAGTCACTGTCTATGCTCCTACTTATGAGTATTCTTCTGTCTGTGAGAGATGAAGAAAGAAAGTGTCTTCTTCTCTTAGAGGAGGGAGCAAAGAGAGGGAGAATGTCTTGGGTAGTAGACAGTGATTCCCACACTTGCAAAAGTTCACTGGAATCCTGTGCCCCAGGCAGCATCAGGGCAGCCAGCAGCAACCTGCTTCTGCTCAGTCCCCGCAGCTGCTCTGAAGCAAAAATTTTCTTATTCTTTGGGAAGCAACTTTGCTCTTGGGAAGGCAGCCTGTTCCACAGTGTCTGCACAATTTCAATGCTATGGCAGTGGTTGTAACAGACAGATAAGATATTGTAGTATAGGGTCTCTTGTGGGTACTGGTTTGCTCATAGATCTAAAATACTGTAAGAAACCAGACCAAGGACAATCTTTATATTTGATAATACCATTTCCAAAGAAAAATCTTTTAAATATTACCTAGGACTTTGATGATTTCTGTAAAAATAGCTGTAACAAAATTGCAGAGTAGCACATGGAAAAGAAGTACTCCTCAGAAGAAGTTAGGAATCTATTTAGAAATTGAAGTCAGAATTATTTTTAAGAGATTTTTTTCTTTGTGTTTCTAGGTGCACTGTATATGTGACTGATACTTCTGACAATGTAAAGGTTTGCTTTATTGATATCCTGTAAACAATATACAGTACACTTCTTATGCATACTGTAGTTCCTTTAATACGTTCTATTGTTTATGTGATTCATAGTCCAACAGACTAATGAAACAGGCTCTTAAAATTTAATAGAGCGTAGTTTAGTGAGATTTGTCCTTCTGAAGAAGTTCCACTGTGAAATGAATATGTAGTTGAGGGTTCAAGCCATAAAGACACCCCTTTTAACAAATAAACTAGTTAACAACTTCTTCTAATCAGAGCACCAGAGAACACTTCTGATCAAAGAGAGTTGAAAGATTCATACAAGCAACAAACTATGCAAGCAATTAGCACCTGCATTACTGTGATCTATATGTGATCATTTATTCCTGTAATTTTCACCCAATACACATGTGTACACAAATAACAGGATGACCTTTGTTAAAACAGGAAGCACCTGTCACAGTGACCTGTTTGAGGGCTGTTGTTAGGCACTGACTGGGAGCAGTGGATGCTGGTAAGTTAGGATGAAAGCCACTAAGAAATTTCCTATTTCTCCCTAGGTTAAACAAAAGTGCAGAAAACTGCATGCTATTTTTTTCTCACACTTACAGTTATTGGCCAAGTACAGTTGGAATAGTCCAGGAACTGAACATGTAAGATTTACTGTAGACTTCTCTTACATGAAGGCTGCAATTCCTCTGTGATTATTATATTTTCCATTTCATGCCTTCCTAGTTATGTTTGGATTCATTAAACATGAAGCCTACACAGCTAAGCCTGAAATGACTGTGTGCTGGAAGTGATGTTGCTAATTGCTATTACTGTTGCTAATGGCTAAAGAAAAACTGGTAGGCTCACAGGAGGAAAAAAAGGAAATTGGATATTTTAAGCAGACTAGTGCAGATTAAAACACAGCTAATAAGCCTCATGTGAAAAGCTTATATTTAAATTACAAATGTCATTTTCTTGTGAAAATTAGCATTCCATTTAAAGGTCTGTGTGCTTGTGACTTTCTATAACTAAAGGTGAACTATATTTAAAGTATTCATGATAAGAGTAGAAGAGAGAAAAAATGCCATGAAAGGTTTTCTCTTTGTAAAGAACCTTTATATCTATTAGATTAATAGAATTTATATAATTAATATGTTTTTACAAAATGGAACATTGAAATGTTTCACTTGTTTTTTGGTGATTAGGTCTCTCTCCATATGGTATGAGTGAATTTGCAGAATTCTTTTCTCTTTGCATGTGGAAATATGAGCATTAATTTGACTTATGTTCTTACACATTTTTAGTTTATATTTTTCTTAATTTTATTAGTTTCCTGTAGAATTCTGGATTCTGGTAAACAGCAAGAACTTAATTACTTTACCTTTGTGATTTGCTGCTTACCTAGGAGCATGGAAATTGCTTCTAAATCTGATATCATTTACAGGATTTCAGAAGCAAATCCACAGGGAAACAAAACACATGATGAAGATGGGGTGGATACTGTAGAGAAGTAAGAGAGCAGCTGTTTAGAGAACATTTTTGAGAACAAGTCTCATGTCAAAAAAGCTGTTTCATACAATACCAAACACCAGTGCTTATAACAGCTAGAGAGAGAACTTTTGGAAGAAATACAGAAGAGCAATCCCTGAGGACTGATGCCCTGGGAACTGGAGAGTCACACAGAGAAAGACTTCATGGAAATGAACTTTCACAACAGTGCTCTTTTTAAAAGTTCAAAATGCATTTTCCAGAGTTTCTCTGTTGGTGGCATAAGATCTTTCAGAATAGTGTAGTGGAGAGGAGAGAGGAAGGGAAGGCAATAATTCTGAGGAGGATTGCATTGCTGATTAGCAGTCAATCCTCCTTTTTCATTGCCTTACTTTCAGACTACATGTGAACATCCTAACACGTTTTTATTTTCTGACAGGCATGCATATGCAAAATGAATATATATGTTAGAATACTTGTATGTATTTGCACCAGTCAATTGAAAATGAAAAGCACATTCTCTATTCTTTTTTGGTGTTCTGTATGACTACTAGCTGGATATTTCTCCACTGTAAGGCACAATAAGCTGATAGACATGTCTTACTTCTGAAAGTGCTCTGGCTATTCTCTGCTGGCAGATGGTCAATTGGCCAAATAGAGGAGTTTCACAGCTGAAGACCTCAGAGTCTGTAAAGCTGTAACAAGCTCCTTTGCCCTATTCCACCCCTGCAGATGAGATGAATCAGGATCAGAAGTCACACAGAACATTTAACACTGCTAATGTTGGTACAAGGAACTGAAAGAGCATGGAGACTTCAAAAGCATTCTGCTTATCCAGTTAGTGGTTGCAGCAGATCATGAATGCACATAAATCAACAAAAAGAAATGAAAAGTATTTTTTCCCCTCTGTGAGCACTTAGAGAATCCTGAGGGAAATTTGTGAAACAAACCAGTACAAATGTATGTTTTATAGAAAACTAGAACCAGCTTGCAGTACAATCACAATATCAATAGAACAGATGATGGTAGAGTACTGATATTCAGTACTCCGTGTGGCAGTGGTTAACATCCCAACAGAATGGTTTGATAGGTCTGAAGAACCTAGTGTAAAAGACTGAGAAATCTTTTCCTGGTTTGGGTGGAAAAGAATTCCAAAATGGCTCAAGAAAGTACCTCAGAAGTCAGAGAAACACTTCTGAAGTTATATTGAATGTGTGATGTAATTTTAAACATTAGAAAAAGACTCGTGCACGAAGAGGGCAATTTGTTGAAGCAAAAATGAAGATTTTTATGATGATTTTCCTTTCTGATAAAGATGAAAGCAAGTTATAGGGAAACTGCAATGGTGCAATTAGACTGAAGAAAAGGATGCAATGTCTAGAACATGGAAAAAGGAATTGTAAACTTTTAGCCAACATGGACTCATACCTTTGTGGCCAGAGATGCTATGTCCTTAGATGTGTGTGACATGCATCATTGTTCCACATATGTGTATGTGGCCAGAGACGCAAACACAAGCTTGGACTGCTGCACTCCCAGAACTCTCTGTTCAGGCTGAGATAATAAATTCTGTTGAGGGGAAAAAAATATATTGGTTCTGTCCTGATGATCTGATAACATGGTCATGTTGCTTTTGGGTCAACATAGGTTATTTTCTCACCAAGTGAGAGTGTAGCTGGGGAACTCCTCTTGCCTACAACATGCACTTATCTGTCTGATCAGGGGAGAGTCAGTGGGGGTGGAGCGGAAGAGAACAGTGTCCAGGCTTGCCAGTTCTTCCTTTAAAATTCCAAGGGAGTTGCTTGAGAAACTGGGCTGATCTCACTGAACTTACTGCATAACTAGAAGTGAACATCACAGTATCCTGTTTAGAAAGCTATTATTGTAGAAAATGTCTGTTTCATTTAAAAGAATGATGAGGAAAGGCATCTCACAATTTTTCAGACTCTTGAGATGATATGTATGTCTCTTCTGTGATTTACGCCAGTACAGTCATGATTAGTTTTACTCTTGTAATGAGGGCTGCTCTAGGCAATCCACATTTTTAAGCATAGATAACTCACCATGCACAGTACACACCAAGTAATAAAACACAATTGCCATAATTCTACATTTGAAAAAAATCTTGGTATTCTCACTGGATACATAATGAACTCTAACTTGTCTTCCAAAAGTAATTATTTTATTTTCTTGTTGCTTTTTTACACATTTTTGATGTTAAAGTAAATCATGAGTTTACTGTCATTAGAAATGAAAATAAACAAAACAACAAAAGCTACATCACTGCTGTTTGAATCTTCAAGAGTAACTAAAAAAAACCTCAGTAACAGGATCATTCTGTCTTCCAAATTGCTGTCATGATACATATCTGGTATCAACTGAAGTTAGATTTGTTAGTGGCATTCTTGCAAAAGTGTTTTATATGAAGAGAATTCACTCTTTCATTTATGTATGAAGTCAGTTTTATTTGCCCTGTGAAGTCCTCTTTGAAGAGTTTGTCTTCTTCACCATCAGATAACCACAGAAAAATGAAATGAACCAGGTTAGTTCTCTTAGTCAAATTTATTTCCGTGGATGTCACTGCTGAGAGCATCAGGACTTTCTAAATCTTTTATCATTGCTTTGGTTCAGGTAAAGTAACTTTTTCTGCTTCCATACAAAACAGAGTCCTCATTCTTGAGAAACTGTTCTTTTCTAGAGAACACACAGTATGATGAAACTGTCAGTGCTCAGTAAGCGAGATTAAAATTCTGTAATAGCTTGTTTCTATATGGAAAGCAGGACAAAGTCTGGTTATCTTTTCAGCCACAGGTTTGCATCAGAATTGCAGCGGGGTAAAGCCAAGTAGACATAAAATCAACTGTGATTTTTTATCATCTTTTGATCATCCCATTTTTACTGAAATTGAATTGCTGCAGATGTCTTTTTTAGTGCTTAGTTAATAAGTGATGTAGCAGAATATTTACAAGGCTCACCAGAATTATGGGAGTACATGTCTCACTTATTTGTGGGGAGAACATGCTCAAAAGTTAACCTTTTCTTGGAAGTTCCCATGTCATTAGAACATTTGTTATTCTGATATGGGTTGATCTTATCTAATGGATGATATTAATCACGAAGATGTTACTAAATCAAACAGTGAAATCCAAGTGGTCTCTTTTGGGGTATTTGAACTACGTGATATGAGCACCATTCCTCTTCTATGATGAAGAACTGTGAAAGTATTTCATATATACTCTGTATACTCTACTAGACTTTTCAGCTTTGCAAAAGGTACAAAAAATGCAAAAGAAGCCCTAGATGAGTAGCACTGATGATATGTTGCTATAAAGAAGCTGGCCTATTTTGCAGAAGGAGAACAATGACTTGGTTTGTTATTTAGGAAAGAAAATAGAGACTTGATATTTTATGGAGAGGTTGTTACCAAGGATTGCTTTGGTTAGTGAGGAAATGCAAAATGAATCTGCAATAGTAATTGCATTGTAAGTACCAGAGTGAACTCCACAAGACAGATTTATGAAGCTGATAAGAATCTGTCATGTTGTTTAATATGTTAAGTTCTAGGAAATGAAGTTGACATGTACATTTTACTGAGTTTTGTATTTGATTTCCATTTTTATATTGTTTCCACTTATAGTCAGGTTTGTTTCCATCTTTCCTTTATCCTTAATCCAGGTGCAAAACAGTCTCTTCCCATGCCATCCCCATCCAACATCTCTCAGGGCTGACCCTATTAAGCACTCACTCTGTCTGTTCCTTGGCCCTACCTAACCTAAGAGCAGTTCTTTGTCTGAAATCCCTTCCCTCTCTCTTTCTATTTCTCTTTCATTGCACTGAAGAGACAAAATAAGTGGACAGCAGCAGGAACTTTCAATTGTTATGTCTGATTCTCACAGAATCACCTGTCAGGAGTGTTACCCCCAGAAGCAAGACACCTGCGGTGGCTGATGAGGCAAAATTGAAACTCTGGAGAATTAGGAATTGCACCAAGGGTTGTTCATGCATAGATGCCTCAGTTGTCAGAGACAGCTATGCTGCACACATATGAGAAAGTCACTTAGGCAGCACAGGGGTCTCAGATGCCTGAAGATATCTCAACTAATAGTTGATGAACTTAGCAGAAATGAATTCGATTCTTAGAGGACCAGGGCATCATAATCACTGCAATCTTAATATAGTGAAGCTGGGGTAAAACCAAAGTGTTGGCAGTTCAGTGAAGGCATATGAAGGTGCATTGTCTGGCTGAGAAGCTGGAGAATGTGCTGGGTGCTCACAGATGTGAAAGCCTATGTCTCTGAATTCATAAAGACGCCTAGGAGAGTCCTCTGCATGCTCAGCAGTTCCCAGGTTTCTGAATAGAAAAAGCAGTCAAGAATGTCTTCTTTCTTGCTGGAGAGGATTTTGCCCTTTTCCTCTTGATGCACTGTAGAATTATCTTGAAGATTTTCAAAATTAGAGTGGTTTATGATGAAACATTGATCTATTTTTATATGAAAAAATAAAACCTTTTTGTCCAAACGACAATAGCTTTTCAGTGATTTTTAGTGAAACTAGGTGGTTATCTTATGTTTAAAATTAATTAGAGAAACATTTAAAATTTTGTAGTTTTGGCTTGGCATAATTCTATTTTCACTGATTTTATGCACAATGCAGCATCAAATCTATAGGACCTGACGTTTGGACAAATTTTCTGCTGTCATTTTTTTTTAGAAACAGAGAATACAATTGCACTGCTACAAGATAGAAAGGTTAAGTGAAGAAAGTCCATGTTACTTTCAGAGTTGATTGATGCATACTACGGTGTCAAATGCTTAGCTGTTTTGCTCAAATGCAAATCATTGACTTGCATTTGGATTTGCACTGGAATGCAAAGTGCTCTTCCTGCAAACACTGACATGCAGGTACCAAGAGAATAAATCAAGCAAGATTTGGCCCATTATAAAATGAAACTCAGTACTGAGGCATGAAAATATTCATCTCCAAAAGAGCTTGATGATGCATTCTTGTAGCACTGTGTAAGAATGCTTCAACCTATAAGCTAGTATTATCCTAGGGCATCAGAAATTCAAATATTCTAATGTAGCTTGCTGTAAATTTAACAGATGTATGCAAGTGACTAATGATTAACCCTAACCCAACAACTATTAAATAGGAATTTTTGAAATGTACTATAAAATAAATAGCAATGCCTGGACTATCTAAATCATAACTCTGAGAGAGCTACCACAAGTTGGAACTTTCCTATGTGAGGCAAGTTCCTTGGTAGGAAGTGAGGCAAATGCTGTGATAAGGGAAAAAAGACAAAGAAACAGCTGATGAAAAGATTTGTTGAAGAATCAGAAAAAACATTATAGGGAAAAGGAAGAAGGCAAGAAGACATGTTAAAAAAAAAAAAAATCCTCCACCAAAAAGAAGCCCAAGCCCAAAACAAGAGAAGGAGTAAAGAGAGGAGTCAGAGATAAAATGAGGCCAGTGTGCGGAAGACTGTGAGAGATGATGGGAACAGAAGGGAGAAAGATCTGCAGGCAAAGCAGAAGGGAGAGGACTGGAGATACTCACCACTATCAGAAAGAGGAAGACCTGCGTGACTGGCAACTACTTGTTAAGGAAATCTGACAAACCTGTTATTAGACCAGCCCCAGAAAATGGAGTGGTGTGCTGTCTGTCAGAGTCATAACCACGGTAGTTGGGGTTGAGATGATCTGGCAAGAGGGATCCACGTGTTGCATTGCCACACTATTGCTGGGATGAGTCCAGGATGACATAGCAGAATGGAAAAGGCAAAAGACTTCTTTTTATTAAAAAAAAAGATGGTTAGGTGATCCTTAGAACAGTTACACTTTTTAGGTAAGATCTGACATGAGAAAGGATTGGTGTCATAAAAAGGATTGGTGTCATAAAGAAGATCTGCAGATGCTGAGTCACTAGGACTTACTGAAAACTTCTTGAAGGGTGACTATTCTGGAATATTAGGTTCCTAAAGTAAGACTGCTGATAAAAAAGCCATTGAACCATGACTTTGGATCTGCAGAAGTTGTTTTATGTAGAAAATCACCAAATGAAGAGGTTTAAGGTTAAAGAACATATTTGAACTTTGGAAAAATCCCCCACCCCCCCCCCCAATGCCAAAAGCAGAGTGATAATTTGAGGTTTCTACTTCTTCCACAGCATTTAAACAGGATAGAGTGGTATCTTCAATAATGTGTGGTGACTTCTGCAGTTGGAAAACCTTAGCAAGGAAACACAGCAAGAAGCCTGACCGTGACAATGGGCTTGGTAGGGCCCTAAGGGCACTGGTATTGAAAATGTGTCCTCTCCACTCCCGAAAAATATACTTCCCTCTTCTCGTGAGTTATAACCCTAGTAAGTGCAGGTGCTACAATCTGAATGTGCCATGTGCCCATTGTGAGCTGCCCCATTTCTTTCCCAGGAAGTAGTTCCACTTAAACATAATGAAAATGATCATATTTGTTGAAACCATAAATATTGGTAGGTACTTTGAGTCCAAATAGTTTAGGTTTATGTTTTCCTCCCTAGATAAAAGAGGAACATGATGGAGGCTGGAAGATGCCGCATGCAGGAAATGCTAAGACAAGAACACACAGGAAATTTTAAAGCAATTTGTGAGTAAGTTTGGTGAATTTGAGTGCAGAGTTATTTTTGCTGGAGCTCATAAAAGTGGTGCTCTCTCCATGTGTGCTTTTGCCTAAATATCTCACAGCAGAAGGGCTGTTTTCAGCCAAACATTTTCTGACTGTCTGGAAGAGCTACTACAGCATTCAGTATGTCATCTTCCCTCTGGGTCAGAGGCTTCCTGGGTGATGAGTCTGGCTCACACAGTGTTTATCTGCTGGTCACTTAATTGAGTAGCCATCTGGACCACTTTTGATAAATCCTGATACACAGTCTGTGTTTAAAAAAATTGTTTTGTTTTTTTTTTTCTGATCACTATTTTGTTTGTACAAGGCTTGTTTTGGCCTTAACCCCATCTATGCCAAGGTGAGAAGTAGCAGCTTTGGACGACCCATGTGCAAACCTCCTGGCAGACCACATGTATGTGTCAGGAACCACAAGAAGCATAAAATCTGATGGAGACAGAACTGATTTAATCTATATGGGTGTTTTACTTCAGACCTCCTGCTGTGTCTTGGCTTGGTTCACAGAGAGGTTTTGTTGTGCATGAACTAAAAACCTATTTGGGGAAAACTAAACTAGAGCTCCACTTCAGGTGAGCATCCAAATATCCTCCAGTCTTTCCTGAATGTACGTGGGTATGTATGTCCTTTGGACATCCATAAAATCTGGAAAGAGAATGTGCCATACAGGGTATCAAACTAAAAGTAGTTTAAAGAAAAAATTCTAAACTTATTAATGTAGGCATTAATAAGACATACTTATTAATGTAGGCATTGCTGTATGCTGGACAGGAGAGTGGACCACAGATGCCACTGGGAATTGAATTACATGGACCAAGTAAAGCATCATTATTTCCAGAGCACAGGGAATAAAGGACTCTGTGTGCTTCTCAGAACACAGTAGTGGTCACCTTCCAGGATTTGGTTTCAGTTCCCTTAGGAATAAAACCAAAGGCATGTGTGTTTGTGAGGCATGGTAGCCAAATGTGACCATGTCCCAGCTACCAAGTGACTTCAATGCAATGTTGTTCTTATTTGAGTTGTCAATATAAATTTCTCCTTGGCCTTCAATAAATCTGCATCTCTGTACAGTGATGTATAATGCTGTCCAGGGTGGGATGCTTTTATCTATCAAAGTCTCTAATGTTCTTTTTGTCCTGTCCCAGGACTGTTCCTGCTTCATAATCTACAGCCTTTGCCCTGAATGTGGATGACCTGAATACAAAGCATGTGTAGGATCAGATACTAGATGCTGCTGTGCCTAGTTGAGGGATTTGGTTCTTTATCTGTCTCAGGTACTTGTTCAAACCAATAGGTTAGTCTGGAAAGTTTCCTTCTTCCTCTTGTTTACCACAAAAGTAACCCTGAACCTGAGCAGTATTTTCACTGGGACACTTTCCCATGTAAATTTAGTCTCTGACAGGCTAGTTATTTCCCAAGAGGCAATTCGCACACACCTCTGCTCAGGTCAAACACCTTATACCACTCAAATACTGCTCACAGCTCCAGTGCTAAACTAAACCTCAGCAGACCAGCATTTGTCAGTTACAGTATAGTATCTTTAAGAGAATATGTTATAGCCCTTATCCGGTGTTTTATGTGTTCTCCCATGGCTACTACATGTACTTTTGCAGCTTTTTTTTTACTTACTGTTTAATACAATGTTGTCACCAGTGTAGTCCTTTCCTGGATTTGGGATAATTTTACCTTAAAAACCCTTCGAAGATTTTTATTGGTTTTCAATACTACCTTTCATAAAATATTCCCTTTGTGCTTGCTTTCTTAATTAGCTAAACTATAGAGATGAATACCTGTTTTTTCTGGTTCTGGTCTTTTTGATATTATCTAAACCAGAACACTTCTAGCAGGAATTTTTCTCCCCATCCCCCATTATTGTCATCAAATCTTTACCTTTTGACCAACACACAGGACCATGGTGAATTTTTTCTGCTGAAAGGGAAACTGCTGACCTGAGTCAGGTAATTCTCTGCCACAATCTGTTTCTCTATAAAAGACTATGCATGAATTTCTGAATGCAAAGGAAGCTGTTTACTCTTTTCTTGTGTAAATTTTCAAAGTCTGTTTTTCATATGTTCTGCCCCTGCTCCTTGCAGGATTACAGTTTTCAGGGAGCTAAGCATTTTCCAGACTGCTGCAGCAGTAGTGTTCCCATCCTGTGACACTGTACTGATTGCTCTATTCCCACATTCGAGGTATGACAGCACGAACCCTCGCCTTGTCAGGGACAGCCTCATGACTGTTTTTTCACTCCCTACTGCTTTTTTTCTGCCAAGCACAGAAACACACAACTATAACCAAGAAACCCCTTCATCCAAGTGTTGGTAGCCACTTTCAAGTCAGGGTTGTTGGTATCAAATCAATGGACTGTTGGATCACTTGATATAGACAGTAGAAACAGCTCAGGAATTGGTGTGTTACCTTCTTTCACATGGGTAGTACCAAATTGCTAAGCCAGATTTCGAGCTCACTTCAGTTACCATGGCTTAGGCTTGGATGGAATTTGCTTACTTGAGTGGCTTCCCACTGCTTTTACTTATTGTAGTATCAAGGGATGTTCAGGGATTGTACATAGACACCCATCATGCTAAAGAAAACCTGTGCTCATTCAAGATCAATGACTCACTCGCTGATAGCTATTAAACCCTTTCAGAAAAATTCCTCCAGCTCAATTCTGTGAATCACCTACGTGGAATTCTAAATGCTGACAGCCTTTGCAATCCATCTGTACAACCAAAGTGTTATAATAATAGTAATATTACTCATAAAAAAGCACCTAAAATTGATATAAAAATCAGTCTACTGACAAGAAATCAATTTAAAAGGCTAGACAGTACTGATGGAAACAAGGAATATCCTTACAGTGTTTGGCTGCACCCAGTTTAAGATTACCTGCATCTCAGCTGAGTTGAATGTTACTTATTTTACTCAAAGTGCTCCCTGTGAAAGCTTCTCTTGTGCCATATTCCTTGGTTATATATCTTTTTTCTGGAAAAAATTCTGCTCCCTGGCATTGTTTAGATACCATATTTGTTAGCAGTGGCCCCAAAACTCAAAGCTTGTAGTACCTATTCTGGTTTGACAGTCTACAGTGGACATGCCTGAGATTGCCTGACATCCCACTGCCTTGTGCCAAGTGCTACAGGCAGTCTGGAAACGAAGTCAGAGTTCTCAGATTTTTCCAAAAGATTTCTGTGTGGAAAAAGAGGACATGTCCAGGAACATACAAACTCAGGAGTCTTATGCTCTTTGTGGTAGTTCTTATCCATGGGGTGTGAATTTTCTCTTTGGAAAGATGCTGTCTCTATGGGAATTACAACTGTTGCTGTGTTTGAAATGATTTCCCATGAGGAGTTCTGGGTCTAATTTCAAACACATCACACTAAATAAAAACATGGTCTACTGGAACCAAAGGCGTGTTTCTTTCATGATCTGTATATGTCTGTACTCTACTCAAAGTAGGCAAAGAACTAACAAAAAAAAACAATCTGCAGGACTAGGCAGATGAGAAATTTTTATGATCTTGCATTTTGATGTTGCACTTTGTCTTACTGCATTTACATTTGGGTGTCTATTAGCAAAATCTCAGTCAGGGATTAGTCAGAAGCTTATGTGGATGTTAAAGGGGATAGACATTTCTGGTAGCTAACTTATTCCACAACAGAGCCAAAAAAGCATGTATTAATCAGAATGGTGAAGAGCAGAGCTCATACAGATATGAGCTAATGTTATTTCTAACAGGGTTCTGAATGCAAACAAAGTGTGCAATGTCTTTGAGCATTGACTAGGTTCCAGTTACAGTGAACTTGAAGAGCTACACCCGTACTATAATTTGTAGCTATCATGTAAAATTTGCTCATAATTTGGGGCTGAAAACAGTTTCCAGAGCTAAGCAGCGCTGTCCCAGGAGAACAGTAAAAGGTACATCCTTTTGATGAGACAGTTCTTATCTGTTTGTTAGTGCCTCTCATCAAATATAAAGTTATACAAATCTGCTATGCAAGTTTAACTTACTTCTATAATAGTTCAGAAGTATTCTGTTCCAGCTAGAGGGAAGAGAGATGCACCTACACTGTGTGTGAGACATCAGAAGTAAGTTTTGTGGTACATAAGCCTTCAGGTTTCCACAGGAGACATGTGAATACAGCAGCAGGTTCTGATTCCTCAAACTTATTCTGAGGCCTAGGGCAGCCTATAAAATATAGGCTAAAGTTGAAAATAAAGTTTTAATTAACAGCTATCATTTCTGAGACTGCTGCTGACAATGCCTGGCTTGTTAAAATGGGTCATTGTTTGTGAAACTGAAATTAAAGTGATTCTGTGTCAGAAAGATTGAGTGTGTTCCTTCTTGCTTATTTCTCAATGCAATCCACTGGTGTCTTCCCAGTCCACGCCGTTTTCTCCTTGTGCACCCACACATGGTCATCACTGCTTTTTGCTATATTCTACATGACAGCTACATGCTCATGTCACCCCATTACCAACATTTTCAGTAGAATAAGTTTGGTTGGTTGTCTTTTTTTGTTTTTTGGGGTTTTTTTAGGAATGGAGAGGAATAGGCAGGTATGTCTTATAAGTAGGAGAGTGTGCTGACTGAATATTAAATAAATTGTACATGCTGAGTAGAGGAAACTACTGTGGTTCTGCTGTAGATTCAGAGGACTTGGGAGTAGAGTCGTAGTGTATAGGTTCCACTAATCTCCAGATTAAAGTGTCATGCTAAAGACTGGATTGTACTAGGCTACACTGCTACAGACACTCATAGTCCACAAGAGAATACAGACGGCGTTTATCTCAGCAGGAAAAAGGTTTTGATCAGTTTAAATAGTTACCCAACTAAACTAATTTTGACCACCCTTAGGCAACTGATTAAGAACATCCTGATGAACATTTTGGTTTCAGGAAACTGGCTGTTGTGAGCAGTGTCTCTCTTGGTTCACTAGTCTACAGCACGTTGTCAAATGCCAACCAGAGTGATGCTGAATGGCATCATGCAAATGAGCTGGGCTGGGAGATGAGCAACAGCACCTTCTCAAATTGAACAGTTGGGCTCATTTTGCATATTGCAGGTTCCTCACTGGCTATTTCTGTGTCTTACCAAAGGGTCATACTTGAAAGAAACCCTTTCTTAATCCGTCGATAACAGTTCAATATCTTACATAATTGTTGGACAGAACTAACCTAACTTCTTTTCTTTCTCTTTATGTAAACTGCCTCATGCATGACAAATTGCTTGGTCCTAAACTACTACTACTACTACTTGGTTATAAAAGTACATAGGGCATGCAATAGTTAAATAAAAATGAAATTATATAAAGCTATGTTTCTTCCTCATGTCATAGTGGAACTGCACAAACAAATTGGTGCCAGGTCACCGTGTCTGGCTCAATCCAGTGCCCCATTAAATTAATAGAAAGACTCTGGCCCCAATAGATCTTCAATCAGTCTCATCCTGCAGACAGCCAAATGATAAAAAGAGCTTGGTGATTCTTGGTGATTTACTCTTCTGTGACAAATGAATACTACTTTATTTTGGAGAAATAGAAGGCAGGAAAGGGAGGAGACAAAGGACAATCTGATTTTACTGCAGGAGAAAGAAAATAGAGGAAGTAGATTATAAAAAACTATGCTGGCAAAAATGAATTGTCCCCTTATACAAATCATACTCTTTGAAGAGCTACTATACATTGCAGCGAATCAATCTACTTTAATTAATTACTTAATACTTATACAGTGTTTTACTGATCGGTAATAAAGATTGTTAAAAAAAAATTGCTAAGTTGTTATACTATATCCTGACACTTGTGTGCTGTTTTAAAAAATCATTCTGTCACAGAAGGATGCTAATGACTTAACAACCTTTAAAGCTTGCCAGTTTGTGAAACCTTGATGTTTAATCTAGATAAATGTGCTTGTTTATGTAGCTGTGTAATCAATGTGTGCAGTAGAATTATGGTGCTGGGCAACCATTAGCTCTATTTACATAAATATTATGTTTTATCAATAGACAAATTCATCACTTTATACAAGAATGTACCACAGAAAGAAATTTAGAATTTTAATGAGAACTATCTACTGTATTTTTATGTCATATTGGATGTTTATAGCATATAGTATAATTTTTCATAAAGCTTCATGAATCATTGTAGCAAATAATTGATTTTATACAATTCAAAAATTACAAGGCTTGGAAAATTTGAACTTTCTCAGCTATTACTAGTTTGTGTATTCTGAGGAAAACTGCTTCTGACTGGATACTTCTCAAAATAAAAGTTCTGTTCTGTATTTGTCACTTCTGAATATATGCAATAACCATGCATTTAGAAGAGCTGTTGATATAGGCATTGGAAGTTTATGTTTCTATGAACTAGATCACAGCAATAGAAAATCACAAACGAGAAGAGAAGTGAAAGCTACGGTCAAGGAGGGGTTGTGACTTAAAGCATAAACTGATAGTTGACATTGAGATCTGCTTCAGAGCTTTTCCAGTTTTAATTTGGAATATATAAAAATGGATCAACTACTGCATAATATACCTAGACATATTTATACACTTGAAGACATAGAAAACAATATTTTTATTTATGATGTGGTACTCTGAGAAAAGTTTTTAGGAGTGGATTAATTGTTTTTGCAAATAGTAAATTTATGAGTAATGAAGCTTAGGAAAGGAGAACAACTACCTATGCATTTGAGCAAAATTGGTAAATAGATTACCTTAAAATGAAAGAAGTAGATAAGATAAAAAAAAGTGAAAAATGTTTTCCTTGTATGTTTTCTAAATTAAAAAAAAAACAACTTCATTTTGAAATGGTTTCAAATTGAGAATTACTTTATCTTCTATGAAATTTATCTTTTGAAAGGAAATTAAACAAAACTATAAAATATAAATTCTTTGAGGTTGATGTAAAGTAGAAGTTTTTTTATTTGTGTAGGAGAAGAGATGGGGAGGATTTATAGGGTGCAGATAGGAAAAATTCATGATTCTCACAACTTTACTTGTCTGATGTTCTCTGCTATGCATTCAGCCTTAGTAAAATATCCTGTGGTTGTGTAAATTTGTGGAAGTTCTGGTTTGAATTTGAGAGGATCTGTGATTTTACTCTCAATATTTGTGTTTTTAAGAAGGATTTCTGCACTTATTTAATGTAGAGAGAAAAACTGGGAGTTAGGAAGGCAAAGGCTTTTTGAGATGGATGGATTAGGAGGATGTTCTTCCAAAACAATTAGAGCTGGATATAACCTTTTGCCATTTCTCACGTGTCCCTCCCTAGTAGTATTCCATCTTGATCCATTCTCTTTCCTTAGATTTCCCTGGAAGTTAGAACATTCGGTAAGTGCTGTAGTGAAAAGTGCCAAAATTACTCACTAAGTGCTGTAGTTTTTCTGCTTCACCAAACAAAATATGAGGACTGGCCCACAGTATGTTCTCTCTTTCTAATTACTCCATGTGCTTCAATTCTTAATCAGGTATTGAAAGGTAGAAAAGTCCAGTGGACTAGGCAAACTTTCCTAATGCATTTTAGGAATAGGATGTTACTTTAATGACACAAATTAAACTGTACTCTTAAGAATGTCTTCAACTCTGTACTTGAGATTGATTTATTATTTTATTCTCAGAGAAATGCAGGTATTGAGTGGGTCTGAAATAAACATTCAGAGATGAACCCAGCAAAACATCTGAAAACTTCAGTACCTCATAGTTATTACTACAAATACCATAAAAGTTAAGTTTTAAATGTTCACTAATGTTGTGCCATTTTATTTATGCTTCTTCATGGGAGGATATATGCACACTTATGATTTGGCACTATGTGTGCAAATGGGACACCAGGCCAACTGCACGGATTTCACACAGAAATCCATGCTTCTTCATGTACAAATTATTAGCCAAAAATTCAGCAGTAGATTTGAAATCCTCTAAAAAGGTTTTGTATTTAGTATGAAACTTATGTAATTTCTTAATTTCTATGAAAGTTTTTTTTTTCTGCAGCTTTATCCACTGTGAATAGAATGCACATTCAACAGTGATGGTTCCTAAGAGGTTCAAAATATTTTAAACATAAATTACTTGCATTCAAAACCTTGATCTTTGTTCTCAAGCCCTTAAAAATGGCAGGAAAATCAGAACTTCTTGTCATTTGTCTTCACCCACATGCACTAGTAACATTCTATTTCCAGACCATAATTCTGATTCAATGTCTTTTAACTGATGAAACAGGCAATTTCTCCTGTAATTTTCATTGCTTCCTATTTGTGAATTAAGGGACTTGACAACCCACTGTAATGGTTGGACAATTCTTGACATTTTAAAAAATGTCCTGTCCTTGAAATGCCTTATTTTTGCATGTTTATAGGTTGCAGGGTGATGATGAGGGTGATAGAAAGGGAGTTTATAATATGCCATACATATTATGCAGCTTTGAAGCGAACCATAGCATGACCTATTCAGTGAAACCTAGGTAGGCTGAGACTTCTCAGTTCTTAAAGAAAAACTTGCATCAGAAAAGAACGTCTAGACAAAAAAACCAACCACAATACCAACCCCCCCCAAACAAACAAACAAGCAAACCTGAAAACAAAATAAACAAAGCCCCCCAAACCAAACAAAAAAAAAACCAACAAAAAAACTCAAACAAATTCCCCCTCAAAAACAAACAGAAAAAAAGCCTTTGGAAAAATTCTGTTTGTTTGTAAGGTCCATTTAAATGCAACCATCTTCCTCTGGAACTAATCATGATCCCATACTGGTATTCCTCCCATTTCTTTTCCATAACGTGATCTTCTGTCCACCTTTCAGTGTCCTGAAAGGTCATGGCACCATCAGCCCGATCCCAGGGAAACAATAATTAAAGAACTCTTTTCTGACCTCGATGTCCAATAAAAAGCTTCAGAATATAAAGAAGTAGCATCTTCCATTGATGGAGACTGAGGTGTGATACATGAGATTAGTTGGGGGTAGGGTATGAGAGGAACTTGGGATCTGTCTGGTAATAATTTCAGAGCCCAGAGTCATCAATAACCTCCAGTTATTATTAAAGTTTATAGCATTGTCTTTTTTTGTCACCTCTATCAGTTCACCCTTATTGGTTTGACTGAGTGAAGGTAGTCAGGTTTTGGTGGGGGATGAACTGCAGGGATGGACTCTGTGAGAAAAAGCCAGGGGCTGGCCCCAGGTTGGGAACAGCCTATTCCAGGTGGATACAGCAAACGCTGCAACAAACCCAGAACAGGACACACTGAGCCCTTCAGCAATGCTGGTAGTGCCTCTCTGAAAGCATATTTAACAAATGGGAGAAAATTCTGGAGGGGAGACAAGGAGGGAACAAAAAGGGGTGAGAAGAAGCAGAAGGAGCATCAAGGTGAGAGGTGGAAAAGGAGGAGTGCTCTGTGGCAGAGCAGATATTATAAAAGGGCCTTCAGCTCATGGAGGATCAGCAACGGAGCAGAGAAAAAGAGGAAGACTAGCAATGGAGATAGATTGCTATAGTCTGATCACAGCCCCACTACAGGCCTTGTTGTCTCACCGAGGTGACTGTTACCTGCAGCAATAACAAGTGGGAGGAGAGGAGTTGGAAGTCAAAATGAACCTGGGAAAGGAGAAGGGGTGTGTGTTCCCTAAGTGTTTTAATGTTTTTTCTTTCCTTTTTAAACATTTTTTTTCCACCCAATATGTGAATAAATACTTCAATATTTACATAAATCAATAATAAATTAAGCTTAATTGCCAAGCTGAATATGTTTTGCCCATGACAGTAACTGGGACGTGATCTCCTTGCTTTTATTTCATTTCACAAGTCTTCTTGCTCTCTTGTTATTCCAATTTTAAGCCTCCCTGTCCTACTGGGGAGGAGTATGTAAGCAACCGGGTGGGTGTTTGGCTGCCCGCTGAGGCTAACTCACCACACCAGGTCGTCTGTCTCCATGGGCAACCTATCCATACCAAAGTGCCAACAGCAATTGGTAGCTACACACTTTCAAATGAGTATGGCTACTTGTTAATGATTAGTTAACGAATCTCTCATACTATCATATCAACATCCCTGGGACAAGCTGAACTGTAGATCTTCCAGTGGTCAAGCTTCTGCAGAGACTGCTTGCTTACCACACTACACTTGCTAACCTCATCTGAAAATTGGCCTAAAGCAAAACAAGTTCTTCCTGAAGCAACTTGTCAGTCTCCTGGTCCTCTTGCTCTTGGCGCATATTCTCTGCTCCTCAGAGTGCCTAGTTTAATTTCTCTTGTAGTAGTGATCAATGGCTGTCAGCTGTTTTTCTTTTCTCTGGAAACTGTTCCTAAATTAGCCTGTCATGTCTTCCTTGAAGGGCACATGTAACAATTGTCCTTCTTCTACCGTCAATAAGAAGTCATTACTGCTGCACAAAACTCCTTTCAGAGCTGACCCCATCAAAAACATTCTGGTTAAGATTTCTCCTTGTCGTAGCACCTGTCTTAGACATGAAAACCTGATTCTTATTTTCAGGTAATCTCATTTACTTAAGATTTGTATGGTATTTACTATCAGGTTTTGGATGCCTTTAACAGATAAAGAAGTAAAGAAGAAAACCACCATATTTGTGTGTTGATTTTTTTTCTACAAATCATCATCATCATGGCCAGTCTTCGCGAACGAAGATTTGGGAAAGGTCTCTACCCACATTTGTCACAAGCACTGGTGATATAGGGCTTTGCAAATGCGGGTAAGGCCTTCGAGCCTGCGCAATGGATTTTTTAGGTGAGATGCAGTATGCGCTGAACTGATCCCACCCTTTAATCCTAAAGTTCATCTGCCGGGGCCGAGCGAGCTTGGACGGTGGCAGCGAGGTCCTCAGGACGTAGGTTTGTTTAGAGTGACCTTCTCTTAGATGGATGGCCTTACAGGGCTGAACGAACTCCATCTGCCCGGGTTTAGAGTTGTCCTTCTCTTCTGTGTGTTCCGGGGCTCCCCTCTCATGTCCCATGATGGCACTGTCCGCACAGGCAAAGCTCCCGTTCTCTTGCTCCTTTCCACGCCCGGGGCCGGAATGCGTGCAGCACAGCGGCGCAGGCCCAGGCTGGCCCCGGAACGCATGTCTACAAATAACGGCATGTTAATTATTGCATTATGCGCCTTTGTTTTCATGCCTATGGGAGGCCCTACAGAATGTATTATATGATTTCCGGTGTATCTTAGTAGAGGGCATTCAGTCTTTAATATTTTTTCAAGAGCCTGTCATTGAAGATCATTAATTGCTAGCAAAGTAAAATCAAAACACAAATGTAATTGTTCAACCAAGGAGGGTCTAATTTCTCATTCTCTCATTTCTTGTTATCTCATTTTCCCAGTTCTCTAACCTTTAAAATTCCAGATCTTAATTTTGAAAGTAAAACAAGGGAAAATTATTTCAGAAATTCATACTAACTCTATAAATAAGTAAAAAAGAAGTAAAGCCTGAGTAAAGCTGAAGAAAGCTCATTTATTTTTCTTTAGTCATTCATCCTTCACATCTGCTTTTGTGATTGACACTTGCATGTGTACAAAAGGAATGAGGAGGAAACCGAATTATTTCCACTCCCTCACACGCTTCCTGGGCAACCTTCATCCCAGCATAGAATACACTGCAACAAACCAGTGTTCTGGTTAGATCTGGCCTTAGGTGCCAAACCAATTCTGAATCTAATTTACTTTTGGAGGTCACAGGAGAACATGATCTTAAAAGTGTAAAACAAGATCTAATTGGAGTTATGCACAGGGCTCTATCCAATCATGGAGGAAAATAAAAAGGGAGTGATGTCTGATTTTGTGCAATGCATAGGAATCAGGTATTTCGCAATCACTGTCCAATGACTATTACAGTCTTTCTTTGCTGTTATGATGGGTAGCTTTTTTCTACTTCCCTTTACAGCGTTCACGGTGACACTGCAGTTCCACCTAATAAGGAGTCATGCTGAGATGGGATGATCTAATTTGCTATTTTCATTGAATCAGATTCTGGAAATGGATCAAAATTATTTTTCACCGCTTCTCCCACAATCTTTTCTCACATGCTTCTTTTGCTCTTTGTTCTTTTTGAAAGTAAGTAACATCACACCAAATAGTACATGGTTTTGAAAAGATTATTCTAGAAGTACTGCAATTGCTCTATCTTGCCATTTTTATTCAATTTAAAACTTTGGGTTAGAAAGGCTTCACGGTACAAGATAGAATTATGTCTGAAGATGTCTTCTCTCCTATAGAACATCCAATTGCTGAGCAACACATGCTATTCTCAACTGATATATTGCAATTGCCATAAAAAACCTCTTCTGATCTGTCCTTCTATTATCACTCAATGCTGATTTAATAAAGTTTGAAACTTTTTAAGGAAGTATATTTTGAATATTTTCCTGAAATGACAGATCCATATATCTTAGATATCTGGAGTTTCATTATGCATCCTTGAAATAGAATCTGTAACTTAGAAACTTTTTCTTTCTTTCCTTTCTTTCTTTCCTTTCTTTCCTTCCTTCTTTCTTTCTTTTTCTTTCTTTTTTCTTTCTTTCTTTTTCTTTCACTGTAGATAAAATATCTAAGACATTTAATTATTTTAGATGGTCAAATGCTTCTGACAGATAAAACCTCCATTCTGAATCAATGGTCTGAACACTTTCAGACTCTTTTCAGTACCAACCGTGTAGTTTAAGAATCAGCAATTCAGTCCATCACACAACAACTGGTGAAGAATGAATTGGATATTGCCCCAACTATGGGAGAAACTGTTAAGGCCATACAGCAGGTGAAAACTGGCAAGGCAGCTGGGGTTGATGGAATTCCACCCGAAGTCTGGAAACATGGGGGCCAAGCACTACATGCTAAATTTCACAAGTCTGTGGTGCGCTGTTGGGAACTAGGTGAACTACCATCAGACCTTCGTGATGCAGTCATCATCACTTTGTATAAGAAGAAAGGAATCAAATCAGACTGTTCAAATTACAGAGATATTACTCTACTCTCCATTGCTGGCAAAATCCTGGCAAGAATACTTTTGAACAGATTTAATACCCGCTATAGCAGAAGGAATTCTACCTGAAAACCAATGTGGTTTTAGAGCCAACAGGAGTATCATAGACATGGTATTTGTTCTCAGACACCTGCAAAAGAAGTATAAGGAACAGAACAAAGGGCTTTATGTAACCTTTGTTGATCTCACCAGGACTTTCGATACTGTGAGCAAAAAAGGTCTATGGCATGTTTAGGATGTCCCCCCAAGTTCCTTGATCATCTTACTCCGTGAGGATCAGCACGGCCAAGTCAGATATGGCAATGCACTTTCTGAGCCCTTTCTAATAACCAGTGTTGTGAAACAAGGCTGCGTTCTGGCACCAACCCTATTCACAATCTTTTTCAGCAGGATGCTCCAAAGGGCCATGGCAGACCTCGATGAAGAAGATGGTATCTACATTTGATATCATACCGATGAAAGCCTATTCAACCTAAGGCGACTGAAGGCCCACACTAAGACCTTAAATTATCTTGTCCGTGAGCTGCTTTACACTGACGATGCTGCCCTCATCGCCCACACAGAAGCAGCTCTACAACATTTAACATCCTGCTTTGCAGAGGCTGCCAAGCTTTCAGCTTAGAGAAGACTCTATCAACCTGCACCTCAGGAAGTCTTCCGTCATCCCCATATCACCATTGGCGAATCAGAGCTCAAATCAGTCCAGCAGTTTAATTACCTGGGTAGCCTCATCTCCTCAGATGGTAAGATTGACAGAGAGATAGACAACAGGTTAGCAAAGGCATATAGTGCCTTCGGAAAGCTTCATAAAAGAGTTTGGCAAAATAAACACTTGAAGAAAAGTACAAAGATCAGTGTTTACAGAGCCATTGTGCTGTCTACTCTTTTATATGGATCTGAATCATGGGTCATTTACTGCCATCACCTGTGACTCCTAGAACGCTTCCATCAACGCTGCCTTTGTACAATCCTAAACATCCACTGGTCAGATTATGTGACTAATACATCTGTTCTAGAACAGGCAGCAGTCACAAGTATTGAGGCCATGTTGCTAAGAACACAGCTGTGTTGGGCAGGGCACATCTCCAGGATGAAGGACCACCACCTTCCTAAGATGTTGCTTTATGGTGAACTTGCCACCGGCTGCCACAAGAGAGGAGCCCCAAAGAGGAGATACAAGGACTCCCTGAAACAACATCTCAACCTTGGCCATATTGATCATCATCACTAGTCTACTCTGGCCTCCAATCGGGAGGTCTGGAGACACGCTATTCGCAACACTGCTGCTTCTTTTGAGAATGCACACAGGATCACTCTCAAGGAGAAAAGACAACACAGAAAGAATCGTGTCTTGCCGATATCACCTGAGAAATCCTTCTGCTGTGCCCTTTGCAACTGGACTTGTCTATCTTGTATTGGCCTTTTTAGCCATCAGTGTGCTTGTAGCAAATGTGGGTAGAACCCTTCCCAAATCTTCGTTCACGAAGCCTAGCCATGATGATGATGATGATGATGATGAATTAGTTTAGATGTAGTGATAATAGAACAGAGACAGAGCCTGTGAATTTCACATATATATTGCCAGTATTTTCCATCGTCTAATGCCCAGAAATTTCAGTGTGAATGGAGATGTCATCTTACGTACACACATATCCTAAAATAACTGTATATTTTTTTACTAGTGGAGTTACCTCTAAGACCTCATTGCTTCTAAATCTTGATAATGATGAACTGAGAGACATTATTAGCACATCCCAGATCATGAATTTTACAAAGCTACTCATCAACTAGCTTCTTTGCTACATAGCTTCAGATTTGAGAAGGGAGGAATGAACTGCATGATATGATTAAAGACAGCTAATTAAAAGACTAAAACATGAAAAAAATCATTAAGAGCAATGATGTTGAAGAAAGTTTTAGTTTCTCATAAATTTTCTTTACACAGTATAGGAGGCAACAGTCATCTGCTCTGGGGAAGAAAAAGAAATATGAAAAAAATTAGAATGTAATGTTGTTTAAAGCCTTTGATGAATTTAATACCTCTGGAAATCAACTTTACTGTATCTGTAGATTCCTTCATCTAGCTTATCTTGTGATTGACAGTCATACTGTTAAAAAGATTTCATGACTCGTGCATGACTGAAAGCCAGCTGTCAGGAGAAAATAAAGCATAACTTCTTTTGAGTCACACAACAAAGAAAAAAATGTTTTTTTCTTCTTACCATTAATTTCGGTCAACAATACCAGTTAGTTCCCATTTAAAAAGAAAGAAAAAAATTGTGAAATTTGAAAGCACAATCAAAATGACACCCAGGCAAAGCACCTGACTTCCTGGATGGACTTTCTTATAAGATTTATAATTCATAACAAACTAGAATGAAGTTTAGAGGAATTAGCAAGCAAGAAAAAGTTCAAGCTGCTAAGCAGTAAAATTATGTGGGTTACAGGGCCCAGTGTTTGCAGTTAATGGGGTATAGGTATGTACATCAACTTGAATCAAAAGTGACTGAAAACTGATACCAGCTGTGGCTCTAGTGTCAAGCGTCAGCTATACTTGTACTCTACAGCCAGGGCAAAGAAAAGGCAGGGAAGTGGTTGTCCTTCACTGACTATCAGGACAGGAATGCCTTTGGATGCATGTTCAATGCAGAGCCTATCAAAGACTCTTCAATTAAAAAGGTTCTTAGATCTTGCTCTTCTCCTTTTCAACTCTATCAGCTCCATGGGTAGAGGACTGTCAGTACATTTATCAGATATAATGATCAACAAAGGTAAAAGAGACCACAGGGTGGTTTGGGAGGGAAAAAACCTAGTCCTTAAATTTTGAAACATTTATTTTTTAACTTGATTAATATTATGCCAGTGTGAATGAGATTTTTAATGAAAATTAGCAGGATGTTTTTCTCTTTGCTGGGCTTACTTTCTGTTGCTGTATAACTTGGAAGACCTGTTTTGAATTTCATGTGAAAGTCATAGAATTACACATTTATCAGGTAGCTAGATTAAATAGGACTTGAGTTATAGTACATTAATCTGTTCTGGCTAAATCTTGAATGGTGTGATTAAGAAATTCAATTAAAAAAAAGATTTATCCAGTTTGGGTAATATGTCTTGATATCTGTGAATCCACAGCAGTCAAGAAAATTGAAGGACTCTGTACCAGAAATCTGCTATGTAAAACAGGTACATATGGGTGGTTAAAGGGACATTTGCTCTTCTTCATTAATGGGGTGTCACAGGATTCAGGTCCCTCACTCTGACTTGAAAATAAGAGGAGATATTAGCATGAATTTTTGGATTACACTTGGGACATTGATTTCAGACATTAGCTATCATCTTTATGTTCCTGTGTCCCTGTTTTAAGGAGTATCATATACAAGCACAGTAAGGAGTTAAACCCTCTTGTATTTGTACGTATGAACTCATAAATATACTGAAAAACTCTGTCTATGGTTCCTGTTTGTCCTCTTTGCATACTTATTTATCTCAGTGCAAAAATGAGCACCACATGGATGCAAAACAGGATAGACTTTTCACCAAGGTGAGGAAAAAAGACATATCTGAACTTAATGGTCCTTTAATCTTAACTTCTTTTTTTCAGAGTGTGGTTTTGCTGTTTTGTTTTTGGGAGGGATAACAGAGGATGCAATTAGAGTCAGAGTTTAACATTTTCTCTGTGGCACTTTTAGAGTCACTAACTAGTTTCCTCCTTTCAACTGGGAACAGCCAACCTGTATTTCAAAAAAATCTTTCATCTTTTTGATTCCAGTCCATTCTGTCTTGATAATTTTACATCCTTTATTTATAAGTATACTGAGTAGTAAATAAAGAGAACATACTGTGATTTTGTACTATAAACAAGAAACGAAAAATAAAGGAGAAAAGTGAAGGGTGGATAGGTCCACGATTTTTTTCAGAAAACTTACTTTAGATTTCATTTGTAAGGGGAAAAATATCCAGACAAAACCAAGTTTTATGGAAGCAGTGTGTTCACAGATAGCAGAATTTATGCAATGAAAGTTCAGAAATGCATAATAAATAGGTTGTTCTGAGTTTTCAGTCCTCTTCCTTCATATAGGAAAGATCTGGACACTTCTTATTTATAGACTTCAAAGAAGAATATAAATCTCTGAAAAATGGAGTTGTGAAAGAAGGGGGTGGAAAACCAGTCCCAAAAATGCATTCATGAACACAAAAAAAAAAGTTAAAAATGAGTTTGTAATTTATTGCAGCTCAGAGGCAGCAATAACTAATACACTGGAAATTTACCCATTTTATGCATCTATTTTGCTTGCTTTACTACTCTGCTGTTCATAAAAAGAGCATTTATTTCAGCAACTGTCATGCCACTTGGCATTTATGTGATCTCTGAGCTATGTGTGAAAATGCACTTTTTTCCAGTTTCAATTTTTATTGAAAAGTTATTTATTTTACAAATTGGTATCAAGGTGATTTGTTCTCCTGTCTAACTAGTTTTACTATTCTACCTTTATTACGTTCATTCTTATCACTTGGGAATCAGAACCATAAATCATTTGGTTTTGTTTTTCACATCCTGAGTCCTACTATTGAAATTGCATTCCATCCTCAGCATGCTGCTGTCTTAAGTCCACCCTCTCCTCTCGCAGTTATTAACTGGGAGATTAGAAACTATATTTTTTAATTTGTATACATTTTCTAACTCTTATGCTGCATGTATGAAGCACTTAGGGTTGTCCATTGCGTTTTGCTGGGACTTTTGGGTCTTTTGACAATTTACTCTGTTGTTTCCCTTTGCTGTTGTTTTTACCTCTGTCCCGCTTACTGCAGACCTCCATTCCAGTGTCAGAGCTGCTCTGTGGCTGGCACTGCTCACTTCTACCTTGGGAACCTCGCCTGTCCTGTACAACTTCCAGCATCAAATGTGGGATGAGAGGCATCAGGCACATGAAAGAACTAGACAGGGAAATGCAAGGTAATCTCTTCCTGATGAAGCACTCCATGAGCTAAGGTTCCTGGTGGCACTTCTGGCTGTTGCAAAGAGGTGCTATGGTCCATATGTCTGATTTGTAATATCATAGTTTCAGAGGTTCCCCAGTAATCACCTAGAGGGAGTGAAGATTATTAGATGATCTCCTGAGATTATCTGTAGTTTTCAGGAGACATTTTGTTCCTAATTTCACCTCCAAAGATGCCAACTGAAACAGAGTTAGAAGATAATTAACTGTAGCAAACATTTAGAATTTAAAACGATAATCAATTTAAAAGAACGGGAATTAATTTTAAAGAGATAGTTTGAAAATGTGTAGTTGAAGTTTGCTTTTAGAAAACTTGGCTTTCTACAAAAAAATTCCCCTATATTTACTCAACTATTAAACAAACCTGCAGGTCACCTCGTTTCTCTGCTCTTTGTTGTGGCTGTCAGATTAAGTGGCCTTGCTTCTTCAAGAAGATTGGCATAAAATGGAGGCTGTTTATTTCTAATTGCAAGCTTTGCGTGTGACAAGGCCATATTACTTCTTCTTGGTCTAAAACTGATCATGGAATAAATGTCTGCTCAATGGCTATTGATGGGAAAATCTCATCTGTTGCCTTGGCAGCTTCAGTATTTAGAAGCTGAAAACCCAGATGTGAGCTTGCATTGTGCTTGTTTATGACTAACACAATCTGCAGGGCCACTCAGTCCTGTAAAATATTCAAGGCTTTTTCCTTGCTCTAGATAATTTAGCTGCTGTGTCTTTCCTGGGCTACACATTTTGTCCTGACACTGTGTGGAATTTATAGGAAGGGGTAAAGGTGGAATGAAACCTAATTTTGTGGAAATGAGTCAGAATTGCTATCTTCTGAGCATCAATTGTGAAACATAGAGGGTTGGTTGCCTCAGTGAGGAAAGCCCACCTGTACCACAGGTATTTTTACAATTGCACTCCTATTCCCATGGAAAAGCCTTTTGAATTCACTTGTACTCTGTCAGATGTCTGCAAGCCAAACAACAACTGCATTACTTTCTGTGCTATAAGGAAAAGCTGGTTGCTGGCCCATAAAATAATAATGGGAGAGCTACAACAAATCCTCCAAGAGACCTGCTCATTTGAGAAACATCCATAAAAGCTGTGTTTCTATTTACATGCAGAAGACCCTCTGATCCTGAAGGAGATCCCAAGCATAGGTATGAACCTCATATAATCAGTCACATTTGCTTTACAGGTAATGTAATTTTTGGTGCATCTGCTCTCAGGCATACCACTGCAAATAGTGCTGCCAATTAATAGTTCTCCTTTGCCTCAAAATTTAGAGGAAAAAACAGAATGCTGCTGACAAAAACCATAAAAAAGCAGACTCTGCTAGCCAGCTCTGAACGCTGCTTTATTAAGCCTGGTATTCCGCATCCAAGAGCAGCTAATGCGTCATGCTTCAGAGGAAAGGCAAACCCCACAATTTGTGCACAGCCATAAAATAGAAGTATTCCTTGCCGAGCCTGAAGCCATAAGCTTATTCCCTGAAGCATAAGATTTGATTATATGTTTGTTTCTTGGGGAGAAGAGCTGTGAGTATTTAAGCTTTTCAGGCTGGAGATCATGCATTAGATTAACCTGGAGGACTCTGAGGCCCATGTAGAACAGATTGTGGAATTCCCTTGGCAGAAATGAGCTAAGCAGCCATTACTAACATGCTGTCATACTGTTAACTGGAGCCGAATGACAAATTCATAGGAAATTTTGGTTCTATTTCTGCTTTTAAGAGATCAGCGAGAAGCTTGTGATTTCTTCCGGGTGTAAGTAGCAACCTTATTTCCCACACAGTTTCTAAGTTTGTGCTGTGTTTGCAAACATTATAAGCTGGTATGAGTAGTAGCTGGGATTGAAGAGCTGGATCATTATGCTTGTTCGCCTCTCTAATTGTGAACTGCCTGCAAGGCCTGGGAAGCAACTATTTTGGCTCTGTTCACTCTTTTCTACCTACCTCCAAATCATCTTTCTTTTTTCCATTCTAGGCAGAACAAAGTAATTTTATTTTTGCTTAGGTCTTTTAATTTTTTTTAATTGCTTTTATCTGTTTGTTTGCTCTGGAGCTATGTAATATTTGCCAAGGAAACCAATGCAGACATTGGTGCCTATGGCTCCAGTCACACATAGTTTGGGGCTGGTCCAAGTTTTGTGAGGAAGATTCATCTAGAGTAGGCAGATGGAAAAGAAAAAAAAGAAAAAAATTTGTGATTTGAACTGTTGTCCTGTGGCTTGTGAGCAACCTCACAAAAGTCAAAGAAACTGCAAAAAGATTTGGGTTTGCACCAAAGATGAGTTCAGATATTGCCTGGCTCAGGAGCAGGAAGAACACAGAGGCCTTTTAAAATGCCCCTTGCACCACCCTTCCTTTATGGCCTGAAGGACTAATAAGCTGCTACATGGTGCACATTCTTCAGTCATCCTGCAGTATCCAGTTGGAATTATTTGTGGACTATCAGTAGCCAGGTACACTTACATTCAGCCTAGACTCACAAACTGCTACTCTTGCCTATGAAACCTGAGAATAAGAAGTTGAGTGCCCTTATGGCAGCATTAATCTGATTAATTCACTCTTCAGTGCTTCAGAGAGTCAAAAAATCAAAGTTCAACCCAAAGTTTTGGTATGAGCAAAAGCTTCTTTCCCACCTGCTCTAGTTTCGGACAGAAAATGCATTTTTGCCTTTATACAGTTCTTTGACTTGTGAAGTTCTTTGACTTGACTGGGAGGTCCTGCAGTATTTCCTTCAAAAGTGGTAAAGTTCTTTTAGCTTCCAGTAGGAGCTAAGGGCAGTGAACAGTTCCTGATGCCTCCCAGCATAACATTTCATAACAACTCTTACATTGCTCCCCTTTTTCAGCAATAACATCTTTGTGACTGAAGACTAAAGAACTGACAGCAACAGTTGACACTTGCATGTCAGAGAAGTTTCAGCTCTGCCAGTACAGAGTAGCTTTGTTGTCTTCTGGGTGTAGTTTAGGCTTAATTTGGACCTACAGCAAGAACTTGGAGACTATGAGTACCATCCATTGCTTAGATTGGATGCAGGTCCAGGCATTGCCTCCAAACCACCTAGACCCTGCTGTTTTCTCCCAGCTGCACAAGATGGGTTGCTGGCTTCATGGGACTGAGGTGGTGGGGTAGGACTGAAGAACATCTCTTTCTAGAGATGTGGTCTCAGGGCCCTGCTTAAAGCAATGGTAGGTGAACCTGGCTTGTTGCCTTCACTTGCCATCCTATTTTTCTCTCATGGTTATTGGATTGTTGATGGAGTCCGTCACAATCACCTGACCCACTCTGCTCACCTCACTCAGGTACATTGTTTTGGTCAGGGAACTCATATGCTTAGGATGTCCATTATGGATTACTCCTGTAGTCTGGACCCATAATAGCCCTGAACAACTTAGAAAGAAACCCATTTTTTAGAATCACTTGCAAAATGTGATCAATATTTCTGGTTTCAAGGGTATTGCATATTGACAGAAAATAGTAAGTGAAAAGTATTATTTTCAAGTTGCAAATGGTGATATTTCCTGTCTTCTATTTACTCCAATTTTTTTAATCACATGACTGACTTTTTCATCAACCAGTTGTTTACATTCTTGCAAACACTGAAAGAACTTATGAATGTATTGATTTGGATGAGAGATCACATACAAAACAGCGTGAGGAAATGTAGCTAATAAAAAGTTATTCTGCAGAAAATAATTTTTCCCTCTTTGGAGCAGTGAAATTTACTATCAAAAATATCCATAAAAAGTCAAATTGTGGCAAAAAGCCAAATTGTTTACAGGTGAGTCCTGCTGTCCAAAAGCATATCATCTTCCATTTCATAAGACCTAAAACCTCTATTCTGGTGGCAAGTGTGAACTTATATTAAGTTATAAGATGCAGAATAGTCCCTTCATTTCTATTTTCAGGCATTACTCCCTGCTGAAGACTGTCATCTGTATTATTTATTTTCTTGGTTTCAGATATCTTGCCTTCCAAATTTATGTTCTTTTAGGAGTAAAGATAAAAACCGATTTATGTAAAAATATTTTGATGTTAACATAAAACATAATTCAGACAAAAAAAAGCCTGCTATCACACTGCAGCACTAGCAGCCCAAATACTTTAGAAGGCAGAATGCAAAAGGGTTCTGTAACCCAACTGAGAGGTGGTGCTCTTCTTGCTGCTCTGAAGTTCTTAAAAATTGCCTAATCTTTAAGATTTTAGGGGGCTATAATATCAACAGCACTGCTACAAAACATTTTCAGGCTTCCAGAACAGTTGAATTCAATTTCCAAACGTGGAAGATTTTAATTTCCTTGGAACCAGGATGGGAGCAAGGTGGTGGTCTCCTCACAGGCTGACATTTTCCTACCATTCTGCAGTAAGTATATTGCTTTGCAATATAAAATTGCAAAAACTTGTTAATATTTGCCAGTGCAGCTGGACCCCCAAAACTTTATTTAAGGTTATAAGAACAACAGAGGAGTATCAATTACAAATGTCATCTTCTAGTTCACTGTTTTGATCTCCTTCTCTTCTTCTTCTCCACCCAGTCAGCAGAATGCACCTTAGACGCTCAACTAGGATCACATTTTCAAGGTGTCTCTTAAAACTTTGTTTTTTTAACTTAAAGGTTTTAATCCTGAATTCCTCTTCTTCTTGTTCCTTGATGGAGCTGTTCTCTCTTTACTCACACTGCAATCTGTCCCAAATTCAAGCCAACAAATCAAGCTAGCAGTTTGACAGAAGTGACATGAATGGGTTTTCTACAAGCAGTATTCTTGGAATTCAGGTGTGTCTTTCACAGTATTTGGTACTGTATTCCCTGAAATTATGGTGTTGTTTCAATTTGAAAAGAAAAAGAACCAATGCTGGCTTTGTCATAACTTATTCTTTCCAGGGTTTCTGTGTTAGGAAGCATGTATAATGAAATGCATGTTGAATATATAACACATTAAAATATAGGAGAATATAACTTTAACACAGGCTTCCTGTACTGCCAGTAAATAATTTTTAATATATAATGTAAACTCTTATTCTCACCATGTTTTTGTCTTGAGGGATACTAGACAGCTATAGAGTAACACTGAGCCTTGCAGTCAGTATACCTATTAACCACTTAGTGATACAATACCTTGGGGTAGTTCACACATTAATTTCTTCATTGATCAAAATAATGTTTAGGGTAAAGGACTTCTGCTCACAGGAAGCCGTTTGGATTTGCATGAGTTTGGGGAGATCTGCAGTTTACACTGTAGATGAAAATTTTGTGCCACGCTGGTATGCAGAAACTGGATTCTTTGAGCTGGACTGAGGATCAGAAAATTTCTTGCATGAGAATTCTCAGACAAGGAGATCACTTCTTTTGTTTAATTTTAGCCTCCTCGATTCTCCAGTTAAGTTCATAGTGCCAACATAGCTGAAAGGGAGACACTGATGGCAGAAACACTTTAGGACAGCATTGCTGCTCAAAACCTTCATCTTGAAAAACTATAGCCTCTCAAGTACTCATTCATCTTTCCTCAGTTTATTGTATTTTCCATCATAACTGCTGAATTTTAGATGGAGAATGTACTTCTTATTGTCAAAGCTGATTTCTCTCTCTGAGGAGCTGGCTTCTCTTTGTGTATTACTGTACTTTAGCACACAAACATGAATTGTCAAAATCTCACTTTAATTTGTTGAACTGTACTTTGGAAACTGAAGCAGCAGAGCCCAGTAAGCATTTTCATAAGCTACAGTATTAGTGTACTGGTGTCTCTGACCTGAGTAGCTCGGCACTAACTGGGATCTTGCCAGCTTGTTCTCCTTGAGAAACTGATAACACAAGCCGGACATTTTTCTTGGTGCTGATGATGTACAGTGGGTTTACATAAAAGACCTTGCTTCTCCTGAGGGAGGAGAAAAACAGTAGAAGGCTCCCCTACTCACAGTTCCCAAGCCTATTTCCAACTATCTTACTCCACAAAGGAGTAAACCTAGTTGCTTCTAATTGTACCTAAAGGTGCCAAATATTTTCCAAAGCTTTTTCAAGATCTGAGATTGCCTTCAGGTGAGAACCAAAGTTGAAGGCAGCCTTCAGAGGCTTCCCAATCAGAAACCCACCAGGGGCTGGGCAGGAAAAGGATCTGCCCACACATGCAAACAGAGGAGAGCGGCTTTCTCACCTGAGGCTTTACAAAACAGCCTCACTCCATCGCTGGGTGTCTCTAACAAAAAAACCCTGTGCAGAAGGGGACTGATAACTAAACTTAAAGAAGGATTAGGTATTTTATTTCTTGGTTTCAGATAAGGAAAAGTAAATGTTAATTACTATAATTTTTGGTTTTCAGTTAATATGCCTTAAGAAGGAATTAAATAACACAATTTAGAACATTTCATAGAAGACATATAATGAAGTTTGTTTTTTTCCTGGCAATGCTTTTTAAAAAATAAATATTTTACTTGCAGAGGACCTTCACTTCTTCACTTATTACTTGTCAAAGTTGACATTTTTAAAAATAGATTTTTATGAACCAGATGCTTATTTTTCTTGAGTAATATGTTACGGCATCAAATTTGGAAATTCAGTCATTTTCAGGAAAGCATAATGCATATATTTGCTTCCTACTGTTATGAAGGATTGTATTGGATACTTACGGCTAAGCAAAACTGAGCATATGACTCAAGAGTTTTCCTGAATGGCATATACAAAGAACCACATTTATAAAATTTGCTGATTTAGAGTTCATGTACCAAATGAATTGTCATATTAATGTCATATTATTAGCTGAAATTAACCTCATGATACCTTATAAATTCATTTTGATTTATTATATTGAAAAAGATTCTGGGCAGAACTTAAAAAAATAACCACATTACAATCTATACTGAAGAAATATGTAAAAGGCAATCTTGATTATTTTCTGTGTCTGTGTTAAATATTACATTTTAAATAGCATCAAACTGCCAGCATCACCCACGGCAGATTTAGTGACCAGAGCATGTGCTTCATGTTGATCACCAACTCTTCTTTCAAAAATCTGATTTAAGACTTGAGACAATCTTGATCTTTCCTGGTTCTATTCATGGGGTCCTTGTACTACCCATCAACACTGACGCATGAAATCCTCCTAGATCTGGAAGTACCTATTCCATTTTCCTCTCTGAGTTTCTAGTCAAGAAATGAAATTGGTGGTCTCCATAGTACTAAGTGAATACAAGGTAGACTTAATTCTGACTTGGGAACATTTTACACTTATTTTGCAGTTGCTCAAAATGCCTAAAGAAAATCTAAGACAATGACTAAGCAGGATTGTGTTTTTCTTGGTAGGAATAAATTACAGAAACATTTTTTCTTAATTCACACTGGTGTATTACAATATTTTGTAAAACAGATCACCTGCAGAAATGAGGGGATGAATATTATTAGTATCTGTATGAGTCATATATGAGCAATAAAACAGAACTTAATTTTTCCCAAGTAAATATTGCTGCCACCTTCTTTTACAGTAATAAGTAGCTAAGACTGCTAGACCAACCTCCAAAACCCTCTCCAGAAATGGAGAGTGTTGACAGTTCTTGTGACTCATGCTTTTTATTATTCTTTACAACAATCTAAGCAGTTTCCTGCTCTCTCTACCTCATATATATAGAGTCTGATTCAAATGCCTGAAAGACAGAATCAAGGGGGAAAGGCAGAGGGAGTCAGTAGAGTATTTAGGAATCAAAACCTAGAAAGACCAAAGTAAGAACCAATTTTCAAGTGTGACATTTCATTTTTTCCCCTGTTGTATAATGAGGTGCAAGAGAAGAGCCAAGAGGTGAAATAAAGACGCTTCTGTGAGTTGCAGAACACAAGTGTCTGAAGTAGGTATGGTGAGATTTATTAGATACAGTAAGGCTTAGGACAGCTAGTTTTATGTGCTTGTCTTGATTGTTGTGAACTAGCATTTTACCTTTTTTTCACCTGCAACTAGTCAGAAGTTTAGAAATTGAGAACTTTCTTGCAATAAACAGTTCATTAAACATTCTAATAAACTAAATAAATGACAAAAAAATTTACAATTTATATTAGAAATCATACTTTAAAATTCTGCATCAGCTCTAATCCTGAGCTCTAGCCATTACAATTCCTGTATCTGACTGGTTATTTTAAACTTTTTGATCAAATGATAAATCATATTGATATAAAAGAGACATTATACTTTAGAGAAAACAAATCTGAGTAACATCATACTGACAGATTCTTTACAGATTGAATTGTCAGGATTGAATTCTCAGACATAAGGAGAATGAATATGGTATTAGCCTGCACTATTATTTAGGATAACTCAATCATAATAGGGACAATACTTATGGTACATTAAAGGAAATCCGTGTGCTTGAAGAGGATAAACCCCACTAATAGCAGGAAATTTAATTTATGCCATGCATAAGTGGAGTGTGTCACAGAGAATAATTTTAGGCATCATAAACTACTGTTTCTTGGAAGAGTTATTTCAAAAAAGCTACAACAGAAAAGCTAATTAGTCCTGATGAAGTCATGAATGACAGGTAGAACAAAGTTCAAGGCATAATCACAAAAAATTTTCTCTAACATTAGCATAAAAATACACTAAAATTTAACAGCCTTATTGGAAAAGAAAAATTTATATGGTTTGATTAAAAGGAATTGAATAAAAGTGTGCAAAAGCATGAAATTCTTGTAGGCGACATGAAGATTTCAGATATCACAGTGGAAGCATTGGGTAAATACATATTGCTTAACAAAAGAAAAGATTCTGAAAGAACCATGTAAAATCAAAATGATAAGCAAAATTCTATCATCATTAACCACATAGTCTGTTAGAATGAAAAGTCACACTTAAGAAATAAAAGGAAGACTTGTCCAAATGAGAAAATTTGAAAGGAGCGTACATACTCTCTAGTTGAACATAAGGCCATAATAGGGGACGCCAAAAATTATTTTGGCAAAGAATTTGCTTAAAACATAAACAAATACTAAAAGTTCCTCAGAAACAACAAATGCAGGAATTTTACCAGCTTGTACTGTGGATTCCTTGTTGAGATATAAAGAAATAAGGTCATAGCAAACAATCATAGAATCATGGAATGTTCAGATTTGGAAGGGACCTTAAAGATCATCAAGTCCCAACCCTGCCGCTATGGGCAGGAATATCTCCCACTGGACGATGTTGCTCGAGGCCTTATCCAACCTGTTTTTGAACCCTGCCAAAGCTGGAGCATCCACAAACTCCCTGGGCAACCTGTTCCAATATCTCACCACCCTCACAGTAAAGAATTTCTTCCAGCATTGCCAGCTGGTTGAGGGAGGTGATTGTCTCTCTCTACTTTGCACTGGTGCAGCCCCACCTTGAATGTTGTGTGCAGTTTTGGTCTATGCAACATAAGAAAGACACTAAGCTATTAGAGAGCATCCGAAGGAGGGCGATGGAGATGGTGAAGGACCTTGAGGAGAAGCCATATGAGGAGCGGCTGAGGGCACTTGGACTGTTCAGCCTGGAGAAGAGGAGACTGAGGGGAAAACTCACTGCAATTACAACTTCCTTGTGAGGGGAGGCTTAGGTTGGATATTAGGAAAAAGTTCTTCATTCAGAGTGTGGTTGGGCACTGGAACAGGCTCCCCAGGGAAGTGGTCACAGCACCAAGACTGATAGAGTTCAAGAAGCGTTTGGATGATGCTCTCAGGCACATGGTATAACTCTTGGAGATGGTCCTGTGCAGGGCCAGGAGCTGGACTCAATCCTTGTGAGTCCCTTCCAAATCATCATGTTCTGTGATTCTGTCTTACCACTACATTGGATTTCTACTTTGGCTTCCCTGTAGGCCCCCTTCAGATACTGGAAGATTGCTACGAGGTCTCCATGCAACCTTCTCTTTTCCAGGCTGAACAGCCCCAACTTCAGCCTGGCTACTTATGTTGGGGGCACCAAAACTATACACAGCACTCTAGATGGGATCTCACAAGAGCAGAGTAGAGGGGCAGAACCACCTCCTTCTACTATTTTTATGGTTTTAGCTTTGTATTTCCTAGTGGATATTTTTTGCCTAGTCAGGTTGTATAATGGAAGGAACATATTTTAAGAAATCACTTTCATGACATTATGAATAATTGTGATATTTCTATCTACAATAATTATATTAATATTTTGAAAGGAACATTTATCAAAGATGACTTTTCAGTTTTCATCCAGTTTCTATAATTTTTAATGTGAACTTCTATTTGACCTCAGGTCAAGGTCTTCCTTAATTGTTTACATTTAATGTGGGGACTCTTCATCAATGTAATTTTTTTCTCCTAGTCACTGCTAACTCAATTTCATCTCACAAATGAATTTATCGCATTTAGATTATACCAAATGGTAGTAGAGTGTGAAGTCTAAGCAAGTATATCTCATGACATTTCTATCCTTCTTTTACCTTCTACTGTTTTAATGAACCACTTTAGAAAGTCCAGATGTCTGTTTTATCTTTTTTTTTTTAATCTTTCTGTATTAAAATTGACCTTCTAACACTGCTTTCTCCTTTACAAGAATTCTTAGCTGAGCATTCATGATAGGTGATTGGTGTGGAATTTTTATTTTTCCATTTTCAAATTGTATAATCTGAATTTAGAAGGGATTCAAAGGGCATGGTGTGGCCTTTACAGCATTCTTAGCTGTGGATCTATGTTAGGTACAAATTATTCTATTCGAATCCCAGTTTTTGCATAGGCTATTGTATGAGGTAGATTTATGTTCCCAAGTACTTTGTCGAAAACAGAACCTAAATTTCATGCTAAACTTTCTGTTAAGCAGGACTTAAGCAAAAGGATCATTTGCCACTAGCTTGAATGTAAAATTGTAAAAATTACAAAATAGCTAATTACAGAATAAAATAATTTAAAACACAATTTGAATCATATCAACAAGCATTTGAACAATTTATGGTAGTGAACATCGAATTGCATCATTTGAACTTCATACCACAGCACCCGGGGTTGGTTTGCATTTCTTGCTTGAAAAGTTAGGTTTGTAAACTTTGAAATACATCAGACTTGAACAAGGGCTAGAAAGAAGCTGTCATTTCAAAGAGGGGAGCAAGGAAAGATCTCTGTGAGATGAATTGCCTGGATCTGTGAATCTGGGTTTTACAAATGTTCCCTGCTGTTCAGCCCAAGGAAAGAATCCCAAGGATTTTTTGGTCGCCTTGGCCACAGCTTTCTTCCTAATAATTAATTTATGTGTCTCATACTTCACATATAGGCTTTTATGCATCCTGTTTTAAGTCCTATGTGAGTTTAGTGGCCTCTCTTGGAGGTACAGATTTTATAAGGTGCCAGCCAAAGCTCAGATTTGATATACAGAAGTCTTTGTACGGATCTCATTTTTTATTGGAATGACCTAATGGAGGAAATACAGCAAAGTATGTATGCAGAAGATATTGTACATAGGATCTCATCTAAGAGGAGAAACTACCTGTTTCTACCCAGAGATGTGTCTGCTGAGAGTCCCTCTAGAATCTGACAAACATCAGAGAAAAGTCTGCCCTGCAACTCTAAGTCTCTTAAATCAGACTGATGCCTTCAGAAAAGTGTTGCAGGCAGTGAACACATTTGATGAGCCAGACAACTGTTACCCTTCTGTTTAATGCTGGTAAATATAGGAGTGTCCTTCAGCATCTAAACAAGCTTATTTCTCTCCAAATAGGTTAACTTCATCTTTCTGGTTAAGGTATCTTGTCTATGACAATGTATTTAAGATTTGCTAGAATTAAGTACAATTGTAAACAGTTTTTCACCCTTTTATGAGTAAAAGTCACAGCCAAAGTGGACTTTTGTGTTTACCAAACGTTGCTGAGCGGTGAGACATGGACTTTGGGGAGTGTAAGTAAAAAGATTCAAAAAAGAAGCAGTAATCTGCCTGCTCCCTGATAAAAGGTGAATTAGCAATACAGTATTCCTGCAACATAGACAACTATAAAGCCTGCAATTCAGCATTGTAACTTGCTCATTTAAGTGAGTTCATACATTTATGGAATGTATGAATTAATCTCTTTTATGGAAGAAAAATTTTTGAAGTGTTTATGTGGAGGGAACTTAGACAGACAAAAAAAAAAGGAAATTTTTGCGACCTGCCTATAGGCTACATTTTACTACATTTTCTGAGATGCAAATTTAAATCTCAGAACAATAGGCTGAGTTTCAGTGTTATGCTTTTGAATGTTTCCTAAATTTTTGCAATAATCATTCACATGGAAGTGTGCAGTACCTTAACTGACTGATTATTTTGTCAGTGACATTAGTACACTATACGTTTAAAAGAAAACTGGATCTAAGGCTGCCTTCAGACCTCAGTTTAGAAACTGAAATGTGAATGGAAAGTTTGTGAATATACATAAGAGTCTGAGAGAAGAAACGGTTGGAGTTGGACATCAAACCAGGTAACACCAGATTTCCTAGGCCGGGGTGTTATAATGGATATTTGCACATTAAATGCTCAATTTTCAGCTCTACCATAGTGTGCTTTTCAGCAGCAGTTGGTACTTGAGCAATAGCCATTGCAGTTATATGGAATTAGTGGTGATTAAAATAAGTTAAAATTTAATGATAAAACCCCACAGCATTACATAATTTGATATAAAATATTGCCAATCAAAAAAAGTAAAGAAAAGCCATAATAAGGGTAAAGATATGAGATAGGATTCAGAAAGTGCACTTTATAAAGTCCCAAACTTAGAAGGAATAGAGATAGAGCTGATAAATATTTTTTCATTTATCTTAGCTTGCAGCTGAGAGGCCACTCCACATATTGAGCACTGTTTGCCCAGATTTACTGTGCCTTCTGTACTATGTGACACATTTACTCAGTGGCAGCTACTAAAGGTTAATGGCTTGGTCACAATCTTCTTATTAAATATGGTACAAACACTAACTTTTTATTCATGGGTCATGAGAGAGTCTCAGGGTCACCTTTTTACAGCCTTCTAAATATTGTCTTTAAATTTATGTCTGTTATGTTGCAGGTATTCAGCTCCAGCTTCAGCAAACTGTAGAGACCATGAATAAAAAGGAAATTCCACCTGTTGTAAAAAAATTGGCCCTCGATGAACACCACAAATAAATTGTCCTATTGAAAATAGTCTGAAGGTATCAGAGTTTGGGGAATGTCTCTTGACCTTCCTGGAATATTTCTTCTTTAGTATTACAAGGCAATTACCTTGTCCCGGTCATACCTGTTGACCCTAATTCTTCTTCCTGTACAATTATTAACACTGGCTAATACAAGCCATTCTCTGAGCTCACACAGTGGTCTGTCAATCAAAATGCAAACTGAAATTCAGGAACAACTACAAAATGCATGTCTGGACACAAATGGTTTATCAGACTGTAAGATACAGGCTTCATAATGTTTCTTGGCACAAACAGAGGCAAAGAAGCCTTTCCAGGCTATATGCACTCTTTGGGACATAGATGTGCCAGTAGGCTGCACAGAGCAGCCACCACTGTTCAGGAGAAGAGATCCTGTGATGAAAGATGAAAATCCACAGCTTCTGTCCACATAGTCATCAAATTCTCCTGTTTTTTTCCTGCAAGACCTCTGACTCATTTCCACTGTCTTTCTTCGATTACTCCTAGATCCTTTCATGTGCTCTTCATGTTTAATCCTGCAAAAATGAGCCCGTGCCAGATGGCTGCTGCTTCTTGAAAGACATTTACAATTGCCTGTCCCTCAGTGTGACACTCACAGAGGTCTTCGGTCCCCCTGATAGCTTTCAAAAAATGTGCAAAGTTGTGGACATTTGCAATCTCTACCTTAATTTGATTTTGACCAAAACTTTCTTGGAGTTTTAGAAGTTATGAGAAGTCCTTGATAAAGAAGATGGTGTTGTGTGTTCTTGCTTCATGGGCATCCTGATTTCCAGGCGTTCTGGCAGAGCTCTTTTTACAGCTCCATTCTCCAATTAATGGTTTTATGCAGGAATTGATACAAGAGAGTAAGGAGAGTTTAATCTGAGAAATAAAGAGGATTCAGAGTAGTATGACGAATGCAGATGCTTTGATAAAAGCAAGAGATGACTTCCTAGACATGACTCCCTAAGAATGCATAAATAACTTCAGGTTTCTGAGGAGAAATTTAATCTTTTATTAGATCGATACATACAACTGGCAAAAGCCAAGCTGTTTGGGGCATACTTTTATAGGTCTGAAATGTAAGCACTAGTCTTGATAATTGAATACAGGCTGGGAATGCCTACTTCTAATTTAACTGACACTACCCATTTTAATCAATGAGAATTTTACTTCCTTAGTGAAGTGGGGAAGAAGGAACTGTTTGATTTTCCTGCATTATAAGATATTCTGAACAGTGTCAGAATTTACTGGAGCAGAAGACAGTAGTCTTGTTTGCTGCAAAGCTTGTAATTTTTCCAACTGTATCAATGAATCTAACGAACTCTACAAATCCTAGTTTTATGTTGAGCTCTTTGGACTGGAAGTCAGTTTAAAGAAAACTTTAAAGAACCTCAGGAAGTCTTCCATCATCCCCATATCACCATTGGCCAATCAGAGCTCAAATCAGTCCAGCAGTTTAATTACCTGGGTAGCCTCATCTCCTCGGATGGTAAGATTGACAGAGAGATAGACAATAGGTTAGCAAAGGCATATAGTGCTTTTGGAAAACTCCATAAAAGAGTAAGGCGTAATCAACACTTGAAGAAAAGTACAAAGATCAGTGTTTACAGAGCCATTGTGCTGTCTACTCTTTTATATGGATCTAAATCATGGGTCATTTACCGCCACCACCTGTGACTCCTAGAACGCTTCCATCAACGCTGCCTTTGTACAATCCTAAACATCCACTGGTCAGATTATGTGACTAATACATCTGTTCTAGAATAGGCAGCAGTTACAAGTATTGAGGCCATGTTGCTGAGAACACAGCTGCACTGGGCAGGGCACGTCTCCAGGATGAAGGACCACCGCCTCCCTAAGATCTTGCTTTATGGTGAACTTGCCACCGGCTGCCGCAAGAGAGGAGCCCCAAAGAGGAGATACAAGGACTCCCTGAAACAGCATCTCAGCCTTGGCCATATTGATCAACATAACTGGTCTACTCTGGCCTCCAATCGGGAGGTTTGGAGACACACCATCTATAACGCTGCTGATGCCTTTGAGAACGCACTCAGGATCACGTGGAGAAAAGACAACACAGAAAGAATTGTGTCTTGAAGAATTTACCACCTAAGGAGTCTTAGTCTGCTGTGCCTTTTGCAACCAGGCATGCCTGTCTCGTATTGTCCTTTTTAGCCACCAGCGCACTTGTAACAAACATGGGTAGAGACCTTTCCCTAATCCTCGTTCACTAAGCCCAGCCATGATGATGACAATACAATGAAGGATGTAACCAAAACATATTCACAAGTTAGCAGGGATGTTTCTCCAGTCAGTCACACTCCTTGAAATTAATGTTAATGACGCTCAGCACTTGCATCTCACTGCTTTTCTCCAAAATAATTTAATTAGACCATATTTGTAGTAATAGTTGGTGAGGTACTTGAACTCAAGAGGAAAGAGTTGTGGGTTTAGGTGGAATATGAAATTAAAAAGCCACTGCAGCTTTGCAAAGGAACAGTTGAAACAATAGACTGTCAATATGCTCTGGATATTCCATCCACAGCATCTGAGTATGTTTAGCTACCTGAGATAACACAGGTCACCTACGTCAGCCAAGGCAGTAGTTGTAGGATCCTGTTTCAAGGCTACAGTAGACTGCAGAAAAATAGTGAGGATATGGATCTATAGTTAATATTATTATGATACACTGTTCAGTCCAGGCAGAAGAAGCAGACTGCCTACTGAGTCCTAGCTGGCAGCAATTACAGTTTCCTGCACACACAGACAATATATTCCTCCTGGGTGATCTGACCCTGCTTCCATGTCTTGTACACTTATTTTTAATGTTTCACTATAGTCAGGAGATCCTTGCTCATCCACCCAGGCCTCCTGACTTCGCTGCTTCATTTCCTGCTCATTGGGATAGACAGTTCCTGAACTGTGAAGAGGCATGTTTGAAAATCAGTCAGCTGTAGTAAGCCCCTCATCTTTCTGAGTCTTTATGTCATGGTGTTCTTCTAAGAAGATTAATGAGATCTGCTCTCCTGAAGTAGAGAATGGTGATGCATTTCCCCCCCCCTTCTCTGCTCTTAGGATTCTGAACTCCATCATCTCATGGCTACTGCAGCCAAGGCCACCCCCAGCCTTCATGTCTCTAACTAGTTCTTCTTTATTTGTGAGTCTGAAGTTTGGCAGAGCATCTCCCCTCACCAGCTTCTTAATCACCTGTGTCAGGAAGTTGCCATCAACACTGTCCAGAGAACACTAGGACTGCCTGTGCCCTGCTGTGCTGAAAGAAAAAGAAAGAAAGAAAGAAAGAAAAAGAAAGAAAATGCTGTTACTCTTATAAAATAATTGTGATTCAATCCTAATCACAAAGAGATTAGGATTTTAATTTTACATTTTATGTGTTATAGTTAGCAACTAACTAAAAAAAAAAAAAAATTAGGCTCAGAGTAAAAGCCAGGGTTCAATATCCTGTAAAGGGAGTCAGGTTTAAAATAGATCTAATGTACCATATGTACTGATTTGTCTCTCTCCCAGAATTTAAAAGTCTATAGTTGAAACCAGAGAAACTGGAGATTGCAAGCACGTTTACTGACCCAGAACTAAAATACTACCAAAGAAAAACAATTAGTTCAGCCTAGTGAACGGATCCAACTCCACTCTGACAGAGCTACAGAGACTTATGAGAAAGCTAGTGAGAGTGATTCTGAGTCTGTTTAGAGTGCTGCCTTAGTACCTACTGCGAGATGCAGTCTCTTTCAGCTAAAAGGAAGAATGTTTCTAAGAGCAGCCAAAATAGATGCTAGTCTAGTGACTTTTTGCATAATAAAAAAAAAAAATCCTCCAGGGACAGCTGGTAATTAGAAAGTCTCCAAAACTGGTTCATTAAGCCATTTGCTGGCCAAGTACAAATTCTGAACAGAGAAAAAGAAATTACAGTCTGTGTTTTAAATGTTATTACATGTTTTAACTGTCATTATGACCAGCTAAAGGAGCTAATGGTGTTAGAATTAGTGCCTGCATCTCTGTGGGAAAAGCAGGCTCAGACAGGGCTCATTATACTGTAAGTGGAATGGCCATTTGTTAGCTATCGATTGCAATTCCAGCTATCTGAAGACTGCTGTGCTGTCAGATGCAGCATGGATGTCATGCCCTCTCTAACAGCTCCTGACAGTTACTGGATACGGAATTCCGAGCACAAAAGCCATATGGGATATAGGGGACTGTCCTGTCCTGTTGCATGGTAAGAAATATATGCACATCTCAGGGAATGAAGCCCACAGTTATATAGCTTTTTCTCGAGGAGGTGGCCAGGCAGAAATAGATCCATCCTTAACAAGCTTGCTATAAACACACATATAATTCTGTGTGTATACACATAAATATAAAGTGGATATTTATAAAAATATATATAACATATATAAACATAGACATATAAATCAATCAATATGCAAATTTTTGTGCACATGTAGGCACATGTATTCATGCTTAACTATGTTGGTATATTGTGGTTAAAATTGATGCTGGGATTTTTTTTTCCAAATTTGAATTGAGAAGGACAATTAACAAAATCGTTCCTCTGTTGCCTTACAGTGCTGATGAAGCTTACTTCACCAGTAAGCTTCCAGAAACCTCTTATGGATGTTTTTTATGGTTCTATAATTAAAATGTTACAATCTTGAGGAAGGTGCTAAGAAGTGCCTGGCAAATTATTTGGCTTCTTCTGAAACATTCAGCATTTTGGAGTTATTGGACAGAAAATTTGAGTCCTATGAAATGAAGCTGATTTACAAGGAAATGTTAAAAGGAGGAAATCTGAATTCTGTCTTTAGAAATCAGGTCTGTGAATATAAAGGAAGGCTGAACCAGAGTTAAATGTTCAGGTTGCCAGCTCAAAGCCCAGGCCAATTGTAGAGGCAGCAGTATAGAGCAGCCATGGCTGTTTCAGATAATACAATAAGTGGACAATATCTGCTTGCTTGTAGATAACACAACATTCCTAGGAATGATTAATACTGTGATGCTTAAGGGACGATGAGATGTAGGTGAGCCAAGTTCCATCCTTTGCTTGGTCTGCTGTTAGTGGGCATGAGGCTTCCGAGTCCTACATGAATGTCCCTGCTTCTAGATAATCATCTGTTCTTGGAGGGAAAATCTGTTTCCTAATTTGCCCAGGGGAAAATATACAAAAAGCCTTGGGGAAAAAGAAAAAATCCATGAAAGGTGTCAGTTCAGTGATATCAACATATTTTTCAGTCGTCCAGTGCCCTGAGACACTACAGGAGCTTTTCTGAATAGTTCCTGCCTTCTGAGGAAGCAAGACACAAGGATACCCTCACAGGAAATAAATGCCAAAATGGCATGACTTAGCTTAAAATTTAAAACTCTAAGCCTTTTACAGGTAGGGTGTGAAATAAAACCAGGACATCTTTTCATAGGTCAATAGTGGATATCAGGAAACAGAAGTGAAATTGGGGAAAATGAGTTTTCAGTGATGAAAGTGTCAGTCTAGAGACTGGTTGGTCAAATTCTTTCTACCAAAATTGTTTCTGATAGAAAATTGTGGGAAGAGGAGACAAAGGCAATCCTAATGAACAAATTTTTACTATTAAATTAGAAAATACTTTGATTCTGAAATGATATTTTAATGCTTGATGGGAACATTTGCTGATTGCCACAGATTCCATCGCATTTTTTTTTATTCGACACTTTCAGATACCTGACAGTACACAATAGTATATCTCTGTATTCAGCTCCTGTATACATCCCATGACATTTATCCACTTTGTTTGTCACCAGGGTAGATTAAGTGGTGCTGGAAGGCTAAAAGCATGTAATGGGTCATGTATCGCATGGGTTATAAGCCTTGAAATTATGGGACTTGAGCAGTTTTTTCACAGCCTCCAGGAAGGAGTGAACAATTCTCAAGAAACGTGTCAGTCTGCACTGTGAGAAAATCTCTTCTTGACCCTGAATCTGAGTGATCAGTTAACTGCTTTGGTTTAATGTCATTTTTATTTATTCATATCTGTTATTCATTTTGTCAGTCTTTAATTATAAGGGCTGAAGTTTTCCTAGGTGGGCAAAGAGTGAGATACACATTGCACAGATAACTAATGGGGGGTGGTGTTGGTGATAGTAGTTTATGTTTTATATTACCTGCTTTTGTGATTTAAAGAAGTATTCATATTTTGAGGGTTGCAAATACACGTTTTCTCCATATAGTTCTCAATAAATTTGAGAAAAGAGAGGCAGAACTGTCATTGTTCTGACCAAAGCCCGTTAGCTCTCTTAGAAATTTTTTTCCTCCTTCTGCTTTTCTAGTTACTAATCTTTACTTTCCAGACAAAGACAGTGACAGCTATTTGATGCTGCTCCCACTTTCATTCTCTACCCCTCCCCTCAATCCCAAATGTTATCTGTTTCGTTAGAGTGCTCCTCAGTTGCATCTGTTTTTCAGGTGAATACCAGTAAGTTGTATGTTATTTCTCTCCTGTTCCTTTCGGAAACTGGAAATAGACAATTCTCATGGAGTAGATTTAAAGGGATGCTTTTCTTATGTAGTTAGGAAAACAATTGCAAAATACTGGATGACTAGGAGACTGGCTACTGTATTTTTACTCGTATTAACTATCAGTGGACTGCTGCTAAAATTCAATCATAGTTGAGGATCCAGGCACAGTTCCATCCAGAAGTGATAGAACTTTTACCATTGAAAGCAATACAGCTCTGGTTACTCACAGGCAGCCCAGTTTCTCACCAGGCAGGTAAGCAAGCAGGGGAGGATGAGCAGATGAATCTGGTGAATATGTGTGAAGTTGCTTAACACCATATTCCCTGCAGCTGCCCACTCTATCCCTCTGCCCAAAGTAGTGCTACTCCAGCAGCAAGAACAGAGTGTCTCTCTCCTTGGAGCTTCCTTAGCCCAGTCTCTCATCCTTTGTAGGCTTTTTAGTTCATTTCTTGTATTGGCACAAAAGCCATATAAAGAAAATGCAAGTCAATAAAACACTTATAGATGTAAATTTCCTCTGCTGTCTGCCCCTGGAGTCAGCAACCAGCTTGTGGCAGGTGTCTAAGGATGGGAACATCTGAGAATACATCAGCCTATTTGCGAAAGGATGCCTGTGTCCCTCCAATGTAGGTTTCCTTTAGGCCAAAATATTTTTTTTTAATAAATTTACATAGATTTTCTCTAGTCTCTTTGCATTGTGTTACCAGCATATCAAGAACATTAACATGTTTGCTATTAAAATCAACTAATTAATGCCAGAGTCATTGTTACTTGGGCTGAGTAGCAACTTACCCACTAGTTATTTAAAAAATGATTTTCAGGATTTCATGCTATTCAGAAAACATGCCTCATTCTCCCTGAAATTCATTCAAAGTCTTCTGGTATCTAGAAAAAGAACGTATTTTTTCTGGTTTTTTCCTTTTTTTCCTTCAGAACTTTCAGTGTTGTGTTTAGGTATAAGTTTTATAATTCCACAAGGCTTAACAGAACTTCTTCAGTGATGTCTCCTAATAGACACTGTTCAGTATAAAAATATCTACATCATTTAGTATAAATAGCACAGACAACAAATTAAGTCTATATCTACTCAATTTAAAAATTAATGTTTAGCATACAGTGGTTTTGGATGGCAACTTCGTGTTAGAATAATTATTTGACTGTCATCACTTTATCTTTTTTTTTCTATGTTTTCCCCTTTATGTGTTTTGCAACTGAACAAAGTATGTCTATGCCTACATAATCTTCTCCGTCCCTCCTCCCCTGAGAAAACAACAAAATGATGTTTTTTTACAAAGGCTGAGGATATTAAATGGCTGCTGGCAGAAATTATCTGAGGATCTCGGCTACTGCCCTGAAACCTAATGAGAGATCTGGAAATTTCTCAGGTTTCAACCTCTCCTGTGGTTCCCAGGGAAGAGATTCTAGAAAGGACAAGATGCAAAGTAAATTGTCTTCAGGCCATACTGCCATTTTTTGAGGAATGTAAATAAAGATGTGCTCAGATGTAGACCTTGGGCCAAAAATCTTCAATGCGTGAAGGGAAAAGTATTCCCAGAGAGAACTGTCCCTTCCAAAAGAAGCAAACCCAGGGATTTTTCCTCAGAAGGGGCTGATTTCTGGGAGAAAAAAAATCCCAGTTGAGTGAGTAAAATTTTTATCAAAGGACTGGTGATTTGATTAACTTCTTGTAGGATTTAGCTATGGTACAATGAACAGATTGTATCACACCTGAAAATTGTTTAATGCATGATTTAATGTCTTGCAAAAATATTTTATTTACCAGAGAAAGGGCATAGGTTATTGTTCTGAATTAGCTGTTTGGTTTGGGATGGCATTAGAATAATTTAGGAATAGAAAAAAAGATCCAAAGATGGTTACTTAAATATATGCATTTCTATGATCCTTCTGTGCATGAGATTATTGATAAAGAAACAGAATAAAATTCTGGGGATGGCTGTTATATGAAAGCTAAATGAGTAATTTATTAGGCCTTGGCTTCAGTTCCTACAAAATCCATGTTAGAATTAATTGCTTTAATTGTTTAACCAACATACCGATAGTTCCTTTGATGAGCATAAAGGCAGTTTTCTAGTCCTACAGCTGATCACTTCACTAGTGATCCACTAGGACAAGGGAAGAACATGATGCTTTTCAAAAAATTTGTTGGCTATTTTATATTGGAACTCCTGACACGTGCACATGCCTACCCACACAAATCCTTCTCAAATTCCAGCAGTAAACAATCCTACAGCTAGTTTCTTTATGCCACTGTTTTCTTACATGCATGTGTCCTGCATGTGGGAAACTGTTCCACTGTTTCCTACAAGCAAACGTTAGCTGCCCTTGCTGCTGCTACTAATGAGTAAAGTGTAGAGTTTTCAAGGCATCTCTGGGGAATGGTGTCCATAGGTTCTTTTCTTCTTTGGCCAATAACTCTATAGATACTGAATTTAATATATAAATAAATAGTAGCAGCATGTGGTTCTGCACAAGTAATCTGACCTGACATTTGGTAGCTCATGTAGTCTCTTTTAGCTCAGTGACCTTTGCTGGAAAAGTGAAGTACTGTAGGTGATCTGATCCAATACCCACTGAGGCCAAATTAGAGCTTTCCTTTTACTTCACCTATGTTTTGACTGGGACCACATCCAGAGATGTAAATGGGAATCCAGCACTTCATGTCATCCCGACTTTATGAAGCACATGACAGCCTAGAGAGATGAGACTGACTCCAAAAGAGCCTGACTATAAAAAAATCTATTACAGCTAATGTCAGAGAGGGAAACATCTTTGAGAAAGTGCACAAAGAGTAGGAATCAGAATGTCCTCCGTGGATGTAATCTGAGGATAATAAGCATGAATAATAAACAGGAAAGAAGAGTGGTCTAAGTTAACAAACTTAAGTTGAATTTCTCCTATCTGGAAAGGAAGATCTTTACAATTCTCAAGGTAGACCCACAAATCACTGTGTTGTGAGGGTTGATTTCTTCTAAATGACTAAGTAAAGAAGGGTGTATTACTATGCTATGTATTATGCAGTGTCAGCATCCATGGGTTAGTATTACCCATTCTGGTGGGTATATACTTGTCCAGTAAAGTAAGGATAAGGTGTAAATGGAAGTCAGTGTTCTCTGTTTAAAATGTGTAATTCAGCAAAGTGAGAGACAGCTGATCTGGCTACTGTGTATTGAAAAATAATTGTTCTCATGAGACAAGTGAACTGAACATGCAGTACTTTTAATAATAATTAAAGAGCCCGTGTCTGGCATGATTGACAGCTGGAAATGATGTTTTATTTTCCATATCTTGGGTATACAGTTCTGTCTACTGCTATTACTTGCTATTTTGTGGAGAGGATCCCTGGGGATTCTTTTCTGTCTCTAACAACGCAGCAAGCCAGTGCTTTGGCATGTACATCTCTAACGGCACACAAGTTCTGAAAAGGAATCTGAAAAAGTAAAGAGTCTGTAATCTGTTTCAAAAGATTTTAAATTGCTTTCTCTGACATCTTTAACTACCAAAAAATGCAGACGCCTTTACCATTGCTCCAAGGAAGATCAAGTGACAGTAATGGCCTTTGATGACTGGGTGCTGGTGATTCAGTTCTGCCTGGTGCTGATGAGTTGTGTGCTCTTCTAAATACTCTCAATTTCCATGATGATGAAGGGAATCAAGGTATTAAGGTCTATATAATTAACATTTCCTCGTATTCATTCTGGAAAGGCATTATTTTAAACTGAACTGAAAACACTTCTGTGCAGTAAGTTTTTGGTTTTAGATGTATTACAGACATCAATAGTACATCCTCATGCAAACCCTGAATGAGAGCCTCATAATAAAATTTTATGTCTTGTTTAAACATTCCAGAAAGTCAAAGTTTGTCTAAGTTGCAGTTGCAGCTGCTTTTCAAGAAAGGTGCTAGGGTAGCTAGGGAAACATTTGACCCACATAAAGAAAATCTTTGTCCACGTGATAGCATTCAAACCCTACTTTAAATGTTTCTGCCTGTCCTGTTACTTTAAATTATGTTCAAGCAGAGAATTTGATGAGGAGTAAAAAACCGGTAAAACAAATAAAAAAAATTTTAAAAACCTGCCTTATCTCTGTAAACACATTGGAGGGAGTATGAACCTTGACTGGCACCTTCAAATGTCTGGCACATTACTGCATTTTGCATATTCAGAAATAAATCGTAGAACAGCTCAAGTTTGAAGGGATCAAAAGATCATCTGGTCCAATTTTTCCTGGGATAGGGAGCCTAGATGAGATTACTTGGTATCCTATACAATTGCATCTTGAAAACCCACAGTGATGGGACTCTACTCCATCCCTGGGGAGGTTGCACTAGCGTGATCAATTGTTCTTGTGGCAAAAAAAAATTAATATATTGAGATGAAACTTCTCCTGCCGCAACTTGTACTTACCCATCATCTTCTCCATGTGGTTCTTCATGAAGATAAAGCGTCTGTCCTCTTTGGAGCCACCCTGTAGGTACTGGAAAACTGTGCCAGGTCCTCCGCAAGGCTTCACTTCCTCAGGGAGGAAAGACCAAAACCTTCAGTGTTTCCTCAGGTTCCCCATCTCTTTGATCACCCATCCTTTTGATCACCTTTGTGGCCCTCATTTGAACCTTGTCTAGTCTGTCTGCATCTTTCTTGAATTCTAGGGACCAGAAGTGGACACAGTACTCCCAGTACAGCCTGACAAGCACTGGGTAGAGTTGGGTGATCACATTTCTGTCCTTGCTGGTAAACCTCCTACAGGTGCAGCCCAGATCCAATCTGCCTTTGTTGCTGCAGTGGTGCACTCTTGACTCATGTTCAACTTGCTGCCCATCAGCACCCACATGTCACTTTCAGCAAGGCTGATCCACACAAATCCTAACCTGTACAGAGGCCTTTGGTTATTTAATCCCAGGTTCAGGACTTTGCACTTGTCTTTTTAAACTTCATAGTGTTCTTGCTAGCCCACTCTTCCACACTGTCTAGGTCAATTTATTCAGCAATAAACTCCTTTTTCACAAGGCCATAGGTGAGTTGCTTATACGAAAGCATCCACATATTTCATGAAGGCAGAAAAATGCACCCCGTTATCTGCTGCTTGAATCCTTCCATTTGTTTTTGCAATGCACTCAGAGCTCCAGGGCGTGTTTTGATAAATTATTAAAGGCTAATCCTGGAAATGCTTTTCATATGGAGCTGCCACTGAAATGGATGGGTGTTCTGAGTATGGCAAACTTGCCCTAGTGGACCCTTAATCTTTCAGTAAACCAGAGAGGCATTTGTTTTGCAACTGAGTGTTTGGTGGAATAATGAAAGCATGTGTATTGAGATTTTATTTTTCATCATCAATACAACATAAGAAAACAATAGTGAATTTCTGGAGATATTATCTTCTTAAATTTATAAACAATTCACTGTTGACTATCAATCACGATCAATTTTTTATCAATTAGTAAATGAAAGACACATTTCAGCAGTCATTGAAATATTTATAATCACCATTACATTATCCTATGATTCTATGAGTTTGCTCACATGAATATAAGTAATCAGAGTAACTCTGATTTTCTCTCTGTGCTGGTTTAAAGGTAAACCGGCAGGGGAAATGAACCCAACTCAAAAGAGAGATTATAAGTCAGAATAACAATTTAATAAAATAATACAATAAATACGATTATACAGACAAATAGTTGGTTTTAACCCACAAAACTCAAATGTATAACTCAGTACCCTGGGGAATGAACAGAGTGGTTTTCGTTGGGCCCCCTGAGTCCAAAGTAAAAGGAGAGGGGAAAAACCTGTTGGTGAGAGTGCTGTTGCAGTCTGGTCAAGAGTGGTGATTGCAGTCCGGTCGAGAGCGGTGGTTGCAGTCTGGTTGAAAAGTGGTGGTTGCAGTCCAGTCGAGAGTGGTGGTCTGTAGTCTGGTTGAGAGTGGTGGTCTGCAGTCTTCCTCTGGATCCCACGAGTGGTTAAAAAAGTTTCAAGACTCCAAGATTATATAGTCTCCAGTTCAGGCAGGAATACCCAGTACCTCCCTCAGGGTGGGGAGTTCCACAAAGGGTGTGAGGACAGGGAGCACCCTCCTATCTTGCAGGCCTCTTAACACCTAGTTTATAGCCTGAAGAGTCAGTCTGCTCTGGGCAGAGGGTGTAAATAGTCTATTGATAACAGTTTCTGGGAAATGGTATGGAAGGCTACAGAATACACAGTTTTGGGTTACACCCATACAGTGATGGACTGGTCCCAGCTGTTCTAACTAGGACACTCTCTCAGTAAAAATGTCAGAGATAAAACTGCAAGCAATCCAAGACTAGCTCTTAAGTATAAATGACTAAGGTAACTAAAAAAACAACCATGATGGATGGCATAATAACATATAAGATAGAGCTTATTGAGAAACGCTGGTGTTCTGAAAATTCTGTATGAAAAAAGCTGTTTTGCATTGCCAATGTCTGAATAATTTCTTTCAAATTGCTGGCTATTTTATCATCATTATTATAATATTTTTTAAAAACAAAATAGTAACTCAGCTTAAAGGTCAAGAGCGACAAATAGACAAGACTTTCCTTTAGATATACTGTCTGCATATGAAAAAAGATTTTAAGCTCTTTTTGGAATGAAAGTTTCAGTTAATTCCTCATTTTTTAATGCTGTTATTTACAAGGCAAAAGATTCTATGTGTCTCAGTGGACTAAAGCAGATTATTAAAAAGCCAGATATATACTATCCTAAATTGAAGGGTTACTTTACTTGCTAGTTTTTGAAATGTGCTGTGGAGAGTTCTCCGCATTTTATTTTTCTCATCAGAGAAAAGCTGCAATAATAACCACAGAATCACAGAATATGCCAAGTTGGAAGGGACCCACAAGAATCATTGAATCCAGCTCTTAGCCCTGCACAAGACCATCGCCAAGAGCCACTCCATGTGCATGAGAGATTCATCCAAATGCTTCTTGAACTGTCAGGATTGGTGCCATGACCACTTCCCTGGGGAGCCCAACCACCCTCTGAGTGAAGAACCCTTTTCTGATATCCAACCTAAACCTCTCCTGACACGACTTAAGGCCACTCCTTTAAGTCCTGTCACTGGTCACCACAGAGATCAGTGCCTGTCCCTCCTCTTCTCTTCACAAGGAAGTTGTAACTGCATTGAGGTCTCCCCTCAGTCTCCTCTTCTCCAGGCTGAACAGACCAAGTGACCTCAGCTGCTCCTCCGAGTTTTGTGTCATCTGCAAACTTGCTTAGTATCTCTTCCAGTCCCGTGTCCAAGTCATTTATGAGGAGGTTGAAGAGCACAGGGACCAAGATGGAGCCCTGTGGAACCCAGCTAGTGACAGGTGGCAGGTCTGATGTTGCCCCATTCACTGTTATCCTCTGTGCTCGACCTGTGAGCCAATTGCTCACCCACCACATGGTGTGTTTACCCAGCTGTACAGTGGTGAGAACCTGGGATGCTGTGCCAAGCTTGGCAATCCCTGCCAACAGACCTGCTTAGCCACAGTCATGTAAGGCACATCTGTCTCCATGGTGACTGCAAAATTAGTATCTGCTTCTAAGTTGTGTGAAGTGATGAGACAGAAGTTGATATTTGGCTATATTTTTGGTTCTTTTTGAGACCCACAGTGTGGCCCACTTAGAGCATCCTTATTCCTTGCACCAGGTCTGCCTGCCATGGACCAGAGATCTGATCCCAGAGATGTGTCCTGACCTCCTGTCCCACTCCTGGACAGTGTAGCAGCAAGGTCTCCGCAGGTCCTCTCTTTCCTCAAGGGGAAACATGGCATAGGTGCATACTAGACAGGTTATGAAATACTGTAAAATTAAATACTATGATGTATATGAATTTGTGTGTGAATTCCCCCCTTGTCCTGGCATATCCATGTTCCATGACACTGACTCTAGAATTGCATTCTGTGTTGTGCCAAACTGCCCAGCTATCCTAATTTTACATCTGGTAGATCCGGACAGCAATGGATACCTTCAGATGAGAAAGGTTGTTTCCACTGCAAAGACCAGTCTTACCTCTGTTGTTCCTTTTTGCTTCCAGTCTGGAGGCAAAGTTCCCCCAAAAGAACCTTCCCCATGTCCCACTGGTTGTTCCAGTTTAGAGCAACCTTCAGGTACTTGCGCTGTGCGGGAAAGAAATGGGATCAGAGGACTGAAGTCGCACAGTAGCCCTCTTCATAGTAAATTGTTATAACACTGCTGCTGCCCAAGTTGAAAAAGGAGAAGCAACTTCACTTTTTGTTTAATTAATGTTGCTTTTGAATTGGCAAGAAGCTGAAGGTCTAATTTTTACCCTGAAATGGGTTGTTAATAGAGTGGGGGAATATCAGTTGCAGCTCTGCCTGATGCTGGTGGAATAACCTCTGTGCTGTACAGACTAAGCTCCTGGAAAAAAGCAATCTGCGCAGACTAAGCATCAGTGCTTCTAGTTTTAGATTTATGAAAACCACTAATCTACCTACTGAATGAAAAAACCTTGAAAAGCCCTGAACAATTCTTGTGTTTTGAACTTGTGGAAAACTTACTTTAAAAATGGAAAGGGACATTTGAGTTTTGATAGATTCTGCTAAGGTAATATTAAAATTAAATGGAAGCTACACTACACCACTCCAGAAGGCACGGGAGAGTTAGTATTTCGTTTTTAAACCAAGCAGGTACCATAGGACTGTTCATCTTGTTGCAGACATAAGCTATTGCTAGGTCTAAGCAACAGTAGAAATATTATGCCATTGGCAAGGCTTTAATCCAAATAATATTGTTGAAAAATTGTATCACAAAGCAAAACTTTTCCTCAATGAACAGCTAAAGCATTTCTTTCCAGTGAATTTGGCCACCTTGGAGAACTGGCTTGTTTTTCAATGCTTTTAGAGAGTGAGAGTGGAGCAAACTATCAAAAAAATCCAAAGACAATGGTGAAGTGCAATGACTTGTTTGGCTTTTTTCACCACGTTTTTTTGTTCTTCTAGAATAGCACCAATGGCAAGCACTTGGATAACCTTGTACTGTGACCTCTCTGGTTGTTGGTCTAACTCTCCATTTAAAAAAATGTTAAGTTAAAGATGCAGTTTTTAATTTTTTTGTGCTAATGATATTGCAGATTTTCTTGTGCATACATTACTATATTATTGGCACATCCAGATACAGTTAGTCATGTTAAAAAAATCCCCAGGCAATTGACATTAACTGTGCTTCAGTATCTGCTTCAAATGCTCTCTTTTGTCCTTTTCCACCCTACTTTTCAAACACCCATTTTGGTGTGTAAGTTGGTCTACACAGATGTGATCATGTCTGAAGCACACGACATTGGTGTGAAATTGCTGGCTGTGGTGTGTTGACCCTGCTGGATGCCAGGTGAGGTGCCCACCAGAGCCACTTTATCAGTCCCTTTCTCAGCTGTAGAAAGGGAGACACTGACCCTGGTGTCTGCAGTGTTGTTTTCCTCATATATTCTCACTGCTCTCTCATCTGGATGCAGTTGCTATTGTGCAGCAGCTTTTCCCCCCATCTTAAACACACTGTTCCACAAGCACTACCACTGTTGCTGATGGACTTGGCCTTGGCCAGCGATGGGTTTGTCTTAGAACCCACTGCCATTGGCTTTGTCTGACACAGGGGAAGCTTCTGGCAGCTTCTCACAGAAGCCATCTCTGTATATTACCCACTACCAAAAGCTTGCCACACAAAGCCGGTACACTGACACAGAGACTGGACCCTCTTTACTTTTTTTATTCACTCTTTAAGACTGAATTTAGTAACACTGAAATATGTTGAGAGTTCTGAAATTGGAGGTCTCTTGTTTTTTCATTGGAATAGGTATAGAGCAAGCAGAGAACAGGAGTTTCTATGCATGGTATGTACCATGTGCTACAGCCTTGACTTTTTACAGACTCTCTGGAGCTACAATAGTAATTCGATCTCTATGCCCATTGATACTGCTGCTTTCCTGAACCAGTTGTCCACAGGAGTGCTGCTTCATTCCAGCTGTGTAAAGGGCAGGGTGTGCAATTTACTGTAGCTGTCACTTTAAACTGTATTTGGTTGGAACAAGCCATAAATAGAAACCAGCTCTTTCGTTCAGAGGGAAATGTCTGGTATTTGCCTTGTTTTGATAAGAAAAGAACCCCAAACACAAAACATTTAGAATTTGATAAAAAAATCTAAAACTTTTCATTTTGCTTACAATGTTGCCATTAAAATTCAGCATTTTAAAATTCCAGAACATAAATTTTATGTTTGGCTGAAGATTACCAAACAGCCTAGTTCAGCCTGATGAACATCAAAACTGAACACCACTACGCCTGAATGTGACCTCCTGGGATCTGAAGCTGGATTTCTGGATGCTTTTACTTTCTCTAATCAAGTAATGCAGGTAAACAACATATGAATACTAGTCTGTGTCCCACTCTTGGATCAAGGAGGAGAAAAAAATTGCATCATGATATACAGTGTTCATGTAGAAAGATAGGCTTGCACTATCGACCCTGTAAACTCCCATGAAGCAATATGGCATTTAATTCTGAAGTGATTCATCCCTGCCATAACCAACCTTAATAAGATGAAGATTTTACCAGCCCTTAAGAAAGACACAAAAATACTGGAGAACACTCAGTAGATAGTCAGGTAAAGAAAGGATCCAGGACCTGGGAAATCACTCTTGCGATGGCTTGGGAAGTTTATAGAGTTCAACCTAACCAGTTTGCCAAAAAGATACTAGAAGGTGGCTGCAGGAGATGGTGGTTACGTAGAGTTACCACATAAATAAAAGAAATTTGAAGTGAAAAAGAGACTTTTCAGCTCTCCACAGGAGGAGACAACTGATTTCAGTGGATGAAAATTTAAATTTGACTTATCACATTTTGAAAAATGATGTGATTTGTCATTAAATATTAACACTAGCTCATTTGTTTATGTTAGTTTGACTTTGTTTTGTTCCACTGCTTTCTAATGCATATGTTTTAATCCAGATTCTTAAAAAAAAGTCTACAGCCTTTACACACAGAAAATGATGCTCTCCTTTGGCCTTATCTGAGTCCACAAGTACAGCTGGTAGCACTATTCCAGTTTGTTAAGATCCGTCACCATGTAGTTTTTTTTCAGAAATATGAACAATAGCTTTTCTATAGCTAAATTAAATTTCTTGATTAACAGATGCCAACTGGATCAAGACTGTAAAAAGGCATGTTTTCAGTTTGCTTGATCTTTTTTTCTAAAGATACCTTAATCTGTGGGTTTCTATACTGAGATTTATTTCCAGCAGGCCAATTCATCTTCCATTTTGTTTCAATCAACCTTTTTAAAAGTGAGTGCTATAGAGTTAGAATGTAAAGAATAAAATTAATACAGTTATTTTGCACCTGGTCTATGAGAAATAATTTAACTATTTACAGAAAAGAAACTAAGTTGAATAAAAGATGCTACCTAAACTGTCTGAAAGCAATAAATATCAACTAGAAACTACAGATAAAAGCATCATATTTGCGTCTCTTGTTTTAATGAATAAAGTATATCTAGGATCTTATAAATTATTATTTTTGCAGATAATAATTTATTAACTTTCTTCAGTGTTTATTTCTGCTTCAAATATGAATATATTGCATGGTATTACATAGCAAAAGAGGGAAATTGCAAAAATTAAAGGATATTTTATTATTAATGGCACAGTGGCTTATAACCATCTTTTTTTAAAAAAAAATTCTTTGAAGTAAAATTTTTTGTAAGTAACATTAGTTGTCTGCCAGGGGGGCTAAGTGGGAGGTGGAAGAAACTCTTCCATTAAAAAAACTATGTTGTGTTTTAAGCCTTGCATTCAAATCTGAAATTGCTCATCAACTTTATGTGGTAATTGAAATCCATTAATGATGAAATTTCCTGAGACAGCTTCTCTTTTCTAGCTGCTAGGGGAGAGCATGAACACCTGTGAATTAATTTGGGGTCTGCATTTAATGGCCTGAGCTCATATCATGAAACCATTTTCTTGACTTCTGGTTTTAACATTCATCTATTCTCTTTTTTTCTGATAAGGCTTTTGGGCTTACCCTATGACAAGAGCTCCAAGGAGCCAATTCCAGGGAGTGCCAATTCCCAGGAGAAAGTTAAGGAAATGAATCAGAGGAGAAGAAAGCCCAAGACATTATTTATCATTTGTTTTACCTTATTCCTCTGTTTTATTGATAAGAAGTTTTATCCAAGGCTTTGGATTAAAACTCAGACTCCCTAGACATAAATAAATGTTGCTATATATTTTTTTTTTTTTTTTTCCCCCAGAGAGCAGCATAAGGCACTAAAACAATGTGTTCTGATTTGACCTGCTGCTCGACCTTTAGCTTGCTTTAACAGTGGTGTAACTGAAATTGCTTCTACTCTGGCCATGTCCCCCTGCCTTTGAGGGAGGAGCAGCAGGAAAATGGTTCAGCTTCTGCTCTTCCTTGGTCATTTAGGTGATATCTATCACCTGCTTATGAATCTCTACCAGTTAATGTCAGACCCACATTAAACAGCTATTCAGTCTGTGGTTGTGCTCTTTTGAAGGTTGGTATCAGTCTCTTTCAAACATTCTACCTCTAGGGCAGGGTACCACCAAACCTTAAGAGCCTGCTGGATGCTTAGCTACAGACAAACCCAGAAGCACCCATATCCCACAGCTCAGGTTTTGCTCTCAATACTCCAGCTTGTGCTGCAGCTCTCTCTATCCATGTTTCCTGTATCACAGGTCAGGCTCCACCAAAACACTGTACTGTAGTTTTGACCTGGGTTTTAGAATCCTCCTTAAAAAGACAAGTGCCAAATCTTTCCTATACTGTCCAGGAGCTCTATGCACCTTCCATTCTCAAACCTTGCTGAGTCTCTCATTCCTTAGGTACTTCTGAGACAATGGCAGAAGTTTCCTTTCTGCTTATACCTACACAGTGTGTCTTCCACAATACTTTCTGACTCCCAGTCTCCCTTACCGTGCTTCTGGTACGTGATCAGCTGATGCTGCCCTTCCCATACTACTTTGCAAGTTCTTGTGTAAGGGCCTATAGGTACCAAGTACACAACAAGGAAAGTGCTCACATTCAACACTGCATAAAAAACCCCAACAAAAGTCTCCAATAAAACTGTTGTCCAATGCTCCTGAAAATAGGCCGTCTCCTTGCTCTGTGCTGGTTGTCAGTTTTTAAATGCCAGATTAGCGCAGGCAGTTGTGCTGTGGGAACACTGTATTTATCCTAGTCACTGACCAGCTGTGTTATATGCATCTTCTTTTGCAGAAATGCTGCTGCCCAGCATGAGAGTCAGGCTTGTTCTTCTAGAAAATGGGAAGAAAAAGAGAAACTAGCTGTCATGGAGAGAGAGAAAACACATGGAATGCCATCTTAACCTGTGGGATGACAGTATGAGAGGAAAGAATCTAAGTAAAATGCTGGAATGACAATGTGGACAGTTGGGGGAAGGCAAAAGACTAGCAATATTTGGAAAAAAGTGAAATGGGAAAGGTATTTGGAGAAGAGAGGAAGGCACAACAAAAATATAGAATGTGTTAGGACTGATTGCATAATTAGAAAATAGAGAAATGGTAAACAGGAAAAAATTACAGATCAAAGAAAAATACTAGAAAATGGGAAAATAGTGCAAATGACCAAGTGAGATTAGAATTTTCAGTTCACTTTAGTCATGGCTCAGTCTATTGTTTTTCTGTTGTCCTGTTGATGTTGCAATTTATTCTTGGATTTAGTGTCTCTTACTACAGTAATAATGGTTAGGTTTGGAAAGCATTAATTGGGCAAGAATTGAAGCTCTTAACTAATTGCATCAGGATTGAGGAAGAATAGCTTTCTCCAGAACAATAGGTCTTTTGAAATCTAATGTTTCATGGGATTTCTGTGATGGGAGAATGGAAATGACTAATGTTTCTCTTTGACAGTGTTGAAATATTTATATCAGTTTGATTTGACTTACTTAGTAAGGATAATATATTCTCTTTAACATTTTAATACAAGAGTTTAAATGAAATGACCCAGAATGATGAAGTCTGAGGTACTTTGACAGTATTGAAATGAAAGGTTTTGTTAATTAATTGAATTCTTCTGAGATGTTTATTTGTCTTCAGTTTTTTTACTGAACAATATGAAATTTCAGAATTCCTTGTGGAATGAAAGAGCTATTCCAACTCAAGCACAAAAATAACTTCTAATACCTGCTTAGCTAGTTAATTTAAAAATTAATAACTCTGTTTCTTAAACACTGGAGTAATAGATTACAAATTAGAAAGAGCTGGCTAAAATCCTCTAGCTCAGTCCTTTACATAATAGAATGTCAGTCAAGCAATTCCGGTTTTTACAAAAACCTAGTGCTTGGAATGTGATTTAATATGGCAAAACCACTATAAATTATGCTATATTGCCAATTATAAATGCTTTCAGTATGCAAATTTGTGTCTTGTTGCCAATGCAAAGCTATTTTCCCTCGATCTTCAGCCACTGTGGGTCTTTTTCTGGTTTTGACTGTTAGATTAAAAAAAAAGTCTGTTCTTTATGTTAGTGTTATGGAATGGGATAATACCACCATTTAATTTACCCTTTCTTAAACTAAATAGTCTGAGATCTTTAGCTCTTTTTTTTTTTTAACTGACAATTTCACCTTTCTCCTAAAAGTTGTTTATGGTTTACTTTCTATTTCATTGAACCTTTTCTGAGCTGAAAACAACAGAAGTCAGCAAAGTACTTGATAGCTTGGTAGCAAATATAGATTTTTTTAATAATCAATATTCTTATGTCTACACTTGTGAGTTGACAATCAGCCTGTCTGGCTAATATTGCACTGAAACCACTTACAGCTGAGGTTCAGCTGTAGTTCCACATCAACTTCAGATTCTGTCTACATTCCTGCCTTTTATTAATTAACCAAATTTTTCTTCTCAGATGTTTATTTGTTTTCAAATTTTTTCCTATACAATATGAAATTTCAGAATTCTGTGGACAATAAAAGAACTGATTCCAAATCATTTGCAGAAATAGATTTGATACCTATTTAGCTAGTTGCTTTAAAAATTAATGAAAGCCTGGTTTCTTAACCAGTAGAGTAATAGGTGATAAGTCTGAAAGAGCTGGATAAAATATGCTGCTGAATGTTTTATATAGTAAAATATTTTATTATATACCAGCATGTAATTGTATTTAACAGGACAAAATCACAAAATCACAGAATCGTTAGGATTGCAAGAGGCCTCTGGAAATCATCTAGTCCAACCCTTTGTCAAGGCAGGTCAGCTAGAGCAGGTGACACAGGAACACATCTGCCTGGGTTTTGAATCTCTCCAGGGAGGGAGACTCCAGGACGTCTCTGGACAGCTGTTCCAGTGCTCTGCCACCTTCAATGTGAAAAAGTTCTTCCTTATGCTGAGGTGAAACTTGTGTTTTAGTTTATAGCCTTTACTCCTCATCCTGTCACTGTGCACCACCAAAAAGACTGAGAGATGCTCCAGAACCTGAGTCTTCTTTGAGGCCCTCCACTGGACCCTGTTCAGCAGCTCTTTGTCTTTCTTGTACCGAGGAGCCCAGAACTTTGCACAGCACTCCAGATGCGACCTCAGTACAGCTGACCACACTCTTCCTGATGCACCTCAGGATATCATTGGCCCTCCTGGATACAAGGACACTGCTGACTCATGGTCAGCTTGTCATCCACCAAGACTCCCAGGTCCTTCTCAGTAGAACTGCTCTCTAGTAGGTCAGCCCCCAATCTATACTGGTACTTGGGGTTATTTCTCCTCAGGTGCAGTACCCTACACTCATCCTTTTTGAACATCTTTAGGTTTCTCTCTGCCCAACTCTCCAAGCCTATCAAGATCCTTATGAATGGCATCACAGCCCTCAGGTGTATCAGCCACTACCCCCAGTTTCATATCATCTGAAAATTTGCTGAGGGTGCCTACTATCCTTTTGTCCAGGTTGTTGATAAATAAAACCTCCCATATAATACCTGTTTCTCCAGTCTCACTTCATATTTAATGGTACAAAATTCCACTTGAACTAACTTCCTTCCATTCTTCCTTCCTTCCTTCCTTTAGATTGATCTAAGCAAGCTGTTTGCTCCCAGTATCTAAGTACTTTCAAGTTCAACATATTTGTCCAACTCTCATCAGTAGCAGCATTTCTGATTTCACAGCTGACACTGCCCTCAGTAAAAGATTGGAGCAGATGATCTATTGTGGTCCCTCCAACATGTACAATCCTGTGATGCTATGATTTTATTTCTAGTAAATAGAAGAAAATAACAAATGCTTTCCTACAGTTTTCATGCTTGATAATAATTCACAACTGTACTTTGAGACCAGTTAATTAGATTTTAATACATTAATGTCTGGCCTGTTGCTTCTGTGTTCCCCTAATATCTAGATCAAAGATTGCATGATACCAAACCACATGTCCTAGAGAAGCTTTTGATATCATTACTATTCATTCTAGCAGCCAAAATTATATTCTCATCAAAACCTCTCAAGATGCACCACCCTTTCTAACACAGAGTTTTTAAGCAGATAGTCATAGATGACTAAAATTAACATTTTAGCAGAGCCAGTAGAGAACTGAAGAGAATTCTCTTGGATTTATTGAGTGGGTGATGGTTCTTTCTCATTCCACTCTGTAATGTACCCGTGTTATGGCTTAAGTTTTTGTTATGAGAACAGCAATTTGAAGGATGATACCAAAATGACCAAACTTCTTTTTCAAAAGTCTCCTTCTCTCTCTTACCGTGATCTAGTTTTTAGGTTGATAAGCAGCAGCAAAACTCTTATTCCTTATACTAATTTTTAAAAAATATTATTTTACCACTACTGAAATAGTGGACTCCGGCTGCTTGAAGTAATAGAGTTCCTTTCACCTTCCAGAAAAAGCAGGGGCTGAGACAGTATTTTTATTTCCATAGTTTGACTTTTTTATTAAATATATTTGCATGATGTGCTTGAAATTGATTTTACATATTATAATGCTATTTTTATTAATATATAAACTATAATTATATCCTAAATAAATCAGTTACCTTTAATACTTAGGAAAACTCACCAATTGTGTTTTGTGCAGAATATTCAGTCTGCTGAATTTCACTGATCTGATATGTCGTTACAGTTCTGTAAGAACATCACAAAAAGATCACAAGGAAAGCAAGAAAGAAATGTGGAAGGAGAGTTTAAAAAGGATAGCACAGTTTGTGTTCAGGTAAGAGAAAATGATTATAAAATGATAGTTAGCTCTCATTCAAATACTCAGATGAGTTCCAAAGGCTTTTGTCACTTGCAGAGGCAGCAGTCCAGGGGAATGCTCCATCTCAACTGCTGGCAATGCAGCAGGGTACTACAAGGAAAAGCTGTGGGATTTGCAGGAAGGAGCAGAAAGAGACATGTCAGAACTAAATTACTGATTCTCACCTGCCATATTCCTGACAAATGCTCCATCACCCTACCATCAACTGCCTTAAAGATTGCTGTCTGCTAAAGTGCTCCCTCTGCACTCAAAGACAGTTGCACAGCCACCTGTGCAATTTAATTCCACCCATTTTAGATAGTGCTGGATGTGTCAGTGTTCCTTTGCTGAGAGCAGGCGCTTGACACTTCTGACTTCGGATAACTTATGTGAGTGTATCAATGGTGAATGAGAGCTAGACCCAAGTAGGAAATCATTAACGGTGACAATTATATCCATGTTTCTAATACTGGCTGATACTTTAGCCATGACACGTTAAGCAGTGCAGAAGAAGTGGCATGCACAAGGATGCATAGGTATGTCGTTTATTTTTTGGAAGTTAAGTAAGTCTGTGTGATCTTTTTTTAATGTGGTTTCACCAAAGTTTCTGGTTGTTGCACCATAGAACATCAAACATACCCTTTTTCTTTGTATGGTTGTTCAGATGAAATACAAACCAAACAGCAGGCTAAATGGGTCTCATGCAAAATAACAAAGCACTGCACATTAGCTGATTATGGTAAGTTTGTCTTCCTGACTGCCTAAGGAAAATAACTCAGTATGGGTCAGATGCTCAGCTGACACAGTGGTGCAGATTCACTGAAACAGAAAGGAGGCTGTAACTGTAAGTATTTTACCAGTTCAGAGTAACTCTGAGATGAAAAATAATATAGTAGAGGCTATTCTTTACTAAGTCGTTCTTCTTCCTGCATGTACCACCTCTGGTGAACTCCAGGCATATTTAATTACGTTACCATATGTTGCCCTCCTTAATAGACATGTTTTTAATAACTTAACTCACAAATGTTCATGAATAATTTAAGACTGGTGGAGGTGGAAGCAGAGAAGGTTGGGTTTTTGTTTTCTCTTCAAACTAGTACCTCAGCAGACTCAAGACCTAATCTTTACCAGCGATGTTTTTTGTTTCCTTTCTAGCCCTGTTCTTATCTGCTTCCTCAAAAATCCTCTCAGTTTTAAAGTCACTACTCAAAACAGAGTGAAATAGGTTGCAAACAGCAGGTAGAGTGCTCCTTTAACAAATTAAAATGTGGATTGCAATCTATGCTTTTTCTCTGGTCAACAGTAGAAGAGTTTAGGACAAGAGCAAGAAGGTTTAGGAAAAAGTTTATCCCACTCTCCCTCCAGTGTCTAAGGCCTGTGTGATGGCTAGGGTGAATCTATGTCCAGTCATGAAAAGAGTTAAGGTGATCAACTTTACTAGGCAAGCTTTGGATTTTGTGATGAATAAAAAGGAAATAAAGTAGAAGGGAAAAAATTTGGTCTAATGGGAAAAAAAAAATTTGGAAGCCTTGATTTTTTTGCAATCCTGGCCCAGTATAGCTGCTGCAATGACACTTAAACTAGAACCCTAACCTACAGGTGGGTGTGGACGAGCAGAGTCCCAAAACAAGTGACTTACAACAAGCAGTGCAATTAGAACTACCTGCTCTGACCTGCCACTGCAGAACCATAGAAGTACATCTCTAGACAAAGATGCTGCTGTTTCCATTTAATTGCTGGATTTTGGTGTCATGTGGAGGATGCATAATTGGTAAATGTAGCAGAAAATATCCCTCCTTTCCAAAGTGAAGATAACTGCTGTGCCCAATGCATGTGATTCTTGCTGCAGTAAGAATAAAAGATTTTTGATATAAAATTTCCTATTGGAGACTGGGGAAACATTCTACTGCTTTGAACCAAAGAGAAGATAAAGACATACCTCTAACTAGAAAAAGAATACAGTTCTTTTATCAATAAAGAAGCAGATTTATTTTGGAAGGAATGGCAAATGAGATTTTTCTCTCAGTTCTTTGAGGTCTGAGAGATTTTATTTTCATTTTTTGAACACTTCCTTATGTTGCAGTGTCAGTGGGGAACGTGTTTTGTTCTTTCACTTTTGCTGAGTTCACATGTCACTCCTGTTACTAATGTCATAATGTCAGCTTGACTCCATTAATAGTCATTGTCCATCAAGCCGTTTTGCCACCTGGCATCTTTCTCTCACAGCATCCATTGCTTGCAACAAAGCACTCAGATAATTTTTCTCTGTGGCTCGTACAGCAGAATATGTGGTAGGTGCTGGTCTGACGTAGCAATGATTGATGACCATAATCATCCCTGTCTGGATAGAAAGTGTATCACCTACCAATTTTTTCTGTTCCTGCCAACTAGAAAAGCAAACTAACAAAATAGCTGAAAGTCCCTGGCATAGGAACTAACTTCTGCACCAGCTATTAGAATTGGTTGACACCTATTTGCTATGTGAATAAAGAAACCTAAGCTTCAGCATCTAGCTACAAACTAGACAGCTAATTCTTCACTGCAGAGTGGCTGAGCAGGAAGGAAATGTAAACAGACAAAAGGAGCTAATTCTGCATCACAGGAAAAATATGTGTCTCACATCTTCCAATCTCATATCACGTCCAAAGCCACAGCTTTATAACAGGGAGGGTACTCTTCAAACTCTTTTATGTTTCTCACAGTCATCTCATGTTCTCAACATAGTTTGCCTTGAGACAAATAGTTAGAAGGTGACCAAATATCTGAACCTGGAAAGAAGAAGAATTTCTCTGAGTTGTCCCTCTAAAGTTGGAGTATAAGGGCAGTAAGATGATGTAGGAAGACAGGACAAGCAACCTCACAAGGCAGTTAGGAAAATTATTGCTGCAATTCTGTTCAAACCAAAATATACTGAACTCACTGCAAGGTTCCTCAATATCCAATGAGTCTCTACTCTGCAAAGGCCAAGGCTGATAATTTCTTTCCTGCAGAAAGGGGCTTGAGACATCTCACTTACCCAGCTATCAAAGACCAGCCCCACATTGAAGAGGCTGCAGATTCACTGTCAATATTGCAAACTCTCATGATTTTATCAAGAGTTTTCTTGTATCCATTACTCTTCTAATAGCTTCTGGAGCCAAGTGATAACATGTCAGTCTCGGATTTCATTTTCAGCATCACAACATTTTTATTCCTTCTAACTGGGAGAAGAGCTTGAAATAGGGGATCCAGAAAGACTGATGGAAAAAATCCTGCAGTAGCTGTTTTAATTATTGGTGTTTTAAGAACATCTCATAATACCTTCCAAACAGACTTGTAGTTTTGTTTAGTTCCTAGCTTTAAATGCTTCCTTTTGACAGTTCCAGGTAAGGGGGAGAGTGTGTGTCAGGTGAAGAGCTATATAGGCACTTTGCCCAGGAAAGAAATACTTCTGTAGAAAGAGTGACTGCACACTAAATATGGTAGCATTTATTTTGGGATGGCTTTTAAAGGTCAGATCTGCTCATGAGTACTGAGAAAATCTAAACATGAAAAAAGTCATATAGGTTTTATATAAATTAAATTAGAGTGACTGTTTCATCAAATTAAGGAGTAACTAGAGGTCCAGAAGTGTACTGTGTTCGTTACTATGTTTAGAGTTGCATAGGCACTTGCTTTTCATTTTATATTTGGGGGTGACCCATTTAGGATTAAAGTCTTCCATAGGTGCTGCATAATATATTGCAAGTGCCCCCATGCTGTGACAGTCTGGACAGTTCCCAACCACTGTGCAGGTTTTTCTGTCAAAGCAGCAAGATTTTATGGTCTTTTCCAGTGAAGGTTCTTGAAGTCATTGAATACATTCTCTGTCCAGGAAATCTGCTACAGGATAACCTATTTACTCTGAAGTAGAGAGGCATTTTCAAAATCTGTATTGTTTTATCCAACTGATTCATTTTAATTTTTACCCCTTTGAAGAAATTTCTTCTGGTTACTGGTTTGATTTGGGTTATTTGCGTTGTTAATCATCTGGGATTGTACACAGTTTAGACTTCATGGATACTTTTTTATTGTCAATTTTGTGAAGCTGGAAGAAATATTTCACTGCTTGGAGGTATTTCCCACAACCCTTGTTTCTTCCCGTTCAAGAACATGAGTAATTATTAATTCTCCTGCTGCTTTTTATCTGGTGGAGGACATATTACCTTAATGCACAGGTTGTAGCCAGGTGTGTCTGTCCAGCAGAATATTCTTGCAGGACAAAGTGCAAAGTTGTAAGGAAGTTGTTTTCTCATCCTTATTCTCTGTGCATGCTTGCCTGTTTTTGTTTCTTGTTTTTTGTTTTCCAGTGTGTCTTTTGGCCATGGTCTTGAGGCCATCATTTTTTCTTGTTTTTGGTGGAGGATGGTGCTTCACCTTTGGCTTTTCTTCCAGAAGCCTTTCTTGATTTCCTTTTCTAAAACCCATTTACTCAAGGAATGTCATTATGAAATCATTTTTCAATGCCCTCCTGTTTCAGGTGGTGATTACATTGCTTTGGGAACTGAGCCAGAGCTCAATGTAAAAGTAGAAAGCAATTACATAAAAGTTTCCTGTTAAAATTTTATTATGCAAGGAATTCACAGGATGATAACAGCCCTGAGCCCAAACTGCAATGGAACTTAAACAAACAAAAACTTAGGGCACATAATAAGGCCTGCAGCTTGCTGCTACACTGTTGTCAGCAAGGACTGCTCAGGATTATGAATTCTCTGCTTGGGCTACTAGCCCTACATGAGGATTTCTGAGCAGCCCAGCTCACTGGGTTGTTTGATGTGGACTGTGACTGGGTGAGCCTTTTGGAAGAAGTGCAACAAGAAAGAGTACACTAACTGGTACTGAGAGAATTATAGGTTTTAAAATCAGAAAAAAGAGTGGCTTGAATGCATGTCCAAGCCCATGGCTGAGTGCCTGTCTATCCCAACTGCAAGCAGGTTTTTTTTGCTCTTGAATTTTCAAGAGGCAGTACAATTGCCTATTGTTTTCAAAACCAACTTACCAACCAGTCTGAGGCAATGTACCATTGGACACTTCAAATGTTTCACACTTCATAAAATGACCAGCATCTGGGACAGGAATTTGCAATAGAAAACATCTGACCATGCAGAGAGAAGCACTTTCTTTCCCCCTACTGATAACTAAATGAGACTCTGTTAGCTGGTACCTCTGATATCAGCATCCCAGTTAGCTCACTACATGTGAGAGAAGCTGATGGCTTTCTCATCTGACTAGGACTGCCTAAATAAAGTGTAGGTGTCTGTCTTAAGTTACATAGGCTTTTCCTATAGTAACCACAGCAAAGCAGACACAGAGACAGAGATGTTTCAGAGACAGATGAATGGCACTCAGACATGTATCTGTCTTTCACTGATAACTCTGTGGACAGCAGAGATAACTAGTCTGACTGCCCATCTTAGACTAGGCAATTAGCTTTTAGCCAGCTATAACACTGTGCAATTAATGCTGTGTAGAATATTTAGAGTCTGTCAGTCTACAGCTTTGTAGCACGGGAGACATGAGAAAGAGCACTGATGGAGTTTACATTTCTGTTTACCAAATGTAAGAAGAACACAAATGTAAAGAAAGTAAAGAAATTGCTGATTTATTTTTTTTTTATATAAGGAATAACTTCAACTCTGATCATAGTCAAAGAATAGAAAAGACTGCAATTTTTTTGCTGATTGCATGTTTTTCGCATTGCAAGCTCACACCTCTAGTAAACTCAAATCAGCAGCACCCTTTGTCTTCATAAAACTGAATATTTACTTTGATGTTAGAAAAATAACCAAGTAAATTAGACTTGCAGTGCTATTTGAGGACACTGTTATGATATAATGCACATTCTTACTTGTTTCCAGTAAGTAAAAAGTGATGGATTTGCTTGAAGATGCTCTATGTGCAATTTGCAGCTGACACAAATCTTACTTGCATCATTTATTGATTGTTACCAAAATAACATAAAGAACATTTTGCAGTATTTACTTTATGTTCAAGACTTCTGTACACAGTATGTCTGACTGTACAACTCAACATGGCACGTAGCTGTGAAGAAACTGGAAAAAAATCATATCTAGTTTTGCAAAAAAAGGCTTTAAAAAAAGAATGGCTTTTACTCATTGAAAAAAAAGTCCAAACTGTAAATCAGTTTTATGCTTTATCTTCATCAGAAAGAATAATCATCGTCCAAGGAATTGGTGTATAGGGAAATAAGGCTACCCTGAGCTGTGTGCTACTATACAGAGGCAGCTTCAAGGTTGCCAGCTAAACTGTTTGACAAGTCTGCCAGTGAGTCAGATCCTGCTGCTGAAGAAATATCTTTCAAAGCCCAGTATCTGAGTCCTTTATTGTAATCCAAGACTATTGGGACCGATGTTTCAATTTGATTGTAGCTGGCACGGGCTTAGAAAGAGCTGTCGGAGTTACTGTTGCCTTTGTCTCCTTTCAGTTAACTTCTTTCCTCTCAGTTGCTTATTTAATAGATCTGGGACACTTATTTGACTGTTTTGCTTTATTCCCCTTTCCCAATATTGTTTCCTAATTTTTTTCTAAATTTCATTGTTTGAAAGAGGCAGGTTCAGCTCTACAAGGGATTAGATGCAGAGCTTCCCTTTTTTCCCATGTGTGTGATGTAAGACAGTCACTGGCTAGAAACTAATATTTTGTATCTGAAGACTCAAGACACAATAGTCATATCATTATATATATTTGATATAGCTTTTCAACTGAAAGGGCAAATAAATCCAACTCAGTCTGTGTTAAATAGATAGGACTAGGATTGTTTTTTCCAGTTGAATTCCAGTTAGAATAGGGGTTAGTGATGCTGAATCCTCTTAATTGAATAATGCATTTAGGGCGATCCACACCTTGAAAATCATAGCAGTTCGTCTCCATATTCTTAATTATGGCTTAAAAGATAACAGGCAGAAATAGTTGACACTGGGCAAAGCACCCAGGCAGTCTCCAGGAGGCAAAAGGACTTACAAAGCCCAGCATAAAGCTCTTGCAACATGTCTTGCCAGATATCTTCCCAGAAATGAGCTCAGGTAACTCACATGGGTTGGGGGCTATACCACCTTCACTAGCTCTTTCGTGCCTTCACTAATGTTACTGCTCTTGAGCACAATCAGGATACAACCTTTGCCTGCCAGGCCTACTGGAGACTGGTGCTCTCTTGACAAAACTACCAGCATACTGTGTTGTAGCCTGGGACAAAATCTAAACATTTGCGATCCTGTGCAGATTCTTTCATGCAGGTGAGATTTAAAAAAAAAATAATAATTAAATAACATTATTTGTTAGACCAAGGTATTATAAATTTCTGCTTGCAGTCTTTGAAATGGTCCAAATTGTTCATAAGAAAATAGTAAATTTAAGGAATGGTTTGGTTGGAAATATTTTTTAGTCCAGGAAGTAAGAATAATTCCAAATCCATATTTAATCTTCCACAAAAAAGTGAATTTTTCTCTGAAATTTTAAAGAATTCCACATATATGGGTATGCATATTTTACACTTTATTCATAAGCTCTATTCTGCTCTGTAGTCATTCATAGGCACAGATTTATTATCTGGGGTAAGGGTGAGTTCCTCACCCAAAAACTGGCCTAGAACATACCTTTCGTTATAGGTCTGATTTCAGCCAAGTGACTGCAAGTTCCCTACATTTAGATCACCCTGGAGTCTGTCCCTGTCTTCAAATGGTGGCACTGCAGCTCACCAAGCAAAATACTCAGTAGGTACCAGCTCTTTTGTCAATTCTTTTTTGATAGAACAACTGTACAGGGACAAGCCTAGCAATAGGTTGGTTTTTTTTCCAGTTTTTAAAAATCCCATTCTAGGAGAATCTGTGGACTTCCCAGAAGGCTTTCTGTGTTCATATCATACTTATTTAGTTAAACTAAGACAAAACTCTTTCCCTTTATAAGTGTAAAAGCATTTCATGATGGCCCTATATTAATTTCATGTATTTTCTTCTTTACCCCTAATTTGTTTTTTTCTTTTCTTTGTTTTTTTTTGTTTCCTTGATATGTGCAGATGAACATCATGTCAATGCTTCTTTTCATACCCTGAAGTCTCTTTCTGACAAGGAGCTCTGCCTATTACCTACTACACCTGGAGAACTTGGTTTTTCATTTTGGGTAAATCTCTGGCTGTTTGTCTCCCATTTTGAACTAAAGCTAATGCAATTAGCTGATGTGAAAGTACAGACTTCACATCTGCAGATTTTTCCTGCACTTTTTCCTCTCCAGCTTGCTCAGGTCATTTTTTTCTTCACACTGTGGAAGGTAAAGGGCAGTCAGCAGTTGTGATATCCCAGGGCAAGGACAGCTTCATCTATCAGGAATCAAAATTAAAGGCCATAGGATTTAGATTAGAAGCCATTACAGAGGTGAGGAAATTTCCTTAACACTTGGGATACATTTATTTCAAAGAAAAAATCTGATAACATTTTAGTACTGTTAATGTCTGGGACAGTTTTATTATGTCAGAAGAGAATCCATTTTGGTTTCTACTCACACAATTATAGATGACTACTATAGTGGTAAAACACCCATACTTGCCTGATTACAGGTATATTTTATCCTTCCTGAACTAATATAGCACATTCCTTAAAGATTGAATTGCTCAACATGTATCAGTAGTTTTTAAGGCTTCTGCTGTTTTTTACCATTTAAACTGTATCACCAAAAAATATAAGCAATGTCTGAGCAAATAGTAATTTTTTTAAAATATTCTAGCTACTGACTTTCTTGATTAAGAGAAGAAATATTTTTCGGCTTTTCACATTATTGCACTCTTCATGTGACTAGTAGTGGGTGGATATTTCAAACAGAACCTTTTTGATTATGAGAGTGTAGGCGATATACTATTTTCTCATTTCCAAATAATTCCTCCATTAGAGGAGTTGTGAGTGGTAAATGAGGAGTTTCTCCTTCGGGTGTCCACTGTGTATATACAGCATGTTTCCTGGGCAATGCTCATTGGTGCTTGTAAATGATCTGTTCTCCATCTGAGAACTTTAAAGTACTGAATGCAGCTGCTTATGCTTTGCCACATTTGTAAATAGTTTTAAATATGCATGATCGTCTCTGGCAGACTGCTTTACTCGCAGGATTTGTGATTTTTCTGATTTCTCCCTTATAAAATAATTTACCATAGCATCTCCTGCACATTCTTTCAAAATAAACAGAGAAGCTGCACATTCTGAAATCCAGAATTTTAGAAGGAACGGTCAGAAAATGTAAAGTCACGGAATGTCAGTAGTGCTCATGTTTAGACTGCTAATCACTTACCCCCCAGGAGCACCTTTCCCTCCTCTCCTTATTCAATATGCCACATGTCAGCAATTAACAGTGAGTCAAATTACAGCTCAACACTGCTCATGCAGTTAGTGGAGTAGGCAAGAACCAAACTTAATCCAACAACTATTCATAAGTGCAATGCAAAGGGCAAATGGAAATTGGGTAGAAAATTATGGATAGTGAAATGTCAATGTTATAAATTATTTTAGCTTCCAAGTTCTGGGAGGCAAAGAGGATCTTAGTAAATAATAAACTTTTCTAAAACTCTTTATGTTTTGACCAAAAAAAAAAGTATTTGAGAACCAAAAAACGTGGGAATTGGGACCCCAGAGTGCTGATGACATTGGTATGAATGACTAGGAAGACCTGTTCCATTTTGACCTGGATAGTGCCATGTTCAAGGTGTAGTACACTGAATAAAGAAAGGCATAAGAGGTCTTAAATGGGTTATATTTGCTTGTTGCTCAAGTAAAGGGTGGGTACAGATTACTGCAGCCACATGAGAGCAGCTCAGACCACAAGAGAACTCTGCTGGACTCCGTCCAAGGAGCAGATCTCACCTCACTCCAGTTCAGGATTTCCTGGTGATTTCTGTGAGTTATCTGTAGATTTTTCAATGAACTCTTTTTCTCCTGGACTTTTCAAAAGCTAAGAGATGAAGTATCATAGTCCAAATAATACTGTAAGGATTTAGAAAGGTAGTGATAACAATAAGAACTAGTGGTAGGTATAGGAGTTACCAGAAGATTAGTATTCTATGACTTCTCAGTTTAACACAGACTTCAGAATTAAAATAATATTAGACATAATTATTACTATCTCCCTGTCTTAATCTCTCAAAGCCTAATTTTTACCAAATCAATACTGATTACCAAAAGTCATCAAAGCAAAATGTGGCTCATCACCCTTGCAGACTACATTTTTATTCAGATTGAGAATTTACACTATTGTTTGAGATGTTGTACAATTGACATTCGTAGGAGAAAATCTGAAAAGCCAAGAAATACTGTAAATGTACTTCAAACTTATCTGATGCCTGGCCCATCTACAATCTTTTGTAGAAACTATATTTCAACCTCTCTGGTTATTTTGCTTTCAGGAACCAGAACCAATATAATATTTTCTAATATGAACTTATTTCCAGTTCATCAGCTTGATTTACTAGATAGCAATCTAAGAACCACCATATGGATAGTACGATGTCCCTCAAGTGTTATCTCAATTTTTTTCAATTTCTCTGTAAGCCATTTACAATCTTAAGTGAGAGATTTCAAACATTTCATCCATTGTGTTCTGAATTATATCTAACCTTGTACTTCTATCTTCCAGATTTTTAATAAGTGTATTTCCTATGCCTGAATCCATTAAAAAAAAAAAAAAAGAGGGAAATGAAGAAACTAGATTAGAAAAAAAATCGGTATATAGCTCTGCATGATTTAAGAAGCTCTCAACTCAAAATTTTTCAAATGTGATGAGTTGTAATATTCTAAACACAGTAGCATTTACAGGACTGTTCTCTGACACACCTGGATCTCTCACAGATGTAGCCACTCTATTAAAATCTAAATTTACATTCCAGTTGTGATCAGAGACGGTGAGTTAACTTGTTGTGGGAAGATGATTGGGGGTAAAATAAGAGAAAACTTGGAATTTATATTCATGTTCTAAAAGAAGTTATAACATTATGGAAATTACAGGGTGAAATGAGTTGCTACTTACTGGGTGAAATGCGGTTGGCATGCATGAAATCTATTCCCTGATAATTCCCCCTACACACAACATGCAACCTTAAGCACGTGCTAAGAGGGAGGAAACAAAAGATAGAGTGGAGAAACTGGCCAGGCTCTATTGGGGATTCTTCCCATGTACTCAGCACTAGTGAAAGATACCTGGAGTCATGGCTCCAATTCTGTTTTCCTCACTACCAGAAAGAGATGGACTCACTGGAACAAGTTCAGAGAAAGGCCACAAAAGTGATCAAGGGACTGCAGCATCTGATGTACAGAGAGGATGAGAGAGCAGGGAGTGTTCAGCATAGAGAAGTCTTAACCATCTCTATGGATACCTGTTGGAGGAGAGTACAGAAGATAAAGAGACCCTCTTCTCAGTGACAGGATGAATGTTTCACAAACTGAAACAAGGGTGAATGGTTAAACATAAGACAAAACTTTTTTTGCTCAGGGTGATCAAGCACTAGCGCATCTTGCCCAGAAAGTCAGTAGAGTCTTCATCCTTGAAGATATTCAAAATCTACCTGGACAAGGTACTGGGCAACTGTATCTAGTTGAACCTACTTGAGCAAAGGATTGTACTAGCTGTTCTCCAAAGATGCTTTCCAACCTGATTCTAAGATTATGTGTTGTCTGTTCTTTTAATAAAATACATAAAGCTTTTTTTCCAATAGATTTTTGGTTTTCTAGATAAACATGTTTAAATTGTATTTCAGGATGCTGTATCGTATCTGGAGAAGGTGTGCTTCCATTGTATAAAAATATCAGCTTCAGCTGCAGAGCTGGTATATGAACCTTGGTTGATGAGAGGGTTTATTTTTTTTTTCTGTGAGAAGATTTTAAAGACTGAATTTCTTTCAAATAAAGAAAGAAAACATCCAATGATGGAGAAGCTTACAATTACGACTTTTCTCAAGAGATGAATTCTTGTAAGTTCATTAGTGGGGTGGTGTCAGTGAAGAGTGGAGGAAAGAAAATCCTTACAAACTATGACCTCAGCACAAAAACTGAAAATCTATGATTAACTTATTCAACAGAAATATCTAAGACTGTGACCTTTTTCTGCGTGCTTCTTGGAGTGAACTGTTTTGTGGGTTTTTTTCTCATGAAGAGTTTGTAGATTTCTTTTAAACTAAAATCTGATCCCTCAGTCTCACTATTAAAAGGACCCACGTGATATCTAATATATGACTAGGGCATTTCAAATGAGTGTATGAGGTGCTTAGTAAATTAAATACTATTTTATTGAGGAACCATCTCTATTTTTCGCATTAAAGTTCTTCGGGTACCTGTGTATGCTCAGAAATAACTCAGTGTTGTCATGACTCAGTGATTAATATGTATCTTGGAAATGCTAAGATCAATAAAACAAGCACTTTTAGAGCGCATTATCAGATCAGAGCACTCTAATAATAATGAGGTGACCTTTACATGTTTTAAAAATGTATTTATGGCAATTGGCAGTTAAAGACCTGCTTGAGCTTGGAATAGCATTTAGAACACTGTTTTCAAAAGCTGCTAATGACCTCAACTTCTGTAAATTTGTTTTATATAGTTTGAAACCATTTCTCCTACTAGTCTCTGTGACATTCTGTGGAAACTCAGTGGCAATGAGTTTCCAATTTATTCATATGAAAAATACAGTTCTTATTGTAAATATGCTACCTGATGATTTTGCAACAACTTATTTCCATTTCTTCCACGTACTCTGGGGAACAATAAATGTCCTTCTCCCTAGAATTCCTAATTTTATTAAGCAACGTCATATTCCTCTTCACTGGCTTTTTAAACCCACCAAGTCCTCTTATTTATAGTTTCATCTAATGTGGAATGTATTCCACATATCTGATAGTATTTGTTGCCTTTCTCTGTTATTTTCTAACTCCACTGTAAAGTTTTTAGAAGAGGGTTGCCAAGAACTTCATGGAACATTTAAGATGTGGGCACACTGCAGTAACACAGTGATGCTTTCTGTTTCATTCTATGCATTTCTTAATCACCCTTACTCTTTTATTTACCAGTCACTCAACATGCAGTTACTGGGGTAGATTTCAGAAAACAATAATTTTAGGATTTCTCTCCTACTTAGTAATAGCTAATTTAGAGGCAAGTCTTGTGCAAACTGTGTTATTTTACACTGGTGAGACCCGTTAATAAATCTGCTGATAAACTCAGACAGCTCTTCATAGGCTCTGATTGATGTTCAATTCATACAGCCCAGGTTTCTGACTGGACCTGTGTCATAATTTCTCTCAATTTAAACTTATTTACTTCTGTTAAAATAATCTATGAAAGAACCTTCCCAGTTTGTCCATTCAAACTAGTCTAGTTTCTTTAAACTTTCCTGTGGGATTCAGAATGCCACAAATGATCACTTTCCTCTTTGCCAGAGGAAGGTCAAACCCAGATTCGTAATTCCCAAGAGGAAGAGCTCCTACTACATCCTCTTAAATCAGTCCCATCTTGCATGAAATTATTAAAGGTTTTTCAGGTCCAAAGACCACATCTTAGCAAGAACCAGAGTGACTGTGAGCCATGATTATAACACACAGAGGAAAACATATCTCTGTATTAGTGAAATACCTTCTGTCAGCACCAAGGTCAAAATCTTATGAACCTTTTCTTGTGAAAGATGTATTTTGCTTCTCTTTTGCTTTTGGAGTTTATGCTCCAGTCACTTAGGAGACTTTACATGTTAGAGACAGCTACAGTACCTGATGACATTAATCCAGCTGTACTGTTTTATTCCCAGTGGTGTGGGCAGTGGAGTGTCTGCTGAGATTTCAAATCGAGATCTAGTGAGGTGTTCCTTCTGTGGCTCAGTCACCCAGTGAACAGTAACAAAAGGATTTTCCAATTATAAGCATTTTGATGTATTTCAATTTGAAGCACTAATTTAGAGGAATACAGTAGCCAGTTAATTGAGTTATCCGAGTTTGTTATTGAGATGATAAACTAATTTTTATTAATAAGCTTATTTTTTTTCAATATAACATTAGCATATGTATGATGTGTCTATTCATTCAATGCATCACATGAAGGCATCCTGACAGTAGCAGGAAATACTTCTCACTTTTCATCCTATACTGCCAAGAAGCTTGTCAAAAAGCTTTGTCAATAAAAATTGCTGTAAAGTTTTAATGTCCCTATAGAAAAAAGTAATGAATTATTTGAATACTCATAAGAGTTGAAGTACAGATAGAACATAGACCATCTAGGCTGACATTCTCTCTCCAATAATGATCAACACCAGATGCTTCAGAGCAGAAAAATGAATATATTGGAAAATCAAAGAAAAGTATTTGCTGAGCAGATTTCTTCCTAACCTTATACACTTTTTATTGGCTTTGTCTTACAGTGGGATAGTTATACATCTGTTCAGTTATTTTGGGGATTTTTTTTTTGGTAACTGGATTTTCCTTCCACCTGTGGAAACATTCCAGTCTTTGGGAATCTTGATAATATCTTAGCACTATATATGGCAAGACATCAAATATGTCAATTGTTTGCATAGGTCAATTGTGTTCTGTGGGGGGAAAAAAAAGCATTCTGACTAATAGCATTTCCAGTTAGATTGGGTCTGGCCCTGTGAACTTCAGATTGTATGGAATATATTTTTTATAAACTCCTGAGAAAACTAGCTTTGAAAGTAGTATTTTGGTAGAAATATGCTATATTTTTTTGGGGAAAGTGAATGATTATGCACGTTTCCAGTGTTTTCCATTCTAGCAAATTAAGTGGTTTAGTGTTTTGTCAGCCTCTAATATAACTACTCAGATACATTGTTTCATTGGATTAGGATAAAGTTTTTTCCCTTGAAGTCTCGCCTGACAGTTTTTGCTGGTGTTAACTTTATTGAGGGAATCTTTTTATGGGAGATTTCTTGAAACTGTTTTATAGTATCCCTTCAGTTATAGGTATCACCTCATTCAATTTAACTGTCATTTGAGTCTGAAAAATTATCATCATCATACTGGCTTCAACTAATTTAAATTATGGAAACTCTCCTTGCTCTCTTTTGTAGAAAAATACTAAGAGGAGTGTCTGGCAGATGCATATGTGTCAGTTCATGATAATCCTAACATCCATGCTAGCTTGCCTAGTTTTATATGGGCACGCAGCTTGAAATGTCCACCGTAAAGAGAGACAAGACAAGTCAAGAAAGGAATTCATACAGCTCTGCTCTGGAAACTGTTGACAGAATGGTTTGAAGGACAATCTTTGTTTTACACAACAAAGCTTTGGTTATGCAACCTCACCTGGGTTTCCAACATACAGTTAGAATACTTTAACAAAAATAGTCAATTTTAAAGGATTTTAGAAGCCCAGGAGCTTTTTCTATCCTGGGTAAGTCAGAAAATAATATTTTCTGTCCTTCTGCCTGCTAATGAAATTAAGTAAGTACTGTCTTAGTTCTTGGTTTGATTCCACATCTCATCCTTAATATGAACTTTGATTACTTTTCAATAGCTTTTATTTGTCAAAGTTCAATGATGTTATGGAAAGAGAAAATATTGAAAAGCATTTGTAACATATGCATGGCACTACACAGTTGAGCAGAGAAAAGGCCAGGGCTCCTGCAAAAAATTTGCCCTGTGGATGATCTCTTTCTCCTGTAAAGGGAGCTATGTTGGTGACACCCAGAGAGAACTGTGACAGAAAGGGTAACTATTTGGGAATTGGTCTACATCAAATTTTAAAAAGTCCATAGGGGCTTCTGGTCATGATTCTATGAGTATTTTGGCAAATGAAGGACTCAGCAGGTGTAAATCCTCATACAGCTCACTCCAGCTGACAATGTACTGTAACTACTCTAGCACTATATAGAGGAACTAATTTCCATTCAAGTAGTGGTTGTGTTGCCATGCATGAGAACCACATTCCTTAAGACTAAGTTCTTGGACAACCTGCCTTCTCAGACAACAATATCAGCGGAAGAGGCAGAAGGAGGGAGTTTCTACTTGAATAGAAATTCCAGTTTATGCTGAAATCAAAGCAGACCTGCTGGATGAAAGTCAGCTTCCTGTTACATTCACTCTTGCATTGCCTGAACACTTCTGCTGAATCATAGGGGCTTCTACTCATACCCCAGGAGTCACTCATGCAGTAATTCAGAAAAAATGCCTTTTCATAAGAAAGGTAATGTTTGGAAATACTGTACTGTCATAAAGCAGATGTGGAATTTCCCCAGGGACTTCAAGTGCACACTTATTACCCTATGTACATTTTAAGCCATTACATTGTTACTTTTCTTTTTTTTTTTCTGAAGGCTGCTGACTATTTCTTTTTTTTTCCTCATTTATCATTCTACCACTGCTTGGGTTGACAAAGTCTATTAGTTCCTTCAAAACCATTCAAATTCATGATTTTATGACATGTTCTGCTTCATAAGACCTCTTTTTTTCTACTTCTTCCTAATAAAATCCTGCTAGAATCAGTCTGATGAAAAACTTCCTGAATATAATTTTCCAATAAGTAGTTTCTAGTTTATCAAATTGAAACAAAAGTACAAGTCTTTGTGAAATAGTAGTTTAAAATAGAAACATACACAATAAAATTAATAATCCCCAAAGCAGTATCAATGAGGTCTAAGTGGAAGGATTTAATCACAGTTACTTTGCTTGTATTTTTATTAGATCTACACAGGTTCTTACAAACAATATACCAGCAAGCTTAGCACTGTTTGGATGGAGGAAATCGCAGCTAAGGGATCAAGAAAGACTCAGTATGGAACAGCTTAGAAATACCAGTTTCCCAAGAGCTGTTGGGTCAAAACCTCCTCCCAGAAACAAGCTTGGAACAGATGTCTCAGCAGTGCTGTTACTTCTTTCCAATCCCTCTCCCATCATCCCTCAACCAAAGCTTAGAGACATAGCATTGAGATGTGATAAACTCATAACCACACCTTGATGAGCACTCATTGATGAGCAATGGAGAAATTTATTTTCTGCAAGCAAAACATGTTTGCCCAGCAATCCTGTGCATGTAAGTCAGGTGTGACCCTCTGGCCATTTAAGTACAACACCAGCATGTTCTCCACATAATGGTCCCAGAAGGCAGTCAGAGACCCTTACAGTGGTTTCTGCCAGTTCTTGCCCCCTCTAAATTTCTTATGACTCCTCCTTCATGAGGTTCAGGTACAATGTGGCTGATCTCTGAAGGTGAACTTCTGTAGAAGGGAGTCCTGAGACAAATGCAGAAAAATTTTGTACTGCTTTCATAAAACCTGCAGGAACATAAGGACTGGTGGCACTGAGAGCCCCACAGAAGCAGAGGCTGAGATTTCATCTGTCAACTTCACCAAGAACTCCATAAATTCATCTCTCATCTCCAACCTGGGCAAGGCCACTGGGAGTGCTGACTGGTATCATGCACAGCTTTCCTCAATCATGACTGAGAACAGTGGGGAGACCCTGAAAACTGGGCAAATATTATTCCTATCTTAAAAACAGGTCAAAAAGAAAATCAGGTGACTGAATCAGATTTGTCACTCTCCTGATTCTTAAAAACATCATGGAGTGTGTCATCTTGGAGCACATTTCTATGAGCACAAAGGTAGTTTTACTTGAGAACAGTCATCACAGTCGTGCCAAGACCTTGCCTGATCAGCCTTTTTATGACAAAGTGGCTGGATTCGTGGATGAGAGAAGAGCATTGAATGTCATTTAGCTTGAGCTTATCAAGTTTTCCAACAGTCTTTCACGGTATCTTTTTTTATTGAAGCTAAGACTTTAGAATCTAAATCAGTGGAAAACTATCTTAGTAAAAACCTGTTAAAGTGGAGTCTGTAGAAGTGAAGTACTACAGGGGTGTATCCTGGGAGTGGGGGGAAGAAGGGTACTTGGAGGAATGGCCTGGTGGAAGCTTCATGCAATTCAGCATGGACAAATACAAAGTCCAGAACCTGGGATTGGACCTCCCACCTCCACTACATTGTGGGTGACCGTGCAAGGGCAGGTCCACACATACAGTCTCAGAGGACGTGGTAGAAAGCAGCTGCACAAATGCCCATGACCTCGGCAGCAGTGAGGATCAACAGCACCCTGGGCTACACATCCAGGGAAGTGATCACTCCCCTCTGCTCAGAAGCTGTTAGACCACATCTTAGTTACTGAAGCCAGTGTAGCACCCATCAGTACAAGGCAGGCACAGACAAATCTGTGAGTTCAACAAAGGGCATCCAATATGTCCGGGGACTGGAATATTTGGCCTGTGAGGAGAGGCTGAGAGTCCAAGTTTTCTCAGCCTGGGGAAGGGATATATTCAGGGGAACCCAGTCATTGCTATCCAGAACCTACAAAGAGGTTATTCTGGAGAGATGTTCTTCACAGTGTTACATGGTAGAAGGATGACAGACAGCGGGGTTAAACTCAAAAATCTTGTTTACAGGCAAAGAGAAAACACACCTTATACCAAGAACTTATTATTTAATGGGTTAATCATTACTAGTCTAGATCTCTTATTACAGAAGAATAAAGAAGATAAAAGAATAAAAAAAAATAATCATAATAATTCAGTTAAAATTAATGCTGCCTACATACACACATACACATGCTGCCTATTTTCTACCTCTTTTCCTCACCCTTCAGGGTCTTGCAGATGGTAGTTTCGGTTTTATGGTAGTTATGAGGTGGTATTACTGAATGTCATTAACATGTGGGGTGCTTCTCTTATAGGAATATGATGTACACATTGATAGTTTCTTTTTCCTCATTCTAGAATCAACTTGGTGTTTTTCTTATTTGTTTGCTGACAAGTTTTTACACCTTTTCCCATTCTTCATTGGTCTGTAGATCCAAGTTAAATTCGAATTTGTTATATATCATGCTTTTTATGTATACTGGTTACTATTTTTTATTCTCTTTACTTACCCTAAAATCAGTTTTGTGTTCCACATCTGCATTTCTTTAACTGACCATAGATGTGCCATCTATAGGCACAGGGTCTCTGGATCCAGTTCATGCCCCATTTGTTGTCACATCGTGCCTGTTCTCCTGTGAACCACATCCACTCTCTCCAGGTTTTATGTCTCCTCTATATTTCCCTATACTTATCCATTCTTTTAATGTCATAAACCCATGACAAGACCAAAAGAAGGAACAGGTTGCTCAGAGAAGCTGTGGATGCCCCACTCCTGATGGTGCTTTGAGCAGCCTGGGCTAGTGGAAAGTGTCCCTGCCCATGGCAGGGGGTTTGGAACTAGATGATCTTCAAGGTTCCCTCCAACCCAACTGTTCCATGATTCTATGAAAAGTAAAACAAGTTAGCCACAGACTCCTGATCAATGAGAAAAAATGTTGTAACAACTAAAACAAGTAGAAGAAAGCTGCAAGCACCTCAGGGAAAGTTCAGAGAGCAAACATCAAAGCCTCAATCCTGAGACCTTGCAAATTCAGTACAAAGCTTATGGCTTGCTACTGGCAATGACTTGTTACTGTATTACAGGGTCATAGATTTTAAATTGGTATGTACTTAAACAAGAGATGTGTAGAATAGATATATGGAGAAACTTGTTCCCTATGAAGACAGTCGGGGCAAAGAAAGGTTTGACCAGAGACGTTTTGCTATCTTTGTGAAATTTTTCAAGACTCAAATAGATAATGCCTGAACCAGCCTGGTCTGATCTCATATCTAACCCTACTTCGAGAATGAGGTTGGACTGGAGGTCTCCTTCCAGCCCCATCCAGCCTAAACTATCCTGTGATAGTGCCCCAGTCACAGGTGGGCAGCCCAAGGACTCCTTTAAGGGCCAACATGATAGCCACAGGCATTGCCTAGACAATTCTCCCACCGGCCTGTGAATGTGATGTGGAGCCCAACTGTGTGGTTTGCAGCTGTGAGGAACAATCTGAGAGGATGACTCCATTATCAGGGCAGGAGGAACCATGGCAGCTCTGCACAGTATGTGGGAAGCAAAGACTCTCAGAAGCACGTATGGTCACACGCCTTTGGTTTGTTCCTGTCTATTTGCTTAGCACAACATTTCTCTTCGCTCATTTGACAACCTTTCACCTGCACGGTCTGCATTATTTGACAGACTATAATATAGAGAATGTTTTATTGACCCTCTGAGAGCATTTGAGGCCTGAAATGGAGGGCAGAAGGCTATTAAACTTAATTCATGTTTACTGTAACAACAACTGTTTCAGCTGCTTTTTTAACAATATTTCTCTGAGCCATCAGCACCAGGGCACTCCTAAGGAAAGGTCTTTAAAAATACTTTTATTCTGAGTGGACTTTGAAGGGTTTAGTTCATTCCTTGTCAGCTTTCTGTCAGTGCCCTGTGACAGTAACAAGCTTATCCTGGAAAACATGGGTGGCCTCTTTGAAGATAATGCCTCGCTCTAGACTCTGCATATTTTGACTTTATCCCAGGAGGAAGACTGGCTTCTTACATACCTCAGTTATACTGTTAGAAGTGCATAGAAAGAGGCTATTCTATTGTTTTATCCAGATGGAATAAAATAAGAAAAAAAGACCCAAGTCCTAGAAAGTTTTATTTATTTTTCCTGAATAATTTCTGTTTATGACAAAAGGTGGCAGGACCATCTGGTGTTTGGTACTGGTTAGAAAAATAAGTTGGCTATAAGGCTGGAGGACAAAATGCAGGACATAATTGCTTGCAGTGGAAAAGAAATATGACTTCATATAGGGGGGTAAAGATTGAAGTGTTTTAGGGGAACTAAAACCAGACATTTAAATAATTAAAGTGCTTGGGTACCAGGCAATCTTGCCAAGGTAGACACAGATGGCCTCATTCATATCTTTCCTTCCCTGCTATCTCTAGCCATGGGCCAGGCAGGACCCATGGCAGTGTCCAGCCTGGCTGGAGCACTTGGACTGGCAGGATAATCTTCCCCTTTGCCTGCACTGGTAAATACACAGCAAGCCACAATGAGCTTGACAATGTTTTTTACCTGGCATCAAACTTACTGATGAGAAGCTAATAAAGCAAAGTTACTAAAGATGTCTAATGGTAATAATGGACCCAAGTAAACCCCTGTGGACAGGGGTTCATGGGTTTGCATATGAATCATATGTCCAACAGCTCCATGTGCCGATGTCATGGCAGCAACCATGACATCGGAAGTGATTATATACCATAGTAATATCATAGTATGAGTGTTGATGCCATGAGGCATGTGATAAGTGCCAGCAAATTGCCAGGTTACCCTACATGGAGAGCACCTGTCAGGCCCTTCAGGTACTAAAACGTTTTGGTCAAAAGCATGGAAGACATGGAAGAGGAGACTGAGCTCTGGAAAAAGACAAGCACGTGAAACACATGATCCAGGAAGCCTGGTAAGCCAGACACAAAACTAGAAATGTTTTGGATGCTTGACTTTGCAAGAGAAAACACCAATTTTATTCAGAAAGAAGAGAAAACGGTGTTTCCCTTGAAAATCATTTTGTCAAAACACTTTTCAGTCAGCCCATTATAGCTGTGAGACCTCAATTTGCTATAATGCTCTCTTTTTACAGAGAATGGTGGAAAACAAGCTTCTCTTCTGCAAGAATATCCAAGCGTTCAAGATACTGTTTCATTTCCAAACAGAGTAATTGCTGTTTTTCACAAAAGGAAATAACACGGTTCAGGAACATACATCATCTCCTCTTTCTGCAAGGTGTTCATTCTTTTGGGGTTGCTCCTAGTCAGACCTCACCCCTAGGAGGCACAAGAAAAACTCACAGTAAAAGCCTAGACTGCAGGAGTGGCTAAATGAGTGGTGGGAAACCCTACCTTCTTCATTCTCAGGACAGGGAAAAATGCGTGTCTGGGAGTGCCTGGGGGTCCTGATGTCAGGTGGGCTGCTCTGGGGCTGTGGGGTTGGGACCACTCAGCTCTGGGGTAGCTGAAGAGCATCCGTCAGCCCTGAATTCTCAACCTGGTTTCTGGGATGGGCACAGTACCTGCCTACCTCAGAGGCCACCCAGCTAGCAGGGGAAGTGGCAGGGAAGCCCCTTAGCAAGGCAGGGCATGGCACTACATGCTACCAGACCAGTATCCACATATTCACCTACAGCCAACCAGTGCATCCGGGGTGATTGGTCAGGCTGGAACTGCTATTTCTGAACTGAGAAATATTGTCAGAATGTTTGTGGCTTGCTTTTCCCACTGACATTATGGGGAGAGAGATGGAAATTGTTTGTGATGGAGCCTTGTCTAAGCATTATTGAATGATTTCATGTTTTCAAGGAAATTCCCACAGGGATGTTCTCCTTTGTATCATACATTAATCATTCAACAGAACTGAGGGAATATCTCTGTGATGAAATTCAGTATTGTACAGAAACTGTGATAGAAATCAGTATAGTCCCACCTGTGGGGCAGGCCCCCTGGCTAATTGTCAGAGCTTTATGTACATATGGGCAAGAGGGAATATGTCATGAACATGGTGCATTGAGAGCTCCTGTGTGACTCTAGCTGAGAACAATTTCCAAGATACTATCAGAGGGAAGGGAGAAAGTGAGACTGAACAAAATTTAACTACATAACATTACAGTTTAACCACAGACATATTTTCCCAATGAAGTGAAAGGAATTTCAATGTTTTCCCAAGACAAGAGTGGAAAACAATGCCCATGGATCTTATATCACATCTTGTCAGGTTGACAGAAGAAGGAACTGAGAAAATTAGTGGTTTTATCTTCTTTGTCAACATTTTCAGCTTGTCATCCTGCAGCTCTGAGTATCTCCTTTCTCTGACCTTTCACCTAAGGAGTTTTAATCAATGAACACAGTTAACTGATGTGACTTAAGCAGGCATAATGCAGGGTAGGTTTGTATTGTAATTGGGGAGAGAAGAGACATGGAAATTGTGAAGGATGCTGTGTCTAAGAGGATTTTTGAAGACAATGAGGCTCAACAAACTAGGCTAAATTATCACTGTAGAGTTTGCAACAAAGCTATGGAAAATTCTGACATTTGAGAATGGTTCCAAGAATAAAACTGCAACAATTTACAGCGTGCATAACTGCAGACTTTTCTTCAGAGTCCTTCACAGAGATACCTGTGTGAGAAGATGCTGACAGTAAAATTGCCAGCACCTTCTGTAGGGATGTTACTGTTAATAACAGGTGCTGTTGCTAGCAAATTTCATCTCTTTATTCCCCATCAAACACAAACCAGAAAACATGTAAACTATAGCTAGACAGAAGCAGTGACTTCTACTAGCAGAGTACTCATGTTAGCTAACTCCCACGCTTGAAATTGTTCCGGAAGGCTTACGTTTCTGACAGTGTTTGTGACTCTTCATGGATTTGGTGTCTGGAACTGAAGGAAAGGTAAAGCAAACTTGTACATCACTAGCAGTAGATGATAAAAATAAAGGTCAGCGAAACATAAAAGCTGAAACTGTGTATACTAAAATTAGCAAAAGTCTTCACCCATCTCACTTCTGCAGGCCTTCCCACAAACATTTCCATCTGTGGAAAGATAACATTTCTTGTAAAAAATACTACTTACAAAATAAACTAGCATAAATTAATCTGGAAGCATACAATTAAAGTTGTGATCTGTTTCTTTACCCATGTAATTTTAATTTCTTATTCTTATTCCTAAGGAGCAAGTGCCCACTCAGTTTTAACCTCTTTAACTTCATTCTTTTTACCCCGAAGTGGGAATAGTTCTGTAGCTGTATGCAGCTGGTACACATGTGGTCAGACGTATAATAACTTTCTTGAGATAGATTTATATCAAAGTACTGGAGAGCTCTATATTTTTTCACATAATGCAATTTATTGCAGGCAGGGAAAAAAAATTATATAGAGAGAAGCCATATTGGATTCCCAACAGTGTGTTGTAAGTTTTCTCCAAGCCTATATAATATACTTGAAATTTGTGTTTTTCTGTGTTGGAAAGCAGCCAGAACTAGTATGCTTTGTTGAATAATGTGCTGTGGTTCTATACTTATAATCTATTATGAACTGATTTTTGGTGAAAAAATGGAATATAGCTGTAGGAGGCATGTCCAGGGGTGCAGGGGAAGCACCCAGGGCAAGAAAGCCCAGAAGACATGCATGGAAGCATGTATTCTCATTGGTCACAAGGTCACTTGAGTTCAAGGGATAAAAGAGGGCGTAGGATTTGAATAAAATCTCTCTTTGGCCACCACCTCACCTGGGAGCAGACTCTATTTCTTTATCATATAAAGATCCAACATATAGCCATTGGTGAGCCAAAAACACAAAATCCATGTTCACATGTGGGGAAGAGAATGGAGGAGGACTAGTAGAAGAAACCTGAGGCTGTGGGGAATGGAAGTGGAGGCAGGGAGGAGGCTCATGACTGGGAAGGAAAGGCTGGATAGTACATGGCAGCATGAGGAGGAGGCAAAGGGAAGCACTGGAACAAGGGTGGCTCAGCAGGGCTGAGGGCAGAGCCCACAGTCAGGACCCTGAGAGTAAGGGGCAGCAGGGGCAAGACTTTGTGGGGACATGAAGAATGGGCTGTGCCCATCTGCACAGGATGCAAATCTGCCACTAGAGACCTCAACGTTACACATTTGGTGTTCTGACACTTCTTTCCCTTTGAGGGCTAGCTGTTCTCACCTTCACACTGATTCAGCTGGGTAGGAATAGTTTTGGTTGTCTATGGCATACTGATATTATTTCACTGGTATGACACAGTGTATCTTCTTAAGTAAAAGGTCTTAGTAAGGGAAAACCTTTATTCCAGTACAATACTGTTTTTTAAAGGGATAAAAAGATGCTCTTCTTATGCACGATACGTATTTTTGTGTATTTCTGCCTACCTGACATTAGAAACAGTGAATTTCTATGCAGGCACAAACATTCATGGCCATTCTCTCCTATGGTTAACAGAGGACTGGAAATCTTTGGTCTGTGAAGAAACTAGCTGGTGGAAGAAGGGCTCTGGTAAGAAGGTTTTGACAGCAAACTGACACAAATAAATTCTTCTGCAATCTTCCCACAGGGTGGAAAGGACTTTTTTCCATCCAGAACACATATTCTTTAACAGAAGTCCCTAATGGGAAGACGGGAAATAAGAATCTGGAAAGCAGACTCAGTCACCTTTCTCTGCATGCTGTTTCAGTCCTTCTCATGTTTTTGTAGTTATTGCATTTGAATTTATTGTCCTACAAAGAGACAACTCCTCCCCAGTGACAACTAATGGAGATTCTCCATTCAGCCCAGCTGGGAAGATTCAGTGCTTCTGGAGCTAATGATTACAGGTTTGCTCTACTGTGTGTAGCTTAGCAGGTTAATTTTTTCTTTGTCGTTGAAGGCCTGGACCATTACAGAAGCACAAATTGTTGTATACTTCTAGCTAATAATTGATATTTTTCTGTTCATTTGAGGAGGGAAAATAGACTCAAAGAGACTATAAAACTTCCTGGTTTTAATTCTTCTGGAACAACCCTTTTCACCATTTAATCTGACATGAAATTTTAAGCAGATTATGAAGAGAGAAGAAAAAAAGCATTCAAAAACAGGTAAAAAGAATAACAAAATTTAAAATGTAGGGTGGCTGGTGACAGAGAAAAAAGAAAACATTGAAGTACACACTAATGGTGGTCAAGAAGACTTAGCTGCAAAAATGGTAGCAAGGGTAGAAGGGTGTGTATTTATTCAGTGTCCTGGTGTTAAAACCACAGTGTGCAGCAGTAGAAAATTGTGATTCACTGGCCTCTCAGGAAAGCTGAATCCACATTAGCTGCCTGCAGCAGCATGGGGAAGGACTCTGCTCAGCCCCTGTAAGTGAGATACAGCACTGTGCTGGAAGCTGGGAATCTGGGTTCGTAGTTACTCTGCCAGTCTCAAAGCAAGGATTTAAGCAAAACATTCATTGGTTTTAATACTCGTTGAAGGAGCAGAACGAATTAAGGACAAAATGGAAAGTCAGCAATTTAATGGGTCCTATCATGGACACAGAGGATTTGGGAATCTGTTGAGACATCACTAAGCCCAGAGCTCTTATAGAAACTTATGATGGAGACAGTTATTGGCTATCACTGAAAGACTGAACTGTTTAAATGTCATGGAAAGACATTCTGACAAATTTTAATTCAGGAGTGTGAAAGAACATGTGTTATTGTAGTCTTTAGTATGAAGAAACAAAATATCACAGTCAGCGAATGACTTTTTTGGGGTGTTAAAAATTAGAAAATATCAAGCAAAATTAGAAAAAAACATGGAACTAACTGCATTATTTTGATTTAAACATCTTGTAAAATTTGATGCTATATTATAAAATGTTTCAGTTTTGAGAAAAAATTATTTTCCAATGAAAATATAAATTTATAAAAATTGTTTGCAGAATGTTTATTTAGTAAGGTTGAAATTTAGAGAATAATCTTTTATGCCTCTCTTTTCATGAGAGGAAAACAGAACACCAAAAAATGGTGATGACCATTCTGTTTATCATATACAACCAAGAAATAGTGTTTATATTAGAGAAGTGTTGGAAAAATTAGTGTTCACAATAACAATAATCACTGGCTAAAGCAGTTTAGAAGTTTTTAGTCTGTAAATCATTTTGCACAGCTTCACCTGAGAGGAATTGAATCAAGGGATAGTTCAGAACAGACTGCTCATTGCTAATTTATTTGACAGGGTGGATCCAGGTTTGTTCTTTGGATTCTGTTCTCACATGACGCAACCTTGTTTTTGCATTTTTTAAATCCATTTACATGAAATGTTTACGGTACTTACTGCCCGTTTGTCTCAATAAAGCAATGAAGGCTGCTGATCAGGTTGGGTTATGAAGAACGTCTGCTGACAGAGAGTAATTTTTTATATTGAACAGCCATTTGGGGCAAAAAAAGAGAATGCGAAAAAAACACTTTAATAACTTGCAATGTAACTAGAATTCCCTGTTCCTTTACTAGTTTAAAGTTGGTAAATAGCTTCTAGAAACTGATTCCCTTTGGTCTAATTCCATTGCTTCTTGAGCTAATAAAAATACTTGCAGAAACAACAGGAGTTGTTCTCTTAGTGCACTTGATGCAGTCTCTTATACATCCTAATATTTATAAATATAGTAGAATTTATTATGTTTTAATAGTTAAAGATTTTTTATTGTTGTTTTGATAGCATAATCATATTTTCCAAGGATTACGACTTGACTATCAACTTTTGTTTGTGTTGGAATCTTGACCCCATCATTTTTAAATGGTGAATGAATAGGTTGCTTTTAATTTTATATTGCTGATTAGAACTGTCTGATGGGGTACTATTAGTACAACCTCATTTACAGTTATATTTTTTTCTGTAAAGTTTTGGGAATGGCATGTGCTTTACTCCAAGGGCTGATTTCTTGGTTAGTGTGGAGAGGTCAAGAAGGCTTGAAGCTGTCCTGTGGTGCACTCCCATCCAGAGGCACTCCTCTGGCAACTCAGGTTTGGGCAGAGTATGATTTCCTCCAAGCACTGTCAGGTACTTTGTGCAGAGAGAGCAGATGAAAAATATACTTGAGCTAATGATACCTAGGCTAAACATTCCTCAACAGTAGTAGAAATCTCCTCTGTTCACTTGGATACTTCCCTGCCAGTGCCCTATCCCTAGATGCATCTTTTCATAAGGTAATACAAGATTTGAATATGCGGACTTTTTAATGACCTGCCCTCTCCCACCTTAAGAACCTCGTAAAAGTGTCATGAAGAGACTTTTTTGTGTTGTCTGATTATTTTCTCACAATTGTTTCTCTCACCCTCTTTCAGTTGAAACATATTTTGCTCTTCCCAGTTAGAAGAGAAGACTTCAAGGCTGTGATTTTCCTTTCCTACATAGCACAAGTAATTGTTTGTTTTCACAGAGTCTCAGCTGATATTTGCCCCTGTGGGATTCACCTTCTCCCCTGCTACTTTTCATGTTATTGTGCAATTAAAATATTATTTGTATTTCCTAGGTAAACTTTTCAGCTGTTCTTTTATACCATTTTTATAGCAGAGCTCTTGAATTCCGGACTGACCCACCGCTTTTTTTCCCTATCTATTGTCATTTCTCCCTTTGTTAGCACATCAAAGGTAAAGAGGCTTTTTAAAATAACTTTTCTGACATATAGTAAGCTGGTGTTTGGAGAGATTGTAAAGGTTCTTAAAATGCAGTTTGATCTATAGGGACTGTGCTTGACAGTTCTTATGTTCTTTGGGAAATATTAGCATTTTTATTTTTTATTTGACTTTATATGCCTTCATCATTGGATACTCCAAATGACCATATTATACCACATTCTCACAAATCAAAGAAAGCAAGAAAATAGACATTCCTGCCTGCCCACTGCAACAGGACAGGCATTAGGAATGAGACCTATCCTAGACTTAATAATTTAAGTAATGGTCTATTGGTTTAGACCTTGATCCACCATCAGTAGTGCTCTATCTCTGACAGTGGCACTAGGAGATTTATACTAGGGACAGCATAAGAGTCTGGCCACCATGTGGTCCACTCCCCTCATGGACCAATATCCAATTAAAAAAAAAAAAAAGAAGAAAAAGGAAAAAGGAAAAAGAAAAAGAAAAAGAAAAAAGAAAAAGAAAAAAGATCAGAAAGTTTCACTTTTCATACTGCTATGAGTGCAAAATTTTACGTAAATGGAGTTATAAACAGCAAACCCCAACATTATTCCTGTAGCTCTACTCCAGAGCATGTCTTTTATGTGAAACTACAAAGTTAAACTAAGGAAAGCTTTGAAAGCAAAAGAAAATGCTTTTGAATCCTTAGTGTTTTTCTACATAATCTTAAATATTACTCAAAGTTTCAAAACTTCCCTTTGTGACGTTCTATCTAATCATGAGCATCGTTGAGGAGAAAATTATTTTCAGATTCAGTGACAGTGCTGACAGTGCTAACAGTGCCTGAACTTTGTCTTCTTCAATATGCAGGAAAAAACAATTGGAGGGATTTTTTGAGTCTTGGTAAATATATTCTAATCTTTTCTGTTTTGGCTTTGCTCGGTACCTTCTGCTCTCACAGAGATGTCTGCACTGGCTTTTCAGTGTCACAAAATTTCTCTGCACACCAGCATGTAGCACTGAAGCCCCCTAAACCATACCCTTTCAGACAATCACTGCACAAAAAACATTTATCTTTTTCAGCTGTTTCAGAGTTTCAGGCAGATTTCCTCATTTGCTGCCAAGAGAGTAGGAGCTCACTGATATTGACTTAATTTTGAATTTCAAAAAGCTGGTTTCAAAAGACAGGCTATTCAAATCCCCATGCCAAAACTTCTTCCAATGATAGTATGTGTAAATTGAAGTGAGGTAGCATACTTATACCAGCCCACAGAAATATTTGATGTTTTCTGTTGCCCAGTTGTCTTTGGATAGAGTGGTATTTGACTAACATTGGCCTTATCTTAAAAAAGCCTGTATTTTTCAAATATGTTATCTGATGCATTTCAAAGGCTGCCTCATAAATTATTTGATCATTTTCCTTGATCATATCCAGATTGGTGGAATCTGTGTTTAATAAAGAAGTGATGCTCATTTAAAAAGCATAAATCCTTTCCCCAAGTTTCTAGATAGAGGAAGAACAAATATGTATGATCACTACCTGCATGAAATGAAGAACTTGGCTGATGGAGAAGAGGAAGACAAGACAATCACAGCTCCATTTTGAATCAAAATATTTGCTTTATTAGCTTTAGTCTTGTGATATTTTCATATTTCCCTAGAAACTTAAATTGTATGGAAAAAAATTAATGGTTTTCTCACTAGTCCTAAACTCAAAATTAATATCCTTATATGGACAAATAATGTGCTGTTGAAATCACTGGGTATCTACAACTATGTAAACAAAATATTCTATGGGAAGAGATGATAAGCAAAATTGGTTATTAATTTAGAAACTTTCTGAAATATTTAGCAACCTGTAAGTCTGATTTTGGGTTCCATCATTACATGGAACTATTACATATCCTATTAATTAAAATAGATGTTTCTCATGGGTAACTTTCACCCACATATTTTGAACCATGCCTTAAATAGCTGTGTCATTTATCCCACTGTTTGCAAATGGGAATTTGATTTTCTTTTCTCTCCTGATCTGATCCTGATCCTGATCAAAACATCTCCATGAAATTATTTCTTTTGGAAACTGTAATGGGAACAGTTGTACTTCACGATGTGTGACCTGGGCAGGTCTCAACCACTTCTGGGTAGGCTCGTGCAACACATGTGCGTCTGTCTCTGCATTTAAACAGGTAAGAGGACAATCTCTGAATCACTTCATTTCTGAGATCCGGTACAAGCACTCTGCACAATAATCCCAGGTGGAGAAGCCCAGACCATTTGGTTTCTCCATTTGTTTAGCTCCCACAGCCTGAGGCACAGTGCCCAAATATCAGTCCCTGAAATCTTAAGTTTGAAGGCATGTTTTCAGGGGTAAGCTTCCACATCTATGTCATGTCTTACTACATCTACCTTGTCTCAAGCATGGCTTGGGAAACTTGTGTTTGAGCCTGAGGAACCAAACAGGTCTTGAAGCCTGGGGTATTCATTTCTGGAGCATTCAGCATGTACTGTCAGCATGTCATTTTCTATCACAAAAACTAAGATTCAAATTAATAGGTCTTGTTAGTACCATTCCTTACAGATCACTAGTGGAAAACAAGGACTAAGGTAACCTTCATGCTTGCATACAAGACACCAGCAGAACCCTGTCAGATCCAACACAGTACCTACAGCAGCTCTGTGTCCTTGGGGCAGTAGCTGGAGATCAGAAGGATTTCCTTTGAGCATCTGAAATGGCTTCAGAACATGAATTTTGTCTCTGGTGAAGACGGACTGCATGGCCTGTGGAGCAGCTCATCTCAAGGTTGACGGTGATGACTCAGCTTCATTGAAGAGACCTGGTCATCCAACAGCAGTGTTAACCAGTCACCAATGTTTCAGCGCGTCAGCTGTGTCCCCAGCACCTAACCCACCTAACTCACAGAAAAATATCTACTTTGAGAGTCCAAAATTTAGGTGGTTTAGCCTCATTAGCAGCCCAGGATTTGAAACCCTTTCCACACACTCAGTATTTCCTAATGGAAATATTGCAGGCTTTTGGTTCTGTGAGCTTCCTTCAGTTTTGTCATTTCATATTTCAGTGGGAATGCCTAATGACTATGTCCAAATGAGCCATGTGCTTGCAGACTTTGCTCATGACCTCCTTGAGGCCTCTTCCAGTGGTGAGACCAGAGAGTCTTCAGGAACCCTATCTGTAAATAAAGGGATGAAGTCCTACCCTTCCTCTTTGCTGTATAAGTCCTTTCCCTATACTGGGATACCCATGGATGCACGAAAACATGACTTTAAAAAGTATATGTACTTAAATACCTGTCTGAATCTTTCTTATTCTCCTTCCTGGATGGGCCACATTTTACATTTCTTATGGAGAGATGACGTTGAGCAGCAGTGGCAATTTCCTCCTACAAAAGAATATAATGACAAAGAAATGAGAAACAAGGAAAGTATTCCAAGGGTCATATGGCAGTAATGCACTCTATGGATTGGTTTTAAAATTACTTAGGAAGGGGAAAGAGGGAAAATTAAACTTGTCTGTCTTTATTTCTCTGCAACATAGTGGCAAGGGCTAGTTTGGCTTAAAGCATGCCCCAATCATAGTGTCATGTACCTGATGATTCTGCTCCATATTGGATTAGATCTCAGAAGAGAATGAGGTAAAGAAGTTCTCTAAAACAGATGGCAACCATGTTAAATTCAGAGGGAAGAACCACCTTTCTTTAACCATTGACCATACACAATGGAAATTCATGGCCTCAAAGTTTCAGAGGCAGCTGTGTGAGAAAGAAAATAGAATACTAGACCACAGGGCATACAATAAATATGTACTTTCCTGTTTCTGTTACAGTAACGTAATTGCCACCAAGTTAAACCGCATTTCAGATGTTGTTTCTGTCTTTTTGCAACCTCTAGGATGCTGAGAAATGCCATTTAACTTTAATAAATTCATGACTTTATTGTGCTCTGCAGCAAATCTTGAATGACTCTTCAAGGTTCTTCTTCAGTTCCCTACAAATGATTATTTGACTGCCTGTCTTCTAATCATGATCCATACTGAATTTTAAAACAATAAAAGTCATTAAAATTACCAGTCTTTTTTAAGGGAAATATTTCTATAAAGTTCTCAAAGTACAGATTGTCTGTCCTTATGAATTCTCATGGTGTTGTGGTTTAACCCCAGCCAGCGTCTTAGTCCTACACAGCTGCTCGCTCACCCACAGCCAAATCAGGCTGGAGGAGAGAACTGGAAGACCAAGAGTGAGAAAACTCGTGGGATGAGATAAAGACAGTTTAATAGGGAAAGCAAAAGCTTCACATTCGAGCAAAGCAAAACAAGAAATTCATTCACCACTTCCCATGGGCAGGCAGGCGTTCAGCCATTCCCAGGTAAGCATAGCTCCGTCACCTTTAACAGTGACTTGGGGAGACCAGTGCCATCACTCCTAACATCCCTCTTCCTTCTTCTCACATCTGCTTTGTATAAGCATGATGCCATATGATATGGAATATCCCTTGGGTCAATTGGGGTCAGCTGTCCCAGCTGTGTCCCCTCCCAGCTTCTTGTGCACCCCCAGCCCACTCACCGCTGGGATGGGGTGAGGAGCAGAAACAGCCTTGAATCTGTACAAGTGCTGATCAACAAAAATGAAAACATCCCATGGTTCTAGCACAAATCCAAAACACAACTGCATATCAGTTACTGATATTGACTCTATCCCAGTCAACACCAGCACACATCCTTATTTAGAAACATGATTCATCATTATACTATAGGAGTCAACTACATGAATTTAAACAGCAGTCCACCTGTCTGCAGAAGAAAGTAAAACAATACAGTTGTGTGTACAATTGATAATACTAATCCTCCCTGGACATTTCTATTCTAGGAAAACAATAACATACACTGAATAATGCTATACTTCTACATGGCCTTCAGAGAAAGCTTGCTGTTCATTTGGTGGACAGGGTCTGTGAAGGCTATTGCCATCAAATTTATCTCGTGATTCTATTGACTAAGGTGAGAAAATTTTTTGGACCTTGATGTTGGTCCATTTTTTTATACTATACAATCCTTCAGTACAGCACATATTGTTTGTAAAAGAAAGTGACTTTTTTTTCTTTCATCATTTCCATCCCATTTATAAAACGTATTTATCTGTACTTTTATTATGCTTGAAAATGAAGTGAACACAACCAGAAATATATGCATGTTTAAATGTCTGTCTTAGATGAGAAGGAACACTGGGTAGCCAACAACTGCTACCCTGAGGATGATAGGTTAGTCTAGTCTGCAATTTCCTTTGTGGATTTAGTTTCTCACATAATCATTACAGATAATAGCAAATACTAATTAACTTTTTGATCAGATTCAGGGTTAATTTTCATCTTGTATATACTGACTAAAATAATACATTAATTTATATCAGTTGGTTATCAAACAGTTTCTCTTCTCTGTATTTGGTATTACTGCCAACAACGTATTTTGGAGGGGTAAGAGGAGAGGGAGGAACTGAGACTAAAGCAGTAAGTAAAGAGGAAATCAGACTTTAAAAGCATGATGGCAACCTGTCCTCTCAACCTCAAAGATCTGGCAGTGACAGGAACCTGATTAACAGTGCTACAAGACAAGTACAATTGTCTGTTCCTGCTCTGAGGGTGTTGGAGTAGGTATTCTATTGTCAGACAGCCAGTGTTTTGAATCAAAGTAATTATTTCCTATAAGAAAAAAAATGTGTTAGCCATGTTCTTCTAACAGCAACTACCCATCTGTAGCAAGCTGTGCACTTGGAGAATACCATTATATCACTGAGTTTCTGACTCTGTGGTTATTAGATTTTCCTTTTTCATTTCCACTTGATATCAGTTGTCTTCCACACTATCTAGTTAATTCTGGCTTCAGAAGCTTTGTGGGTTTGTGAGCACTAGATACAATGCCTGGACTTTGAGCAGGCTCTTTTAGTGCAGAATTGAGAGAACTGGCTCTGTTGCCCTGGTGTCAGTGAGCATTGAAATGACAGTGCCCAATCTGTCTTAGCCCAGAGGACAGAACATCAGTGCAGTAGGAAAGTTTTCACAGAAACTGATCTAAAACTGCATGAATGAGGCTTAGTCATATATTAAATGAGTTCTACCTGGCAACTTTAGAAACAACAGCTTGCAAATCTAGAAGGCAACAACATGCAGCAAATATGCCACTTATGTTCATTTCCAGGTAGAGGATTGTATGTTTGATCTATTTAGTGTCAACCTTGCAGGAGCCAAACTCTAGCCATTTAGTGCAGAAAGGCTTACTGGACCCTCGTTCTTTGTATTTCCACCCACTCTTGCAGCTCTCAAAGTAAATAGAGGTGGGAGCAGCCTGTCCCCAGATCACATGCCTCTAATATTTATCATAGCCATAAAAAAAATACACACTGCACCAGACTGTATGCAAACAGGGCACTTTTAATATTCCCAAAACAAATGGGAATGGGTTTTCAAGGAGCCTCTGTATACAGTTTGAAGTCCAGTGGAGGTTTACAAAAGGGATTGTAATCAGGGATTGCATGGAAACGTGTCTGAGTTCCCAGCCTCTGTGGGGATCACCAAGACACAGAAATGATGTCAGAAGGAAATGACTTTAGCATAACAGCTAGTGCTAGGTTAGGCTAGATCTTAGGAAGAAATTCTTGACTGTGAGGATGATGAGACACTGGAACAGATTTCCCAGAGAAGCTGTGGATGTCTCATCCCTGGAACTGTTGAAGGCCAGATTGGATGGGGCTTGGAGCAACCTGGTCTAGTGGAAGGCGTCCCCATGGCAAGAGGGTTGGAACTAGATGATCTTTAAGGTCCCTTCCAACCCAAACCATCCCATGATTTTATGATTCTATGATCCACCTGTACTTCTTGGCTGCCTGTCTTCTGGGTGTGTGCCAAGGGACAGTGCCTGTTATGATGTTCAGACCCTGAAACCATGGCAGCGTTCAGTGGCAGGTGGGATACATTACAGGGATATATGTTATTTTCTTTTTGCATTATGGAATTCCTCTGGTATTTTTTTTCTAAACCAAATCCTCGTCCCATTCTGTTTGTCGTTGTATTTCTTTTGTTGGATAAGTTTAAGCAACAATTACACAAATGATAATTAAGTAGTAGTACAGATTTTGGTTTCTAGTGTTAGGAGTATGAATATATTTTTTTTGGTGTTGCTTCAGTTAAATTTGATTGCTACAGGAGGCAGCTGTTCATATATTTAGCAAATGTAAGCAAATAAATTGATTGGCAAAACAGGTTCAATGTACGCATTGACTCTGTAATGAGTCAATGTTCCTCTGTAATGAGGAACTATGATTTGATCAGGCAAGCTGACCTAAGAGTGAACACAAGCATAAATATTTGAGTAATTATGACATCACCTACCCACATCCCTCACATATTCTGTTAAATTAACTTTTGCCATCACAGACAGGCTGTTATCTGGTCTCTTCAAGTTCAAATGATCATATCTAAACTCTTTACTAGGAATAGCATTGTGGGCTGGCCGAGAGGAGTTAGATGGCCTGGTTAACCTGAGGCACAAGGGTTCAACCAAGCTCCTTGACTTTTTCAGAACCATTTAAAAACACTTATTTTCTTTCTACCATGCCTCTCCTGTTGCATGTAGCATATTTAGTGTAAATGCAGTGAGCAATGAGATTTGTTCTGAACCCAAGGTGGTGTCTCTGCCTTGAGATGCTGCAACATGGATATGCCCTGCATGGTGGCTACTTCAGGATCTTTGCAAGATGCATCAGTGACTTGCCCAAGATTACTCCTTTAGTTTGGAAATAGAGTTCGTATTCTCATTGCTTTTTTATTCTTATATGTAAAACTGTGAATGACTTACATATTTTTCATATGATAAAAATGTTTGTTTTCAGAGTATGAATGTGACTAGGTATATTAGCACTCTTCAGAAACTTTTGTGTTTACACAGAATGGTTATCTAGGAGCGTCTACTGTAAATGTCCAGTTCTTTAGAGCAGTTTTAAAGTCAGTTATAAATCTATCCAAAGTGGAGAAAAAAAACTGATTTGAAAATCAGAAGATAGCATTTCTATTTTCCTTCAATATGACCAGAGGGATTGTAGGAACTGTGTTGACACTGTCCACTCATGCAGAAGAGCCACAGATCTGGTCTGTGTATCATGGCAATATCTCAGAAATTGCATCTTTACCAAGATACCCATGAATTCAGTCTGTACCCTCTTGTTCTTTAACAGACTATTTTCTAGGAAACTGGAAAACTCTGTGAACACCAACATGTAGAAAGCTGTCAGACTGACCATCTGAATTCAAAGAAAACAGATGTTGATCATGTCTCAAAGAGGTATTTCTCACTGGTTTCTCACTATGTTTTTCCTCACTAGTTTTAAGGCTGCTCTACATGTGCATAAAGCTTAAACATTCTGTGGTTACTGCAGGTTTGTCTGAAACACTAGGAGTGAACCTAAAGAAAAATGCCACCTTGAATCATATTATGTGCTGCCATCCTACAGGTACAGCACATTCCAGTGTGACACAGAGTAGTTCAGTGCAGTCCTGTACCAGCTAAATAAGGAAACAGAAATAACCCATAATTTCATACAAAGTCCCATTGGTAGGAAAAAAAATTGCAGCAGGAAAAAAACCAGTTATTACTCTCCTCTTTTTCAAGAAATAAGGTCTTTCTTTCTGTTCCTCTTTTAATCCTTTTATTTTAAGGGACATACCTCACCCAGTGACTTATTTTCCAGGAGTTGGTAGACTGGATCAGAGTGAACTGAATGTGGAAGGATTATTCTCTCATCTATCATATCAAGAGTCCAGATATAAGTAAACCAGAGGTCCCAGTCTAGGGCAGTGTCCTTGGGTTGGCTGCTGATGCAAGAAATGAAATGGGACTCCTAAGTATCCAAACACCACTTCTTGAGGAGGGTTCCCATGACCTTTCTACTACCATGCCAGGGATCTTCTTGCTTATATATAACACTGTTTTTGCAATACCTGGTCACCTGCTCAGTTGCTACAGTCTTCTATGTAGAGAAAACAAATAGTTTAATTCTTGAGAGGCCTGGTGTCTGGTGTCATAATCATCATGGCTGGGCTTCGCGAACAAAGATTTGGGAAAGGCTCTATCCACATTTATTACAAGCACACTGGTGGCTAATAAGGTCAATACGAGATAGACATGTCCAATTGCAAAAGGCACAGCAGAAAGACTAGTTAGGTGGTAAATTCTGCAAGACACGATTCTTTCTGCGTTGTCTTTTCTCCTCAAGAGTGATCCTGTGTGCGTTCTCAAAGGCATCAGCTGCGTTATAGATGGTGTGTCTCCAGACCTCCCCATTGGAGGCCAGAGTAGACCAGTTAATGGTGATCAATATGACCAAGGCTGAGATGTTGTTTCAGGGAGTCCTTGTATCTTCTCTTGGGGGCTCCTCTCTTGTGGCAGCCAGTGGCAAGTTGATACCAT